>NC_072380.2:30785681-31088712 GCF_028885625.2 Pongo pygmaeus | reverse complement strand
AAAATAAAAGGATGGAGGAAGATCTACCAAGCAAATGGAAAGCAAAAAAAGGCAGGGATTGCAATCCTAGTCTCTGATAAAACAGACTTCAAACCAACAAAGATCAAAAGAGGCAAAGAAGGCCATTACATAATGGTAAAGGGATTAATTCAACAAGAAGAGCTAACTATTCTAAATATATATGCACCCAATACAGGAGCACCCAGATTCATAAAGCAAGTCCTGAGTGACCTACAAAGAGACTTAGACTTCCACACATTAATAATGGGAGACTTTAACACCCCACTATCAACATTAGACAGATCAACGAGACAGAAAGTCAACAAGGATACCCAGGAATTGAACTCAGCTCTGACCAAGTGGACCTAATAGACATCTACAGAACTCTCCACCCCAAATCAACAGAATATACATTTTTTTCAGCACCACACCACACCTATTCCAAAATTGACCACATACTTGGAAGTAAAGCTCTCCTCAGCAAATGTAAAAGAACAGAAATTATAACAAACTATCCCTCAGATCACAGTGCAATCAAACTGGAACTCAGGACTAAGAATCTCACTCAAAACCGCTCAACTACATGGAAACTGAACAACCTGCTCCTGAATGACTACTGGGTACATAACGAAATGAAGGCAGAAATAAAGATGTTCTTTGAAACCAACGAGAACAAAGACACAACACACCAGAGTCTCTCGGATGCATTCAAAGCAGTGTGTAGAGGGAAATTTATAGCACTAAATGCCCACAAGAGAAAGCAGGAAAGATCCAAAATTAACACCCTAACATCACAATTAAAAGAACTAGAAAAGCAAGAGCAAACACATTCAAAAGCTAGCAGAAGGCAAGAAATAACTAAAATCAGAGCAGAACTGAAGGAAATAGAGACACAAAAAACCCTTCAAAAAATTAATGAATCCAGGAGCTGGTTTTTTGAAAGGATCAACAAAATTGATAGACCGCTAGCAAGACTAATAAAGAAAAAAAGAGAGAAGAATCAAATAGATGCAATAAAAAATGATAAAGGGGATATCACCACCGATCCCACAGAAATACAAACTACCATCAGAGAATACTACAAACACCTCTACGCAAATAAACTAGAAAATCTAGAAGAAATGGATAAATTCCTCGACACATACATGCTCCCAAGACTAAACCAGGAAGAAGTTGAATCTCTGAATAGACCAATAACAGGGGCTGAAATTGTGGCAATAATCAATAGCTTACCAACCAAAAAGAGTCCAGGACGAGATGGATTCACAGCCGAATTCTACCAGAGGTACAAGGAGGAACTGGTACCATTCCTTCTGAAACTATTCCAATCAATAGAAAAAGAGGGAATCCTCCCTAACTCATTTTATGAGGCCAGCATCATCCTGATACCAATGCCGGGCAGAGACACAACAAAAAAAGAGAATTTTAGACCAATATCCTTGATGAACATTGATGCAAAAATCCTCAATAAAATACTGGCAAACCGAATCCAGCAGCACATCAAAAAGCTTATCTACCATGATCAAGTGGGCTTCATCCCTGGGATGCAAGGCTGGTTCAATATATGCAAATCAATGAATGTAATCCAGCATATAAACAGAAGCAAAGACAAAAACCACATGATTATTTCAAGAGATGCAGAAAAGGCCTCTGACAAAATTCAACAACCCTTCATGCTAAAAACTCTCAACAAATTAGGTATTGATGGGACGTATCTCAAAATAATAAGAGCTATCTATGACAAACCCACAGCCAATATCATACTGAGTGGGCAAAAACTGGAAGCATTCCCTTTGAAAACTGGCACAAGACAGGGATACCCTCTCTCACCACTCCTATTCAACATAGTGTTGGAAGTTCTGGCCGGGGCAATTAGGCAGGGGAAGGAAATAATGGGTCTTCAATTAGGAAAAGAGGAAGTCAAATTGTCCCTGTTTGCAGATGACATGATTGTGTATCTAGAAAACCCCATCATCTCAGCCCAAAATCTCCTTAAGCTGATAAGCAACTTCAGCAAAGTCTCAGGATACAAAATCAATGTACAAAAATCACAAGCATTCTTATCCACCAATAACAGACAAACAGAGAGCCAAATCATGAGTGAACTCCCATCCACAATTGCTTCAAAGAGAATAAAATACCTAGGAATCCAACTTACAAGGGACGTGAAGGACCTCTTCAAGGAGAACTACAAACCACTGCTCAATGAAATAAAAGAGGATACAAACAAACGGAAGAACATTCCATTCTCATGGGTAGGATGAATCAATATCGTGAAAATGGCTTTACTGCCCAAGGTAATTTATAGATTCAATGCCATCCCCATCAAGCTACCAATGACTTTCTTCACAGAATTGGAAAAAACTACTTTAAATTTCATATGGAACCAAAAAAGAGCTTGCATTGCCAAGTCAATCCTCAGCCAAAAGAACAAAGCCAGAGGCATCACACTACCTGACTTCAAACTATACTACAAGGCTACAGTAACCAAAACAGCATGGTACTGGTACCAAAACAGAGATATAGATCAATGGAACAGAACAGAGCCCTCAGAAATAACGCCGCACATCTACAACTATCTGATCTTTGACAAACCTGAGAAAAACAAGCAATGGGGAAAGGATTCCCTATTTAATAAATGGTGCTGGGAAAACTGGCTAGCCATATGTAGAAAGCTGAAACTGGATCCCTTCCTTACACTTATACAAAAATCAATTCAAGATGGATTAAAGACTTAAACGTTAGACCTAAAACCATAAAAACCCTAGAAGAAAACCTAGGCATTACCATTCAGGACATAGGCATGGGCAAGGACTTCATGTCTAAAACACCAAAAGCAATGGCAACAAAAGCCAAAATTGACAAATGGGATCTAATTAAACTAAAGAGCTTCTGCACAGCAAAAGAAACTACCATCAGAGTGAACAGGCAACCTACAAAATGGGAGAAAATTTTCGCAACCTACTCATCTGACAAAGGGCTAATATCCAGAATCTACAATGAACTCCAACAAATTTACAAGAAAAAAACAAACAACCCCATCAAAAAGTGGGCGAAGGACATGAACAGACGCTTCTCAAAAGAAGACATTTATGCAGCCAAAAAACACATGAAAAAATGCTCACCATCACTGGCCATCAGAGAAATGCAAATCAAAACCACAATGAGATACCATCTCACACCAGTTAGAATGGCAATCATTAAAAAGTCAGGAAACAACAGGTGCTGGAGAGGATGTGGAGAAATAGGAACACTTTTACACTGTTGGTGGGACTGTAAACTAGTTCAACCATTGTGGAAGTCAGTGTGGCGATTCCTCAGGGATCTAGAACTAGAAATACCATTTGACCAAGCCATCCCATTACTGGGTATATACCGAAAGGACTATAAATCATGCTGCTACAAAGACACATGCACACGTATGTTTATTGCAGCATTATTCACAATAGCAAAGACTTGGAACCAACCCAAATATCCAACAATGATAGACTGGATTAAGAAAATGTGGCACATATACACCATGGAATACTATGCAGCCATAAAAAATGATGAGTTCATGTCCTTTGTAGGGACATGGAAGAAATTGGAAATCATCATTCTCAGTAAACTATCACAAGAACAAAAAACCAAACACCGCATATTCTCACTCATAGGTGGGAATTGAACAATGAGAACACATGGACACAGGAAGGGGAACATCACACGCTGGGGACTGTTGTGGGGTGGGGGGAGGAGGGGAGGGATAGCATTGGGGGATATACCTAATGCTAGATGACGAGTTAGTGGGTGCAGCGCACCAGCATGGCACATGTATACATATGTAACAAACCTGCACATTGTGCACATGTACCCTAAAACTTAAAGTATAATAATAATTAAAAAAAACAAATTACCAGACTTTAAGAAAAAATTATTTGGACATCGAGGCAAAAAACAACAAGGGATGGAAAGAAAGAAAATTAGATGATCATCAAACTTTTGTCAGCAATGGTTTATACCAAAAGAAAATGGAATAACATATTTAAAACACTCAAGGAAAGAAAATGTGAGTCAAAGATTTTATATGCAATAAAACTGATTTTTAAGTATAAAGGAGTATAGGCAAACTATTATTAACACACAAAGATTTGGAGTTTCTTGTATTTTATTCTCATGGGCCCTTCCTGTAGAATCTACTAAAGAACAAGCTTCAAACAGCCAAGATAACTAGAAAGACACAGAGAAGGACCGTGAGGACTCAAATATCCTGGTGTTACACTTTGAGTAGGTATTTCCTCATTCATTATCCTAGAAACTTAGGGGATGGTTTCAATATTGAAACTCAGTAGTTCAGAACAATTTTGTATTATTCCTTTGAAATTTTTCCTTTTATTCTCTTTCTGAAACTCCTAAATGTCAGTCCCAATTCAGGGACTCCCAATTTAGGGACTCCTAAATGTCAGCCCCTATTCTCACTTAGGATGCCAATGGCAAACCTCAGGTTGTGGCCTGGGCTTCTGACTGATTGGCTGTGAATCAGGGTTCCAATGACTCCCTCCTCAGGCTCAATTAGTTTGCTAGAGCAGATCATAGAACTAAGGAAAACACTTTACTTCCATTTATCAGTTTATTTTATTTTATTTTTTCAGATGGAGTCCCACTGTGTTGCCCAGGCTGGAGTGCAGTGGCGCAATCTCGGCTCACTGCAACCTCTGCCTCCTGGGTTCTAGCGATTCTCCTGCCTCAGCCTCCCAAGTAGCTGAGACTACATGCCCAGCTAATTTTTGTGTGTGTGTGTGTGTGTTTTTAGTAGAGATGGTGTTTCACCATGTTGGCCAGGCTGGTCTCGAACTCCTGACCTCAGGTGATCCATGTACCCTAGCCTCCCAAAGTGCTGGGATAACAGGTGTGAGCTACTGCACCCCGCCCATTTATCAGTTTATTATAAAGGGTATTTCAAAGGATACAGAGAAACAGCCAGATGGAAGAGATGCACAGGACAAGGTGTGTGGGAAGGGCTGAGCTTCCATGCCCTCTCTGGGTGCACCATCCTCCAAAACCCCCCATGTCTTTAGCTATCCAGAAGATCACTAAACCCAGGCCTTTTGGGCTTTTTAGGAGGCGTCATTATGTTAGCAGGACTAATTACATCGTCGACTATTAAACATCTCTCCCCTCTCTGGAGGTCGGGGGTGGGACTGCAAGTTCCAACCTTCTAATCACATGATTGGTTCCCCTGGCACCAGCCGCCATCCTGGGAGTATGCAGGAGTCCGCCAAGGGCCACATTTTAGACCAAAAGATGCTCCCATCATCTGGGAAATTCCAAGAAATATAGGAGCTCTGTGTCAGACACTCCTATCACCTCCTATCACTCAGGGAATGACAAAGATGTTAGGAGCTCTGTGTCGGGAACTGGGGGTCAAAGACCAAATATTAGAACAAAAGATTCTCCTAGCACCCCTATCTACAAGGGTTTTAGGAACTATATATCAGAAAACAAGGACAAAGACCAAATATATATTTCACAATGTCAGGGTAGTATTACAAGAGTTTTCATTGTATAATTACTTGTGTATTTCTTTTGTATATACCTTTTGTGAGGGCAGAAATATAGTCATTCACTCGTATATCTTCAGGCACTCACACAGGGCCTTGCATATAGTAAATCCTCCATTCATTCATTCATTCATTATTTTGAAATGTCTTCCTTCATTTTCTTGAATTCTCCCCATCCTTGACGGTATAACTACAAAGCATTTCCTAATTATTCTAACTATGTTACTGATGACCTGGACCTGTAATATTATAATTACTTTTTATGAGTACATCATTTGTCTCTCCAACTCTACTGTAAGGTCTTGGCATTTCATTCATTCATTCACTCATCCACAAACACTTAGTGAAAACAGCCTATGTAAACTATAGTACCAGCTACTGTTAGAGTGACAAGGATACATGATACATGTCTCTATATCCCAAACTCTGCCATTTGAGTTAAAGAGATAGCACAAATTGTACTATAATATATAATGTAATAAATATCGTGGAAGAGTTAGAATGTGCAAGAAAGAAAATTTAGCTGGAGAGACCAGGAAAGCCTTTGTAAAGGAGGTAGACTTTAAGCTCCTATTCCACCATAGCATCTATCATGGGGGAGCAAATATTTGTTGGTGGTGATGGTAATAGCTCCTTCAAGGGTTAGCAATAATTTATCAGCTACTATGGTTAAGTTGTCTTCTCTGTCATAAGCCTTGGGAGGCAGTCAGGGCAGAGGCAACATAATTCTCCCATCTCATCTCTTCTGTGTAATTTTTTTTTTTTTTTTTTAGACAGGGTCTCACCCTGTCACCCAGGCTGGAGTACGGTGGCATGATCATGGCTCACTGCAGCCTCAACTTCCTAGGCTCAGGTAATCCTTCCTATCTCAGCCTCTTGAGTATCTGGGACTACAGGCATGTGCCACAACGACCCAGCGAATTTTTGTATTTTGTAATTTTGGTACAAATGAGATTTCACCATGTTGCCCAGGCTGGTCTCAAACTCCCGGGCTCAAGCAGTCCACCCACCTTGGCATCCCAAAGTGCTGAAATTACAGGGGTGAGCCACCACGCCGGGTCTTGTGTCTGTAACTTATTTTCTTTTCCCCCTTTCTTTCTTTCTTTCTTTTCTTTCTTTCTTTCTTTCTTTCTTCCTTTCTTTCTTTCTTCCTTCTTTCTTTCTTTCTCTTCCTTCCTTCCTTCTTTTTTTTTTGACATAGAATCTCACTCCATTGCCCAGGCTGGAGTGCAGTGGTGTGATCTCGGCTCACTGCAACCTCTGCCTCCTTAGTTCAAGCAATTCTGCTGCCTCATCCTCCCGAGTAGCTGGGACTACAGGTGCACATCACCATGCCTGGCTTATTTTTGTTTTTTTTTTTAGTAGAGACGGGGTTTCACCATATTGGCCAGGCTGGTCTTGAACTCCTGACCTCGTGATCCACCTGCCTTGGACTCCCAAAGTGTTGGAATTACAGGCGTGAGCCACCGCGCCCGGACTTTTTTTTTTTTTTTTTTGGCAAAGTCTCACTCTCTTACCCAAGCTGGAGTGCAGTGGCACAATCTTGGCTCAGTGCAACCTCCACCTCCAAGTCTCAAGCAATCTTCCCACCTCAGCCTCTGGAGTAGCTGGAACTACAGGTGCATGCCACCATGCCCAGCTAATTTTTGTCTGTATTTTTTAACTACTGTTTTATGAAGTATTCCTGAGGCTGCAGCAAGGCATCCTCTAAGCAGCTTACTCTGTACCTTTTCTGAACCTGTATACACCTCTATTTTTGCATGCATACAAAAATATAGCATAGGTGTTATTAATTCATAAGCTCCAGGAAAAGGACCATGTACTATTCACCATGATATGTCTCTCCCTACTGAAATGCCTGGCAGATCATAGGTGTGCAGCATACGTTTGCCGAGTAAGTGAAGGTCACTTATCCAACTGTGTCTTATAGCAAAAGTTAATTCTTATTCTGGATAATTTCTAAGAGTTGACCTTTGGTTTTGTTGGTTTTTTACAAAACTTTTGTTATACGTGTGGTCATCTGGGGTGTCTATAAATCAGGCCTTAAACTAGATGGGTGCTCATAAATTCTCAGATCTGTATCCACTGTTCTATTAATATTTGCTTTGTGTTTCTGTAAATAAGCATGATGTGGCAATTCATCCACTGTGAAGCAAAGGACAGAATTGCTACCCCTTCCTTTATACCACTGATATTAAAAGGTGGACACATTAATCATGATGGCAATAAATACCAGGGAATACAAGCATGGGCCCAGAAGAAGGCTTCCAGCACTGAGGAATCACAAAACACACACACACACACACACACACACACACACACACACACACCACACACACAGGAAAGACTCCTTATCACCTCCAATTCCAAAGGTGCGATGCAGACATACTGGCTTGACCCTGCTGTTTTCCATATGTTTCTCATTTGCTCTCCTCCGTCATCCAGAGGACCAACTGCTCAATTAATTAGGGAAGTCTCTTGGAAAAGCTGAAAGATGCACCACTATGATAATCACCCTCTTTGGTCATGGTAGTGGAAATTTTGGGTTTCTCCTCTCAGATCCCTTTGGATTCTTTTTACCATTTCTAAGGACACTCCCCCCAGCTTCTGTGTCCTTTTGCTTTTGACAGCACACTCCAGTGACTCTCTTTAGAGCACTGCCCAAGGACTGCAAGAGCTGATTTGTCCACATTTATAGAGAGGCAGTTGTGCCTGGGGGTTACCACTCCCTGGATGGGCCTATAGCCAATGACTAGTGTGGTATGGGTGTGTGTGTGTGTGTGTAAGCCCATCTTCCTAGTCTTGAGATGGTTGACCTTCAAAGGTAATTTTCACTCCAGTGGTTCCAACAGGGACATGCTGATGCTGAGACTTTGCCCCTGATTGCACACTTGCTTCATTTCTTCCACTTGCATGTCCTGCTTCCCCATTTTCTTATGGGTTTCTCCTGGGAGCACTTCATAATTAAATCATTTACTCACAAATCCTTGTCTCAGTGTCTGCTTTTGGGGAACTGAGCCTAAGGCAGTTGATTCTAACAAGGGCCCTAGGAAGCCGATTCTGGCATGGGCTTCTGGAGCTGGGCCACTTGCCTGCCATATGGCAACTGGGACTCCCTCCCTGGTGGGCTAAGTGGAGGGTTGATAGCCCCTGCCACATTGTAGAACTGCAAACACTTTCACTGTGGCAAAATGGGATGTGACACAGAAGGACAAGAGGCACTGGTGTCTATAACGTCTCTGTTGTTTGAGAAGTAGGAGGGAAATGGTAACAGAAAGAACTGTGAAATTAGTTGATTGTTTCTGGGCATCTGATATGATCTGGTTTTGTGTCACCACCCAAAATCTCATCTTGAATTGTAATCCGAATTGTAATTCCTACATGTTGGGGAAGGGACCTGTGGGAGGTGATTAGATCATGGGAGCAGGTCCCCCCAACCCATGCTGTTCTCATGATAATGAGTGAGTTTCACAAGATCTGATGGTTTTATAAGCTTCCGGCATTTCGCCCTGCTGACACTCCTCTCTTCTGCCGCCATGTGAAGAAGGACGTGTTTGCTTCCCCTTCCGCCATGGTTGTAGGTTTCCTGAGGCCTCCCCAGCCACGTTGAACTGTGAGTCAATTAAACCTCTTTCCTTTGTAAATTACCCAGTCTCAGGTACGTCTTTTTTAGCAGTGTGAGAATGGACAAATACAGCATTGCTGAGGCATTGAAGAGAAAATGATAGACTCAGGTGTGAAAGTCAGAAGGGCTCTGAAACACCACTTAAAGACACACTCATTTCCAGAAACGAGAAGACACAGTGTGCTGAAGACCAGACCCTGAATTGTAGGAGCAACAGAACTTCAGAGAAGGCTGAATTTGCAGTCTTGTCAAGTCTCCTAAGCCAGAGGCAAGGCCTTGTCAGGGAAGGAGTGTGAACTTGAGATTTGGGATGACAACATCCAGGTGAATGCACTTGAGAACCTTGAACCATCTGGGTCTGCAAAAGGGACCATTTCCCCTTGCTAGAGGATAGAGATGCCCGCTCCTCCCCGCCCCACCCTTCCCACCGCTTGCCTGGAGACTATGTAGAGGCCTCATATGTGGCAGATGACTTGTGCTCCTGAAGACAATACTTACCCTCCCCAAGTTCAGCAGCTGCCTCCCCTCCTGGCCACTAGACCAATAATGCGGCATAAGTCTCACTCTGGCCTGTTTGGGGAAGTGCTGGCCCTGCCAGGAAAAGAAAGGGAGTGGGCCCCAGAAAAGTCTCAAGGCTTGGCAGATATGTCCAGGAGTAGGTCTTGAGGGTGCTAGAACAAGTTGGGGGCAGTCTGCTGAGCTGGGTAAAGGAGATTTTCAATATGAGGGCATTATCCTGTGACTTGGGATTCATGTCCAATCTCTTAGCAAAGTGATAAGAGTGGAATTTAAAAAGCTTGGAGACTAGGCACAGTGGCTCATGCCTGTAATCCCAGTGCTTTGGGAGGCCAAGGTAGGAGGATCACTTGAAGCCAGCAGTTCAAGACCAGCCTAGGAAACAAAGTGAGAACCCATCTCTACAAAAAAAAAAAAAAGAAACTTTTTGAAATTAGTCTGGCATGGTGGCAAATGCCTGTAGTCCCAGCTATCGGGAGGCTGAGGTGGGAGGATCGCTTGAGCCCCGGAGGTTGAGGCTGCAGTGAACGATGCGTGTACCACTGCACTCCAGCCTGGGTGACAGAGCGAGACCCTGTCTCTAAAAAGTACATAAATACATAAAAAGACCCAGAGAAGAGAACCTGTCAGAATGAGTTTATTTAAGACTCGTGGACCCACCAGCTGTCTTTGTTCCTTGCAAGGGCCCCAAGCACCCTACTGTCACTTACACAATAAGGAATGTGCTAATGAGAGGGGCACCGCACTCTCCAGACACTCAGTTGTGGGTCCCTCCATTGCCTAGAGCTGACAGTTTCAGGTGCCATTATGAAACTCTTCTCCCTAATGGGGATAAGATTGTGGAATAATAGATGCCAACTGGTAGCTCTTAACCACCAGAGACAAGATGAACTTAGTTACCATATTGGTTGGCAAGACTGGAATCATTCGTGGATGGGCCAGCTCATTGGTGTGAACCACAAATGGACTGGGTTGCACTATAGTTTCATGCAGGAGTGGTTCTGAAAGACAGTGATGAAGGAAAATCCTCCCAGTGGGCTGAGTTTCATGCAGTTCATCCTATTATGCACCTTGTGTGGAGGGAGATTAAGTGTTCTGGAAAAAGGATATCAAGGACTCTTGGACAGAGAGATACCGAGTTGCAGAAAAGGGCAGTAGGAAGAGTCTACTCCAGCATGGAGGAATAGTTTCATATTGACATTGTTTAGAATTGCCACTGCACAGTAATCATACCACACTGGCTGACTTGTAGGCATTTTTATTATTTGTAAATTCTCTGCAGACAATACTCACCTTTCTTGCCTGCACAAGAGTGGACCACTTCCATCACCATTCCCCTGGCTCGCCACTGCTCAGAAGCTCTGATGAATAATTCACTTGGTTGGTGAGAGGGTTGGAAGAAGCAAGACTGGGAACATGAAAGCTTGGAGGTCTATTGGAGTAGGCTCAAAGTGTGAGGATCTTTGTATGCCTACCAGAGTGGATCAGTTGCCGAAGAGGCATTAAACAACTCAGGGCTTCCCTAGACAGCCTGTATTCCTGACCACCTGTGCCTGAACAAAGATAGACTCCCCTCTTCAGTGCTGATTTAGCTATTGTTGCTGCTAAATGTCTTGTCTATCAGTGGCAGAGACTGACACATCTCTTAATATAATACGGTACTTTCCCTTAAGGAGATTAGCCAGCCCCATTGTGGCAAGTAGATCACCCCAGATTCCTTCTACCCTGAAAAGGGCAGCGATTGATCTTGACTAAGATTGACAATTCTCTGGATCTGACTTCGTTGCCCATAATACCACAGGATCCCACATAACACAGCTACAGACCAAGGAACCCACCTAACAGTGAAGGAGTCACAGCACGGGCCCATGACCACAAGATCCATTGATCATACCACAGACTACATCATTCAAGTATGGCTGGCTTGAGAGAGCACTGGAATGCTCTTAAAGATGCAACTATGGGGCTGGGTGTAGTGGCCCACACCTGTAATTCCAGCATTTTGGGAGGCCAAGGCAGGAGGATTGCTTGAGCCCAGGATTTTAAGACCAGCCTGGGCAAGATAGCGAGACCCCATCTCTACAAAAGAATGAAAAAAAATAGCCAGGCATGGTGATGCACGGGCCTGTAGTCCCAGCTACGAGGGAGGCTGAGGTGGGAGATCACTTGAGCCTGGGAGATTGAGGCTGCAGTCAGCTGTGATTGCACCACCTCACTCCCGCATGGGACAGAGCAAGACCCTGTCTCAAAAACAAACAAACAAAAACAAAAGATGCAACTATGGCACTAGCTAAGAGATGATTGGCAAGGTCAGGGCTCTGTTTTTCAGGAGATGATATATACCTTAAACTAGTGGCCAGTATATGATATTATGCCCCATAGGTAGAGCAGAGGGGTGCAGAAACCAGAGTGAAAATAGAAGTAGTACTGCTATCAGTTTTAAGTGAACCCCCTGGGGAATCTTTCTTGTCTCTACAAGTTTAGAATCTGTGAGTCTAGATATCCTAGTTGCCAAGAGTGGGAGTGTTTCCATCAGAGGACACCATAGGAGTTCTAATAAACTTAAAGCTGTGGCTGCCACATGGTCATATGAAGTTTGCTATGGTTTGAGTGTTTGTCCTCTCTAAAACTCGTGTTGAATTTGGTTGCCCTTGTGATGGTGTTGGAGGTGGAACCTTTGGGAGGTGATTGGGTCATGAGAGTTCCATGCTCATGGTGGGATTAATCTGTTATAAAAGGACAAGTTCAGCCCCCTTTTTGCCTCTTTGCCCTTTGACCTTCTGCCATGTGATGACACAACAAGAAAGCTTTTGTCAGGTGCTGGTACCTTGATCTTAGACTTCCCAGCATCCAGAACTGTGAGAAAATACATTTCTGTTTATTATAAATTACCCAGTCTCAGGTATTTTGTTATAGCAACGCAAAACATAGTGAGACTGAGTTCCTTTTGTAATTACTATCCTAGCAGTTAATAATCTAGCAATCGACTCTATTCATCATAAGGAGATAGAGCTGCTGCTACAGAGTGAGGCAAGAGGAATATCTCTGGGACTCAAAGGACCCATTAGGGGCAATTCCTGGTGCTCCTAGGCCAAGTCTTAACTCTAAGTGGGCAATTGCAGCAAAAATGGCCTGGTAAAGTTCTGGTAATTATGTGCTCAGACCCTCTGGTTCACCTCATCAGATAAGCCAACAAGACCAGCAGAAATACTCATCGTATGAAAGAATCTAGAATGAGTGGAAGAAGAGAGATGATGAATAACAGTTATGACCTAAAACCAACTTCAGCACTGGGAGCTTCAGATGATCTCACCAACATCCCTCTGGTAAGTTTCCCGCCCCTAGCAGAAATGTGATGACCAACCACCATCATGAAGCACTTCTAACAGGATGGAATGAACTTCAGTGAAACTCAAGTAGGCCCATTAGAATGAGCGACTGGTAGTGATTATTGTTGGTGATTTAGCCAAATCCCTTATGATTCCTTTTTTTCTTTTTCTTTTTTCTTTTTTTTTTTGTTTTTGTTTTTGTTTTTGAGACAGGATCTTGCTCTGTCACCCAAGCTGGAGTGCAGTGCTACAATCAGGGCTCACTGCAGCCTCAACCTCCTGGGCTCAAGCAACCCTCCTGCCTCAGCCTCTCAAGTAGCTGGGACTACAGGTCCACACATTTACACCTGGCTAACTTTTGTATTTTTTCATAGAGATGGGGTTTTGCCATGCTGCCCGGCTAGTCTTGAACTCCTGGGCTGAAGCAATCTGCCTGCCTCAGCCTCCCAAAGTGCTGGGATTATAGGCATGAGCCACCTCACCTGGCCCCCCAAGATTCCTTAATTCTGTCTGCTCCTCTCTAATTTTCTGTATTATTGTGTTCTTAATGGCTTGTGCCTGCAACTTTCTTAATACGACTGCCTGAGAGCTACTGGAGCCACTGCCCATTGGAAAGCCCAATGTGCCTGGGAGTTTACATCCCAGGAGAAGCCCTTAACCAGTGACAGACTGGTGAAAGAAAGTGAAAGTCAACCTTGCCTCAAGTTTCCACAGATTCTTAGAGCTCCCTATGGGATCATGCTGAGGCTAGTAATATATCTGTGGTAGGCAGAATTCTAAGATGGCAGTGAATGAATGACCCACACCCTTGTATGATCCCCTTCCCTTGAGTGTGTGCAGGACCTGTGAATAGGATGAAATACCACTCCTGTGATTATGTTGCTGTACATGGAAAGAGGGAAAAGATTTTGCAGATGTAATTAAGGTCCCTAATCAGTTGACTTTGAGTTCATAAAAAAGGAAACCATCTGGAGCAGGCCTGACCAACTCAAATGAGTCTTTCAAAGAAGTCTCAGGCCTTTCCTGAGAGTAAAGAGATACTCTTTTGCCTGCCTTGAAGAAACAAGTCACTGTGAGCCCTACAGCTACAAGGAAATGAATTCTGCCAACAGTCATGTGAGCTTAGAAGAGGACCTCAAGCCTCATATGGGACCACAGCCCCAGATGACACCTTGATTACAGCCTTGTGAGACCCCATGTGGAGAACTCAGTTACACTGCGCCTGGACTTCTGACCTTCAGAAACTGTGACATAATACACCATTATGTCAACCACTAAGTTTGTGGTACATAGCAATAAGAAATTAACATAGTATCTGAATTCTTGCCTTTTCTCAGCTTTCCTTTCCCTGTACTTTATCCACCACTCCCTTACCAGTTTCTCCTGGAAGCATTTCTTTAATAAATCACTTACACATGAATCCCTGACACAGGATGTGCTGCTAGGAGCTCAAACCTATAACAGTCACCTCCCTTCTCAAGTATATCTTCAGCCACTGCTCAAAAATAGCCTCATCTCATTTTCCTCTCTCCATTCCTTAATTTAATTTTTGTCCTCAAATGCTCTCTTCTTGAAAAGTGTAGCTTTGGAAGTACAGTTAGCTAAGGTCACTTGCTGCCTCATTTAGAACCTGTACAAAAGAAGGACATGACAGTGGAGAACTCTGTCCAAGTCCCCTCTCTTGGCAAAGAATTCTAAGACTGAATTGAAAACAGGCCCATCTAAACCAGGCACAGTGGTATGTACCTGTAGTCCCAGCTGCTTGGGAGGCTGAGGTGGGAGGATTGCTTAAGACTAGGAGTTGCAGACCAGCCTGGGCAACACAGTGAGACCCCCATCTCTAAAAAAAAGAAAAGAAAAAGAGAACAAGCCAATCTAGTCCGTCCCCAGGGGCAACGGCGGAGTTCCATTTGATAACAATATGAGGTATGGAAGTAGACATCAGAATTGTGTCCAGGGAAATTTTCAGTTTGGGCTGCGTTTTACATCTAAAATGGGACATCAAATCAGTGATACTTGTGGCAAGAATCAGAATTCAAGTAACTGAGCAAAGGAGAAGGCAGACACCAATGAAGGGGAGCTTAAGGGACACCCCATCAAAATTGGCCAAGCAAAAGGAAGTAATCTGAGCCAGGCATGATGACTCGTGCCTATAATCCCAGCATTTTGGGAGGCCAAGGCTGGAGGATCACTTGAGTTCAAGACCAGCCTGGGCAACATGGCAAATCCCTGCCTCTACAAAAAACACAAAAATTAGCTGGGCTTACTTAGCAGCATGCATCTATAATCTCAGCTACTCAAGAGGCTGAGGTGGGATGATCACTTAAGCCTGGGAGCTTGAGGCTACAGTGATCTGTGTTCTTGTCACTGCACTCTGTCTCAACAATGACAACAACAACAAACAGGAAGTAATCTGAGTGAATTACATTTGTAGTAGAAGCCAATTTTCTGAAGTTGGTTTTTACCCACTCCTGGCACATCCTATGTGGGTTAGTTTGATTCATTAAAAGGAGCCAGAATGGGATAAAAAGAAAAACACAGTTGACCTGACTTTCTCTGACTTTTTTTCTAGTTCAGTTTCCCACTCAACATAGGAATTCCTTCAATAGCAACCCTCATAGATCTTCAAACAACTAATTCAATACTGAAGTAATGAAGTATTCATTTTGGGAAACCTCTGATTAGCAGAACCCTATTCTCCATAGTGAGCCAAGTCGGCCTCCTATGACTGCCATTTAGTCCTCATTCCAGTCTCTGAAATGGTTGCAGAGAAGTCCATTCTCTCTTCCACTTGCCAAGTGGCAGTCATTGCTTACTCAGGTCCTCTGCTGGCTCAGCCTTGCCCATTTCTGAAACCCATGAAAATGCAGTCTGGCAAGAAATGGGATGCTCTCCCCATTCATGAGTGGACTTTGGAAATAATAAACCAGAGGTGAAGAGAGTCCTGGATGTCTATGTGAGCACTGAGCAGCAGCCTGCCCATGTCCCTTCCCCCCAGCAAACAGACAGCAGACACACTCACACACTGATTGCTCCCTGGATAGCCAGTCTATCTGATTGGTCTACCGAGGTTCTCTGTCTCCATGCAGCTTCCCCACTGGAAATGATGCTTGGTCCTGTTTCCAGCTTGGTAGACTACAATCCAAATTCCCTTCACCAAGTCTATTCCACCCTCTTCCCTTTAAGACTCTTTATATTCCTTGCAATGGCTCTATTTGACAGTCCTCCTTGACTTACAATCCTGGAAACCTACCTGAGCTGAGAGTCATTGCTGCCCAGACATCCTGCCATGATGCCGCGCCCATTGCTCTCAGAATCAAATTTTCCCCTTAGGGTGTACTGCGGACGTAGATTCACCTGGAGTTGCCACATCCCCGTGGACTTGCTGCTGTGTTTGCACACCTTTTCCCCAGGAAGAGTTAATGCACTTGCTGGGTCCTCCACGGCACTGCCCTCTCAGCCCCTGGTTCGTGGATCCCACTAGTTGAAATGTTCCAGCGTGCCATGCAGCTCCAACTGTGAGTTATGACCCAGGAGTGAGAGGAGGTTAGAACTTGAAGAAATCTTAAAGATCATCTTATCCAGTGGTCTTCAACTTATTCTCTGAACCACATACCTCAAGGAAAAATACAAACAATAGTGGGGCATACTGAAACCAGTGAGTTAAAGAAACTATTGACAAACAAATTCTTGAGTTTACAAGACGGTGGAAATTCTTGAGTTTAGAGGATGGCAAAAACAAAACCATTTCCTAAAACGCCAAAATTCCCTCTGCTTGTGAGATTTAAGAAACTGGCTGAAATTGGTTGGAACCAATATGGCCAACTAGAGTCTGCACAGAATGAGCTTGCTGATGTCACAGCCCAAATTTCCATCACATATTTCATGCTAACTTCTCCCAAATTTGCATATGTGATCCATGAAGTAGCATGAAGAGATAACTGTGCATGCCTGAGGACTTTCCTGACTCTACCCTTTCCTTCCACCAATCACCTATGAATCTCCAAATGCACCCCTAAACCTTTTCCTTTCTTTTTTTTTTTTTTTTTTTTTTTTTTTGAGAGGGAGTCTCACTCTGTTACCAGGCTGGAATGCAGTGGCACGATCTTGGCTCACTGCAACCTCTGCCTCCTGGGTTCAAGTGATTATCCTGCCCCAGCCTCCTAAGTAGCTGGGATTACAGCCACGCACCACCACACCCAGCTAATTTTTGTATTTCTAGTAGAGACAGGGTTTCACCATGTTGGCCAGGGTGGTCTCAATCTCCTGACCTCGTGATCCACCCACCTCGGCCTCCCAAAGTGCTGGGATTGCAGGTATGAGCCACTGCGCCCGGCCCAAACCTTTTCTAATAAAATTACTACCTTAAAGTTATCACAGGGAGATAGATCCAAGCTACACTCCTGTTTCTTTGTTGCTCACCCTGCAATGAAAAACTTTTGTTTTCTCAAAAAACTGGCGTCATAGTACTGGCTTCTAGCACATCTGGCAGCAAGCGCTTTTGCTCAGTAGCAATATCTTCTTTTTATAGACAAGGAAACAAACCCAGAGGCTAAGTGCCCTGCCAAAAGTCTTACAGCAAGTTTTGATTTAAAACTAATTACATGACACACAGTAGCATTTTGGGTATCATTACTAGTGACATTCATTTGTATCTTTTTTCTATCAACTTATGCAAGGAAAACAATGCAAATGTATACAGAAACTAAGGCATTTTGGCAATTTGGTTTTAAACCAGTGTTATAAGCTGGGGGTTTTTGTGTTTGTTTTTTCTTTTGTTTTGTTTTGTTTTTTGAGATGGAGCCTTGCTCTGTCACCTAGGCTGGAGTGTAGTGGCACAATCTTGGCTCACTGCAACCCCTGCCTCCTGGGTTCAAGCGATTTCTCCTGCCTCAGACTCCCGAGTAGCTGGGGTTACAGCCACACATCACCACACCTGGCTAATTTTTTGTATTTTCAGTAGAGACAGGGTTTCACCATGTTAGCCAGGCTGGTCTCGAACTCCTGACCTCAGGTGATCCACCTGCTTCGGCCTCCCAAAGTGTTAAGATTACAGGCATGAGACACTGCGCCAGGCCTGAGCTGTATTTTTCTTAAACAGTCTTTTTCAAAGAACAAAATCACCTTGTGCTACATTTTCCTCATTTTCTTATCTAAAGAGCATAAGATTCTATTTTAATTAAAGCTAGAGATACAGAATGACCACAAATGATTGAGAGAGAGCAGGACTGAGATTGAAAGATAGCGATGAGACTGGAAAGTTGAGCAGAATTCCTTGAAAGAAGATAGCAGGAGATCTTGGCTGAATGAAAGAAGGGTCTTAAGGAAAATGCAAGAGCACTGATTAGCCTGCTAAGGCTGCCATAACAAAATACCACAGATTGGGCAGCTTCAACAACAGAAATTTGTTTTCTCACAATTCTGGAGTCTGGAAGCCCAGGACCAAGGTGCCTGCAGGGCTGGTTTCCACTGAGGCCTCTTCCCGGCTCCCAGATGACCACCTTCTTCCTGTGTCCTCACATGCCCTTTTCTCTGTGTTTGCGAGGAGAGAGCTCTAGCGTGTAGCGTGCAGTGGCATGATCGTGGCTCACTGCAGCCTCAAATTCCCGGGCTCAAGCGATCCTGCTGCCTCAGCCTCCTGAGTGGCCGGGACTACAGGAGCACGCCACCACGTCCAGCTACTTTTTTTGTTTTTTGTAGGGATAAGGTATCACTGTGTTACTTATGCTGGTCTTGAACTCCTGGACTCAAGCAATCCTCCAGCCTCAGCCTCCCAAAGTGCTGGGATTACAGGTGTGAGCCACTATGCCTGGTATTTTCCTCTTCTTATAAGGACACCAGTCCTATCAGATTAGGGTCCCACTCTTATGATCTTATTTAACCTTCTTTATCTCCTTGAAGGCCTTATCTCCAAATACAGTGGCATTTGGGGTTAGAGTTTCAACACATGAATTAGTGGGGGCGAGTCAGTCCATAGAAGGCACTCTTTCTGCTTTTGTCAATGTTATGCACTAGCCTCACTTCTTTTCTTGAAAGTTGTCTTCTGTGCTTATAGGAGAGAGGCAAAAAAGAATTCGTGTTTGCCAGGGCAACAGCTGTGCCACTGTGATACAGCATGCATTGTACGACTACTGGGCTTAGCAGCCTCCAGGGAGCATGCAGTACCTGAATTCACCTCCTATTCCATTTAAAATGCAATATAGAGGCCTTGGCCACTCTTCATCTTCTTGTGACAACTCACTCTGCATTTGACCAAATCAATTATTAACAAACTCCCAACCTTACTCATAATTTTGTTCAGGCCTTGCTGTCACTGGATAAATTGGTTTTATTTTCTTTTTTTGGCATACTGCAATTTTCCTATGTAGGGTTACAGTGACAGACCAATGGATTGTTGATATCTGATACAAAAGAAAAATGATAATATTATGAAGGCCACTTGTAAATGCTGGATTAAATTTCTCCTTTGGACACTAAAGTTTATAGCAATAATTATGTTAGTTAATTTTATCAAGCTCTTTATATACAATTTTCTTCGTTTTTATTAAAAAGTTTAGTTATGAAGGGTGGCAGAATACGCCACTCCAAAATATGCCACTTTGGGCCAGGCGCGGTGGCTCACGCCTGTAATCCCAGCACTTTGGGAGGCCGAGGCAGGTGGATCGCCTGAGGTTAGGAGTTCAAGGCCAGCCTGGCCGACAGGGTGAAACCCTGTCTCTACTAAAAATACAAAAATTAGCCAGTCATGGTGATGCGAGCCTGTAGACCCAGGTACTCAGGAGGCTAGGGCAGGAGATTCACTCGAACCCAGGAGGCAGAGGTTACAGTGAGCCAAGATCGCGCCACTGTACTCCAGCCTGGGCAACAAAGTGAGACTCTGTCTTAAAAAAAAAAAAAAAAAAAAAGTCACTTTGGCATAAGAATTATTTTGAGCTGAAGGCACATGAAAAGTAGCAGATATAAAAGGGCCACTCTGAGGTCACTCTTTTTTTTCTGTACAGGATACAAAAAAATTCTTATCACCAGAGGCAGGGAGTCAAGGCTGACAAAAATCTGTATAAACAGATCTTGTTAAAATAACTCTTGTCTTATTTTGCCTTCCCATACATTTTAGTTACTTACTCACAATTGCCACTCTTTGTCCAACCTACGATATAAGCATTTGGGATGTGCCTCTTCTTTGGGTCCTCATTTTCTTGTGGGAACTTCCATGTACATGTAAAATAAAATCTGTATGCTTTTCTTTTGTTAATGTGTCTTGTGACTACTGAATTTTCAGGCCTAACCTGAGACTCTAAGAGGGCAGAAGTAAAGTTTTGCCTCCCTGCAGTTGGAAAGATAATACATGATGTTGAAAAAAACATTCTGGGTGACATCAGCAACATGGCAGAATAGGAAGCTCCTGACACCATCCACAGACACACCAAATAAACATGTATTCATGGGTTAACTCCTTCTGGGAGAAAGTCGGAGACCAGTTGAGAGACTCCTACCCACCGGGCAACTGAGAAAGTATCTGCATTGTACAGGTAGGAAGAGCTGAGGCACACTTGTGGATGGGCCCCACCACGGGCACTGCACCATCAAATTGGGAAGGGAATACTCAGCTCTTCCCTGTGGAGAGGAGGGTTTGCACCTCACATACAGCATCCTAACTCTGAGGTTCCCCATGGTTTGATTCTTAATTCATCATTTCTGGGAGCAAAGGGGATTAGATGCATGCGAGTTTCTCTAGACTGCAGGGAAAAAGCAGCAGTTTTACATGGTTTCTCAAGAACTTCCAAGGGCTTCCTACCCTGGGAGCAATGCAGAGAAGGGACTTTAAAAAACAACCTTTGTTTCTCCCTGGAAGGGGTTCATAACACACTCTCTCAGTGGCTACTTGGCAGCCTGGCTTCTAACTAACTTGCATCAGGGAGTTAAAGGGACACACAAGTATTAAAGCATCCCTGCCTACCTGAGAAGCAGGTTGGTACTTCCTGAGCTTTCTCGCCCAGCTTACCCAGAAATAACTCCATGTCTATTAATCCCTCTTGGAAGGAGTTGGTCCACACATCGAGCATCCCAACTTTTATAGCTTCCACCCATAAAACGGCATCCTAAACTTTCCAGTTCTCGGGGGCAGAGGGGACTGGCATATACATGTCTCTAGATCACAGAAAAAAGTGACAGTTTTATACAGGCATGTAAGAACTTCCAGGGGCTTTATCCCCCAGGAGCAGTGCAGAAAAGGGGCTTTAAAATGCAGCTCCTGGCCAGGCATGGTGGCTCACACCTATAATCCCAGCACTTTGGGAGGCTGAGGTGGGCTTATCACCAGAGGTCAGGAGTTCGAGACAAGCCTAGCCAACATGGTAAAACCACATCTCTACTAAAAATTAAAAAATATATATATATTAGCCGGGAGTGATGGCAGTCCCCTGTAATCCCAGCTACTCTAGAGCCTGAGGCAAGAGAATTATTTCAACCTGGGAAATGGAGGTTGAAGTGAGCCGAGATGGCGCTATTGCATTCCAGCCCGGGCGACAGAGTGGGACTCCATCTCAATAAAAAACAACAACAAAACAAACAAAACAAAACAAAAAGCAGTTCTTTGTTTCTCCTAGGAAGGGGTTTATGCCATGCATCAAGTATCCAAACTATTACAGCTACCTCCCAGAGGACTCCATTCTGACTGAGCCTCTTAGCTCTGGGAGCAGAAGGGATTAGGCATATATGGGTCTCCCTAGATCATGAAACAAAGAGGGGGTTTTAAACAGGTGTGCAAACACTTCCAGGGGCTGCACCCGGTTGGAGTAGTGCAGAAGAGAGGTGGAAATATGCAGCTCCCATTTTCTCTTTGGAAGGGGCTTACAGTATACACCTCCAGTGGCTACTTGATGGCCAGGCTTCTAATGAACTTGCATCAGGAAACTAACAGGACAAACAATAGCCCTTATCAGCCAGAGCCAGATCTTGGCACTTCCTAAGCCTTCCTTCTGGCCCACCCTAGTGATAATTCAAGCCTATCAATTCTTCCTGGAAGGAGTTTGGCCACACACCGAGTGCCACAACTTCTATAGCTTCTCCTTATTTTAATTAATTAATTAATTGATTTTATTTTTTGAGATGGAGTCTCACTGCGTTGCCCAGGCTGGAGTGCAGTGGTGCAATCTCAGCTCACTCCAACCTCCGCCTCCTGGGTTCAGGTGATTCTCCTGCCTCAGCCTCCCAAGGAACCGGGACTACAGGTGCACACCACCATACCTGGCTAATTTTTGTATTTTTAGTAGCAACAGGGTTTCACCATGTTGCTGAACTCCTGACCTCAGGTGATCCACCTGCCTCGGCCTCCCAAAGTGCTAGGATTATAGGCATGAGCCACCATGCTCAACCTATAGCTTCTCTTTAATGACCTCGATCTGGGAGTTAATGGGCTTTGCATTTCTGAGTGATGCTAGACCACACAGAACATAGAGGTTAATATACAATGGACCTGCTTCCAGCAGCTATGTTCCCAGGATCAGAGGGTACAACCTGAACATGAATACAGGCATTTGACACAAATTCTCTCCCCATCTTAGTGCAGAGAGAGTAAGAGAAAATGCCCACACTCAGTTTCACGATGAAGACAAAAGGGAATGGAACACACATTCAACACCCCAATTTTCCCAGCTACCTCTAGAGAGTCTAGCTCTTACCTTCTTACCTCACCAGTCTTGAGGTACTGACAGAAAGTAACACATCCTAAGTTCCAGGGGGGACCACCAAAAACAGAGATAGCAGTCTGGACAAACACAAAGATTTGACAGACACTGAGACCTGATCTCTACAAAAGAATAAAAAATTAGCCAGGGGTGGTGGTACATGCTTGTAATCCCAGTTATTTGAAAGGCTGAGGTGGGAGGATCTCTTGAGCCCAGGAGGTCAAGGCTGCTGCCATGAGCTAGGATTGTGCCACTACACTCCAACCTGGGCAACAGAGTGAGACCCTGTCACAATAAATAAATAAATAAATAAATAAATAAATAAATAAAAATATCTGTCACCTTAAAATCTCCTGCATGAAGCAAGTCTGACAAGACTGGGAGAGGTAATTGTCTTATCTAATATGCAGTAACCAACACAGAGAGTAAAGGAAAATGAAGAAATAGGGCAATATATTTCAAATAAATGAAGAAGATAAATCTCCAGAAACTGACCAGAGTGAAGACGAGATGTGTGATTTATCTGACAAGGAATTAAAAATAATGGTTGTAAAGATGCTCACCAATGTCAGGAAGGCAACGCAAGAACAAACTTGTGAGAATTTCCTTTGTTTTTTGTCTTGTTTTTTATTTGAGATAGGATCTGGCTCTGTCACCCAGGCTGGAGGGAAATGGTACAATATTGGCTCAATGCAACCTCCACCTCCCAGCCTCCAACTGTCTACCCATCTCAGCCTCCCCAGTAGCTGGTACTACAGGAGCATGCCAACATGCCTAGCTAATTTTTGTATTTTTGGTAGAGATGGGGTTTTGCCATGTTGCCCAGCTTTGTCTTGAACTTCTGGGCTCAAGCAATCCTCCTGCCTCAGCCTCCCAAAGTGCTAGGATTACAGATGTGAGACACTGTGCCCAGCCCAAACTGAGAATTTTAACAAAGAAACAGAAAATATAAAAAAGTACCAAACAAATCATACAGCCAAAGAATACTATAACTGAACTAAAAAATTTCAAGAGGCATTCGACAGCAGACAAGAGCAAGCAAAACAAGAATTGATAAACTTGAAGACAAGTCATTGGAAATTGTATAATCAGAGGACCAAAAAGAAAAAAAGAATTTTAAAAAGTGAGGAAGTGAGGACAGTTTAAGAGACTTATGGGGCACCATCAAGCATAACAACATATGCATTATCAATGTACCAGAAAGAAAAGAGAGAGAGAATGAGACAGAAAACATATCCAAAGAAACAATGATAGAAAACTTCCCACATTTGGGGAGGAAATAGAAACCCAGATCCAGGAAGAACAAAGGACACAAAATAAGATAATTCCAAAAAGACCCACACTGAGACACATCATAATCAAATTATCAAATTAAACACAAAGAGAGTTTTGAAAGCAGCAAGGGAATAGCAAATTGTTACGTAAAAGGGAACCGCCATAAGATTATCAGTGGATTTTTCAGCAGAAGCCTTATAGGCCAGAGGGAGTGTGGGGTGATATACTGAAAATCCTGAAAGAAAAAAAAAAAGTCAACCAATAATATTATACCTGGCAACCCTGTATTTCAAAACTGAAGACGTGATAAAGACTTTCTCAGACAACCAAAAACTGAGAGTTTATCACCGCTAGCCCTGACTTACAAGAAATGCTAAAGGGAGTTTTCAAATGAAAGAAAGAGGATGCTAACTAGCAACATGAAAACATTTGAAATTAAAGTAAGTACATTGTCAAATTCATAACATTCTAATACTGTAATGGCACTGGGTAAATCAATTATACCTCTAATATAAAGAATAAAAGGCAAAACTGTTAAAAAAAAACAACTAAAGCTGCAAAACTTTGTTAAGGATATCAACAATTACAACTGCAAATTGTAACATCAAAAACACAAAATATGGGTCAGGCTGGGCACAGTGGCTCATGCCTGTAATCTCAGCAATTTGGGAGGCCAAGACAGGAGGATCGTTTGAGCCCAGGAATTCAAGACCATCCTGGGCAACACAGTGAGACTTTGTCTCTACAAAAAAAATCAAAAAATTAGCCAGGTATAGTGGTGCATGCCTGTAGTCCCAGATACTCAGGAGGCTGAGGAGGGAGGATTGCTTGAGCCCAGGAGGTTGAGGCTACAGCAAGCCATGACTGCACCACTGCACTCCAGCCTGGGCAACAGAGCAAGAACCTGACTCAAAGAGAGAGACAGAGAGAGAGAGAGAGACAGAGAGAGAGTCAGGAACAGTGGCTCATGTCTGTAATCCCCACACTTTGCAAAGCTGAAGAAGGAAAGTCACTTGAGGCCAGGAGTTCTAGATCAACCTAGTCAACATAGCGAGACCTTGTCTCTACAAAAAACTTAAATATTAGCTGGGTGTGGTGGTGTTCACCTGTAGTCCCAGCTTCTCAGGAGGCCGAGGCAGGAGGCTTGCTTGAGCCCTGGAGTTCAATACTGCAGTGAGCTACAATCATGCAATTGCATTCCAGCCTAGTGACCAAACAAGACTCCATCTCAAAGCACAAAGAAACAAAAACATAAAATGTGGGGCAAAGGGAGAGAAAAGTGTAGAGTTTGTGTATGTGATCCAAGTTAAATTGTTATCAGCTTAACATACTAGCTATAAAGTGTTGTGTGTAAGTTTCAGGGTAACTACAAAACAAAAGCCTATAATTTAAAAAATCCAACAACCCAGGAATATAAAGTAAAAAATTAAATCTTTTTTATAAACTTTTAAGTTCAGGGGTGCATGTGCAGCTTTGTTAAAAAAATTAAATCTTACCTACATTCCCTACCCTTAGCTACCTCACTCTCATGCACTACGGAAAATTACTGTTAAAAGAATGATGTATTTTCTTCTAGATTTCCTACTAAGGGCACACACACGCACACACACACAGAGTTTGTAACTTTTTAAACAAAAATTGGATGGCACTATGTTTATGTGTATGTGTTTTACACCTCAAATCTATCATGAACAAAAGAGGGAGATAAAATGAGAATTCCAGAATGTTGATAATTGTTGAAGCTGGATAATGGATACATTGAGGCCCATTATTCTGTTTATTTATGGATTTAAAAATATTATAAGCATCCTTCAGTGTGCGTGAATACAAAAATATCTATCATTTTTGTCATGATTATATAGCATTACATAGTATGAATGTGTTATTTATTTATTTATTTATTTATTTATTTTTGAGACAGAGTCTTGCACTGTTGCCTAGGCTGGAGTGCAATGGCATGACCTCGGCTCACTGCAACCTCCACCTCCCAGGTTCAACAGATTCTCCTGCCTCAGCCTCCTGAGTAGCTGGGATTACAGGCACCCGCCACCACACCCAGCTAATTTTTTTTTGCATTTTTAGTAGAGACGGGGTTTCACTGTGTTGGCCAGGTTGGTCTCGAACTCCTGATCTCGTGATCCTCCTGCCTTAGCTTCCCAAAGTGCTGAGATTACAGGTGTGAGCCATTGTGCCCAGCCTGTGTTCGAATTTTTAGTCTCTTTCTAATGAGTGTTAACTTTTTCTCTCCCCTCCTTTTTTTGTTTTTATAAGTTATACCATGATTCTTATTCATTTATTCCTTCATTAATTCAAAAATATTTATAGAGGGCTTACAGTCTGTTAGGCTCAGATTTTCATCATATTTTTCTATATATACATAAAAATATTCTAGTCTTTACTCAGCAAAGTAGGAACTATATTACTATTTATATTTTGGTATAATAGATAAATTTATTAGTTCTATTATCAATGTATTTCAATGTATGAATTGAACATTTAATTATTTTTAATAGAAATAATGTACCACTGTATAGCACCATTTACTAAGGGAGGCTTACAATAGGATAATTGGGTTTTCCACGTATTATGTCAGATTATGCCTGGTATCCCTCCTTCCTGCTACCAACCTTCTACCCTAAATCAGAAGACACTGCATCACTAGGGTCAATTCTAATTTAGGAAGAAGATATTCAAGGGATTCTAAGCCAAGAATATTGTATTTGATATCATTATATCTACTATTTTGTACCTCTAATATTTTACCTAAGTTGTAATGACTAGCGTTCTTCTCTCTTGTTCCACATTCCTGATTCTTATCTTGGTCACCTTTCCAGGCTGGCAATCTTTTTTAGGATTGGAGACCTGAATTGTTCTCCATTGTTGGCTCTAGTGGTTGACATACCTACTCGAATCTGTCTTCCATTGCCTCCAGAATTCACCTGTATTTATTCCACAAGCCTCTTAAAGCACAGGTTACTCTGCATTTGGACTATCCTGAGATCAATCCTGTTGGATTTTCCAGCTGTCTTAAAAACTTTGTTCTGCCTACTGGTCTGGCCTTCTTCCCATCCTCCCAGCCATGCTGTTGTATCTGTTATTGCAGTGTAGTGGGATTGATAAGGAATTAGAGAGACTGATGGGGTTGAGAAGGATATTTATTATTTACGTGCACTGGCCCAGTCGGATTAACATCCAAAGGACTGAGCCCTGGACAAAGAGTTAAGTTACCTTTTAAGCATTTTGTGGGGCAGTACAATATTGGCTCAATGTGACCTCCACCTCCCAGGGTCCAACTATCTTCCCACCTCAGCCTCCCCAGTAGCTGGTACTACGGGGGCATGCCACCATGCCTACCTAATTTTTGTATTTTTGGTAGAGATGGGGTTTTGCCATGTTCCCATCCTGGTCTTGAACTTCTAGGGGAAGATCTGTGCAGGGGGAAGCATATTACAGAAGCAAGAAACAAAGACAGTTATTCAATTAATTGAGACATGCATTACATCATTTCTTACTTTTCAAGGAAAAACATATTTTATGACTTGAGTTTATCTGTCTAGTGACCTTGCAGCTGCACAGCTAGAGAAACAGGGTCTGCACAATACCTGGGAAAGGAGGAGAGATAAGGCTCACTAGCCACAGAAAAACAGGCAGTTAATTTTTAAAGGACTCCAGCTTTTTCTTTTTCTCAGGGGGAATTGGGTTTTTTTACATACAACTGAGTTTTTGCTTACACATTCTTTAATTTCTTTTAATTAAAGACTGCTTACACATTCTTTAAATTCTTTTAATTCCTGTTCCAGCAGGGCCTATACTGGATCTACAAAAAGACTCTAAAAGGCTCAAAAGACCATTCTCTACATTTATCAAAAGATTTCATACATGTTTCTAGAAATGGAAAGCAAGTATAAAGGAAAAGTTGTTCTGAAGAAAGAGAAGTCAGTAAATATCAAATTACAGTAGTTCAGGTGAGGTTGGGAAAGACGATCTGTAAACAGAGATAATGACAGGCATGAGTGATCTCATGAGGAAGGTTAATGATGAGTTTTCCAGAATAATTACAATTGCATCATGTTGTTAGTAAATAATAAATTCTACAAAGTAGAAATCCTTGACCAAAATAAAATGTAAAATAGAAGCTATCAACAAAAAGATAGCTTTTTAAAAAAGTCATTGCCTGGAGATATTAAATGACATCTCTAACTCCTGGATAAAAGATAAATTAAAACTGAATTTACAGATTATTTAGAAAAGCAACAACGATAACTCTCCTTATCAAAACTTTTGGGATACAGCTAAAGCCATATTCAGAGAAAAATTCAAAGCTGTAAAAAACAGGAAAAAGTGAAAATTGATCAATTATCTCAAGAAACAAAAAAAAATTCTAACAAAAGTAGAGCCAATGAATGTTCTAAGTATTACACTAAACTCGGAAACCATAAAGGAAAATATTGACAGGTTTGACTACAAAACTTATTTTTAAACTCTAGAGCAAAACATGCCATACATAAAAACAAAATACAAATGACAAACTGGGAAAAAACATGCAACATATGCCAAAAACACAACAATACACTGAATATGTACAAATATATTTTAAATCAATAAAAATGAACACACACTTCAATAGAAAATAAATGGGTATTAAACAGAAAATTTCCAAGAACAGAAGCTAAGAAGCAATCACACAGAAGAAAAGATACTTAACTTCACTAGCAATCAAAGAAATACAAATATAAATCATACTTTTTTAATTTATGAGGCTAAAAAAAATTCAGAGGAGGGATCCCACCGAGAACTGGCATGAGAATGAGAAAACTGGCACTCTCCTCTGCTGTTGATAGAAGTGTAAAATGATGCAAATTTTATTTTGGAAGATTGATTTTGACAATATGCCTTAAAATTTAAAACTTGCATATTAACTCATTCAAGATAGTGGTCTAAGCAAATGTGTTTATCTCATACCTGTCAAAATCTCATTCAAGTGATAGAAAATACATAAAAGGAAGTTCCTTGCCCAATGTAGAAACTATAACTAGAAACCTGCAGCCCAAAATAAAGGCCCGATGCACAGCTGAGCACCACTCCCCACAAGGGTTTCCAGGAGAAACTCCAAGTTCACAGTGAGTTGGAGTTGGAGTTGGAGTTGGAGTCATGAAACAAGATAATTAATTGTACTGTTTGCATACAGAATACCTGGTTGAGGCATTTGCTTCCAAGTTAGGTATGATGAGAATAAATTTCACAATGAATTGAAAGACCAATGGCGACAATGAGGCTTTGCAACACCACAACAGACACAAAGGAAAAAAGGAAATGAAGCAATGTGCTGGGTGAAATATACTATACACTCTGTCTCCATGTTAATGTCTTACTACAGCAAATGAAGGGCCTGAGCTTAGCTGGTCTTTATACACCTGTGCAATGTGCACCCACTCTGAAAGGAATCCTGTCTGTCCACACATTCCTGCCCACTCTCTTCTAGAACCCTGTCTCCCCTCCTCATCATGAGAAAAGCTATCATGGAACAGACCTCCAGAATTGGAGGCGCTCTAGGCCAGCTTGTGTATTGCACAATCTCATCTGTCACTGAAATGTATGCACGAACAAACTAGAGTCCCCAGACATTCAAAACAAAACAAGAGCATAAATAAAACATTTATGATAAACAAGCAAAGGAACCCCCTCTAGAAGAAAGAAATATTTCAGGAAGAGAAGAGACCTAAAAACTTCTAATTATTGCCCTCAGGGAAATTTGAAAACTCAAAGAACCTGCAAGAGATACAAGCTGCTTTAAAAAAAAAAAAAAAAAAAAAAAAAGATAAAAAGATGGGGCATACACATTTGTACCCATTTAATAATAACTGGGTGTAAATAAAATCAGAACACATAGCTGGGCGCGGTGGCTCACGCCTGTAATCCTAGCACTTTGGGAGGCCAAGGCAGGTGGATCATGAGGTCAGGAGATCGAGACCATCCTGGCTAACACGGTGAAACCCCATCTCTACTAAAAATACAAAAGAATTAGCCGGGCATGGTGGCAGGCGCCTGTAGTCCCAGCTACTCGGGAGGCTGAGGCAGGAGAATGGCGTGAACCCGGGAGGCGGAGCTTGCAGTGAGCCGAGATCATGCCACTGCACTCCAGCCTGGGCAACAGAGCAAGATTCTGTCTCAATAAGAATAATAATAATAAAATAAATAAACTAAAATCAGAACACGTTATTCCAAATTTAAATGAACGGATCTGAACTCTGAGTGAGAGAAAGTGTAGCTGGGGCAAACAGAATTGCTTTTCAGGAAGGGAACAAAAATAACTCCCAAGGAAACATACCTATGGCATTTATTTTTATTTTATTTTATTTTTTGAGACAGGGTCTTGCTCTGTCACCCAGGCTAGAGTGCAGTGACACTGTCACAGTTCATTGCAGCCTCGACCTCTCAGGCTCAAGTGATCTTCCCACCTCAGCCTCCTGAGTAGCTGGGACTACAGGCACATGCCACCACTCCAGGCTAATTTTTGTATCCTATGGCATTTTTAAGAAACTTGTTTTCTGAAGGGTTTCAGTGTGAAATCTACCCCCAGAGTTTTACCTTTCACTTGAAGAATTTGTAGCAGAGTAGAACTAGAGATAATGTTTGCTGAAGAACCAGAGGATACACCAAATTTGTCCATTGCCTTCTTCTTAGATTTACATCTATTTCTCAAATCTCTTGCTTCTTAGGCATAAGGTCAGTAAATTATGGGTTGGACTAGGATTGGAGAATCAATCCCTAAATCAAAATATTTATTCAGTGCCATGTATATGCTTAGACCTCTGTATAACAAAAAAATTATTCAGCTAGCAGCATTAATACAAGCATTAATACATCTCTTTCCAAACAGGCGCAAAAAAACCCTATGAACCCTATGGAAAAAGAAATCTTGTGCTAAAACTTCCGTAAGTCTTTTTTAAAAAGTATTTCAGAAACCTCTTCTTTTACGTGGTTGTTTTCAGTGTGTCTTTTGTATTATTTTCTTATGATTTTGTGGGTAAAAGGATAACATGCCTCTAAGGCTAAGAAATTTAATCCTTTAAACCCATTTTTAGATAAAATTTACACACCATGAAATTCAGCCTTTGAAATTGTATATTTCAGTGGCTTTCAGTATATTCACTATGTTGTGCAACTAACAACACTAATTCCAGCACATTTTTATCATCTCAAAGAGAAACATATACATTAGCAGTCATTAACCATCCTCTCCTCACCACAACCAATAATCTACTTTCTGTCTCCCTGGATTTGCCTATTCTGGACATTTCATACGAATAGAATCATACAACATATGATTTTTTTGTGTCTGGCTCCTATCACTTCGTGTAATGTTTCCCAGGTTCATTCATACCGCAGCAATGTATCAGAACTTCATTCCTTTTTATGCCTGAATAATATCCCATTGTGCAGATACGCCACATTTCGTTTATCCATTTATCGATTGATGGACATTTGGGTTGTTTCCACTTTTTGGCTATTATAAATAATGCTGTTATGAAAATTCATGTACAAGTTTTGTGTGGATATATGATTCCAATTTTCTCAGATGTACAGTGGGTATATATTGTGGGATCTTATGGTAATTTTATGTTTAGCTTTTTGAGGAACTGCCAGACTGTTTCCAAAAACACCTGCACCATGTATTTCTTTCTTTCTTCTTTTTTTTTTTTTTGCAGAAATCAACATATTTATTCACATAATTTTAAACTAAAGTTGAAGCTAATAAATCTTCCGTGGTAATGATTTAAGTGCAAGTGATGCTTGGCTTTCTTTCACATTCATTTCTTTTCTTCTGAGTGAAGGCATATCAGTTATTCTTGAACAAGTCAATACAGCTCTGCAAAAGGGAGACATTGTTCCTGGCATGTTTTATTTCCAGTTCAGACATTTCAATTAGATTCTTTCTAAATGCTGCCACTCTCTTCCGTTTGAAATTTATCAGCTCTTCTTTTGCAGATTTGGAAAGTTGTTCAAATTTCTGGCAGCACTCCTGCTGGTGTGCCTCAGCCAACTTGACATCTTTGTTCTTTAACCGGGCCTTATCCAGAGCTTCGTTTGAGTTCTCATAGTCAATGAGGGCTTTGGCACCTGCACCGTATATTTCTAACCAGCAGTATATGAGAGTTCAAATTTCTCCACACCCTCACCAATACCTGGAGGTTTTTTTGTTTTGTTTTTAAATCTTTATTTTAGGTTCAGGGTTACATGTGCAGGTTTGTTATATAGGTAAACTCATGTCACAGGGGTTTTCTGTACAGATTATTTCATCACCCAGGTACTAAGCCTAGTACCCAATAGTTATTTTTTTCTGATTCTCTCCCTCATCCCACCCTCCACCCTCAAGTAGACCCCAGTGTCTGTTGTTCCCCTCTTTGTATTCATGTGTTCTTGTTATTTAGCTCCCACTTATAAGTAAGAACATGCTGTATTTGGTTTTCTCTTCCTGCATTAGTTTGCTAAGGATAATGGCCTCCAGCTCCATCCATGTTCCTGCAAAGGACATGACTTTCTTTTTTATGGCTGCATAGTATTCCATGGTGTATATGTACCACATTTTCTTTATCCAACCTGCCACTGATGGGCATTTAGGTTGATTCCATGTCTTTGCTATTGTGTACCGTGGTGCAATGAACATATGCATGCATGTGTCTTTATGATATAATAATTTATATTCCTGTCTCACCAATACTTGTTACTTAATATTTTTATTAAGGAATTTACATTTGTGTATAAATTTAAGTTGAAATTTGAAACTGTGATCTTGCAAATGCTCTGCAGGTACAAACTACATTCCTCATAAAGACAGGATTTAGAAATAAGGAACCCAAACCTCTTAAAGGAGATAGTCAAACTGATCATTAAACTGACTTTGGAATTACAGATCTGAGTTTGACCTCTGCAAGCTGTGTGACTTGAGGTAACTGCCTGAACCTCCATTTTGCTTCCCTAATATGATGACAATAATCATTCCTATTTCCAGAATTGGAGCCAGGATTTGGGGTCCTGAATCTCATACAATTTGAGGACCCATATTTAAGGAAAACAATAGAAAAGCATGAATACAAAATTAGGTATACATAATGTCTTAGTCAGCTCAGGCTGCTATCACAATATATCATAAACTGGGTGGCTTGAACAACAGACATTTATTTTCTCATAGTTCTGGAGTTTGGAAGCACAAGATCAGGTTGTCAGCATGGTCAGGTTCTGGTGAGGGCCCTCCTCCTGGCTTACAGACAGCTGCCTTCTCACTGTGTCCTCACATGGCAGAGAAAGACAGCACTTTAGGGTCTCTTCCTCTTCTTATAAGGGCACTAATTACAAAAATTAGCCAGGTATGGTGGTGTGTGCCTGTAGTCCCAGCTACTTGGGAGGCTGAGGTGGGAGAATCAACTGAGCCCAGGAAGTTGAGGCTGCAGCGAGCCATGATCGCGCCATTGCACTCCAGCCTGGACGATGGAATGGGACTCTGTCTCAAAACAAAACAAAACAAAACAAAAAAAGAAAACCACAAAAAGTATAACACCCATAAAGGAGTAATCATGCTTTTTTCCCTTTCATACAATATATATCAACATGATTACTTCTTTTTTTAGCTTTATTTATCTCTGATAGGCAGCTTAATATCTGATATGAACCAAAAAGTCACATGGAAATAATTTTTTAAAGATTATATTAATGGAATATATTAAAGGGTAATGGCAACGCCTAGAATATTTAGAATTCTACATAGATTTATCAACCTACAATTGTTATTCAAAAAAGAAGAGATCACCTGGTTGGATCTGTTTTTTCTAGTATTTTCAGATAAGACAGTTTCTGCATTTCTAAAGAGAAGAAAGGATGGGTTGAGATTAGATTAAGCTTTTCAACAGAACAATAAGAATCTTTGGCACGGGCATGGGATTAGGGACCACAGTGCTGTTAAGCAGTGAGCTGCAGGTAATAGATTTTTTCGAGTTCAAAAGGCTGCTTCACTCAGCACTGATGTGGTGCTTGCTCTCTGCAGTACTGGGTACACAGCTGCCCTCTACTGGATGAAATGACAACTTACCCAAGTTCATCGAAACTGGAATTAATTTACTCAAGCATTCATTTAGCTTTCAACAAATATTTATGACTATCTCAGGCACTGTGTTGAGCTTCGGAGATACACAGGTGGGGAAAACACATTGCCTGCCCTCAAATATCTCACAGGGAATTGAAGAAGACTCATAAGAAAATCAGTGATTGCAATGGAGAGTGTTAAATGCTTTAATAAAGAGTGGTAGGCACAGACACTACTGGATTACGAAGAAAATACGATTTATTGTCTACTTTGACTTATTAACTGGTGTGACCCCTATCTGAGACCTCATATGACAAAAAGATTGAAATATTCAGTAATTTTACCTTGGAGATGAGGTTGACAGATCAAAAACAAGGCATCCAGTTAAATTTGAATTTCAGCGAAATACTGCATGAAATATACTTAAAGTTAAAAACCGCAGTAGTTTTATTTACTTATTTATGGATCTGGTGGTCCTACATGAAGCCTGTCTCCTCAACCCTGAATTGTTTAAGAACCCCAGGTGGGTCTAATAAGTACCAAGGGACCAACTTTGCTTTCCAAAGGCTATGTGAAGTAAAAACAGGAGTGATCAATCTACTACCATACTGTCATTTTCTGTAGCTGGTATACTTGTTACTGCCATTCTCACTCCTGCCACTTCATTTTACCATTGAAACACAGTCCCTGCATTATCTCTGCACTCTTGCTTATGTTTATGGCAGAGCTATTGATCATCCAGCTTCCTGCAGAGGCCATAGAGATTCTTCTAGGGAGAAGAGTCTCTTTCCCCAAGCCTGTGTTTGTAAGGTTACAGCGCCATTGATTACCCATGCTGGAATGGCTGGTTTAGGAAGAGCTTCTGGATGCAGCCTGGGCTGAGTACCGATGCTGGCCACCATTGCCACACTCTCCCTGACTTCACAGTGTGCTCATTCATGGGGTTCCTTCGGGGAGACATACTGCCAGCTTTTCCCAGTGGGGACCATCTCAGTTCATCAGAGAAGTTTTAATTATGTTGACCCTAAAGTAGGTCAGTGCTTCCCTCTCTTTGCTCTCAGAAGCTCATTGGTTTGGCAGTAAATTTGCATATTTTCTCCCCAGTCTCAAGATTTCCACACCAACAGAGTATTGGGAGATGAAGCCATTTTCAAGTTGCAGAAAAGTTACCACTACAACCTTTCCCTAGGAAATAGGGTGCATATGTGCCTTTCAATTACGTAACTATTCAAGTGATTCTTTCTACATCACTTACTATACAGAGATGATGCTGGAAATGATTAAATGGTAGCTTTCTCATCAAAAAATTAATAATTAACCTCTCAATTGAAGATATCTTTTATTTGGATTTAAGTCAAGAGTATTTGCTGAGCAGCACTTTTTATGTGCCCAGCACTGCCTGGAACTACAGCAATTCGCTCAAAAAAATGTTGAAGACGTGATCTTGTGAAGGTTATAACATCACTAGGAGCTTAAAATTTGACAAATAAATTATCTGTGCTCTTAGAGTTTGATAAGAAAGTTGTTTATTCTTTTCACTTAGCATAGTACAGTGGGAAAAAAGTGAGGTTTAGAGTCAAAGCCCTTGGATTTGAGTTCTCATTCTACCATTTATTAGCTGTATGTACTTCAGAAATGATTTATCTGTGCTTCAGATTGTTCAACTGCAATACGAGATTAATGGCATTGTTCAGAATTGTTCTGAGGATTAAATGAGATATTAATTTCTTAATGTTTGGGTCTAATAGTCCAGATGACATCAACAATTGATATGAAAATTATGCTAATTTCTTTAATCAATTGAGGAGCCAATAGGTACTCTTTTCATTTGTATTGATAATTAGAGAGTACTGGTTTTAGTATTATTTGGTTAACAAAAGTATCCATACCTGCCAAAACACTAGAGGAAAGCAAAAGTAAATATAGCCCACATGACAAGAGATATAAAAGAAAAGAAACAGCAAAGATGCATTAAAAATAGCTAAACCAAGATGACTAATGTCAATGTCAGATATACCTATAAAAGCTTTTGCACTCCTGCTAAAAAAGAAATTAAGCCAGGCACGGTGGCTCATGCCCATTAGCCCAGCACTTTGGGAGGCTGAGGTGTGAGGATTGCTTGAGCCTAGGACTTCGAGACCAGCCTGGGCAACACAGGGAGACCTCATCTCTATTAAAAAAAAATTAGCTGAGTGTGGTGGTGCGTGCCTGTATTCCCAGCTACTGTGAGGCTGAGGCAGGAGGATGGCTTGAGCCCAGGAGTTCTAGGCTGCAGTGAGCTATGATCACACCACTGCACTCCAGCCTGGGTGACAGAGCAAGACTCTGTCTCAAAAAAAAAAAAAAGAAAGAAAAGAGATTAAAATGGAATAAATTTAATTGTACACTGTTCATTAGAAATACATGGAAACCAAATGGCATAGAAAAGTTAAAAGCAAAAGACTGGACAAAGAAACAAGAAGCAAATGCAAAGACAGAAGGGGGTAACAATAATAATTCGTTAAAGTAGAATTCAACAGAGGGAAAAGAACATTTAAAATCTGATAAAGGGATTCACTTTATTTTAATACAAGATCCAATATGCACAATACATAGTATTCATAAAGCTTTATGTACTAAATAATATAGGTATACATATATGAAAAAAGTGACTACAAATTTGAGGAGAAATGGACATTTGTCTAAGACTTAGAAAGATAAAAAGACAAAAATACGAAGTATGCCAAAAAAAAGTAAGATTTGAATGGTCTGAATAATGCAATCAATAAGACAGATATAATGTGTGTATGTTAAACTTTACATGCTACAGAAGGCAGCAAAAGAAAAAATTAAAAATGCAAATACAAATTATTTTTAAAAAACAATCGTGAAAATACTATTTATGAAAACTCATAGAATGAAGCCAATGTATGACCTCAGAGGTAGAGCTATAGTCTTAAAAATGTTTTGTTTTTTAAGAAATGAAAAAGAAAATAAAACATAAACTGGCCAATCAATTCAAGAAAATAATGCAATGAAACCACGTCTCTACTAAAAAAAAAAATACAAAAATTAGCTGGGTGTGGTGGCACATGCTTGTAATCCCAGCTACTTGGGAGGCTGAGGCAGAGAATCGCTTGAACCAGGAGGCAGAGGTTGCAGTGAGCCGAGATTCCACCATTGCACTCCAACCCGGGCAACAGGGCGAAACTCCGTCTCAAAAAGAAAAAAGTAAAGAATGCAAAAGAAGATGAACATAAGCCAATCAATTCAAGACAGTAATATAAGAATAAAGTAAATCTAAGAAAATGATAAGGGATAAAAAGTAATGTTTTAGAAAATAAATTGCAGATTATTATAGTTTTTGTTTCTTTTGGAATTTTAAAAAGAAAAGGATGGAGATAAAGGAAATAGTAAACTGAAGTTGTAGATTTGGTATAGTTTTATAGTGTTGTTCACAAGATACCTCTTTTTTTCAATTTTCTTGTGGCACTCGACCTTGATCCTTTTTTATTTATTTTTGAGAGTAACATCTAGTTTTCCCCTGCTGGTTATAAAGAAACACATGTTCATTGTAGATAATTTGGAAATTACAGAAAAGCATAAAGAAAAAATAAAAATTACCTAAAATCCTGTAACACACTGATGACAATTTTCTCTAAAAGATAACCACTATCCTGATTTTCATGAAAATCACTTCCTTGCTTTTCTCTATCCTTTAGACACATAAGCATGCATACTTACATACGAGTTTGGTTTTGTCTATTTTTAAACTATACAATTGGCAACTTACAATGTACATTCTCTTCTGTCTGACTTCTTTCCCTCAATATTGCTTAGGCAATCCATGCATGTTGTTGCATGTAACTGTAGTTTATTCTGTTTTCATTGCTATTAAATATTCCAATGAATGAATATGCTGCAATTTTTATTCAGGATATTCCAGTTGTTCCTAGTATTCTGCTATTATGAACAGTATTGCTATGAAATTTTTATACATGTCCCTTGGGTGTAAACTCCTAGGAGTACAATTGCTGAGTACCCTAATTCTTAAGTTGAAAAAGACAGATAATGGTCATGAAGAAGAAAATGAAAAATATGTAAATTTTGAACTTTCAATTTATTGTCAAAAATAGATTTTTTAAATTTTTTATTTTTAGACGAAGTCTCAGGCTGGAGTGCAGTGGTTTCACTGCAACCTCCGCCTCCCAGATTCAAGTGATTCTCCTGCCTCAGCCTCCCGAGTAGCTGGGATTACAGACACATGCCACCACACTCAGCTAATTTTTGTATTTTTAGTAGAGACGGGGTTTCGCCTTGTTGGCCAGGCTGGTCTCAAACTCCTGACCTCAAGTGATCCACCTGCTTCGGCCTCCCAAAGTGTTGGGATTACAGGGCGTGAGCCACCTTGCCCGACCAAAATAGGTTATTAAGAGGAATAATAAAATTTTATTTCACACACAGTGGAATTGGAACTTAAAATAAGTTTTTAAAATACCATTGGTTTATAGGAGCATAAACAGAAAACAGAAATTCCGACTGTGTTTTGGTGGGGTAGTGTCATTGATATTAGAATTTGATGATAGTTAAAGAACGTCTTTCCACTAAATTGAACTTACAATGAAAGAAACATTTTAGGCGGAGCGCAGTGGCTCACGCCTGTAATCCCAGCACTTTGGCAGGCCAAGGCAAGCGGATCACGAGGTCAGGAGACCGAGACTCATCCTGGCCAACATGGTGAAACCCCGTCTCTACTAAAAATACAAAAATTAGCTGGGCATGGCGGCGCGTGGCTGTAATCCTAGCTACTCGGGAGGCTGAGGCAGGAAAATCGCTTGAAGCTGGGAGGCGGAGGTTGCAGTGAGCCGAGATCGTGCCACTGCACTCCAGCCTGGCAACAGAGCCAGATTCCGTAAAAAAAAAAAAAAAAGGAAACAAACATTTTAATTCTCAGATTTACGGTATTCACAGATCCCTGAAGCTCCTCTTTCAATCCAGTTGTAAAATACATTTAAAACTTGCCTTATAGAAAGTGATTATTGGAAAATGGAATAGTGCATCTGTGTGTGTGTGTGTGCGTGCGCGTGCGTGTGAGAGACAGAGAGAGAGACAGAGACAGACAGACAGACAGACTCTCACTCCGTTGCCCAGGCTGGAGTGCAGTGTCATGAGCTTGGCTCACTGCAACCTCCGCCTCCTGGATTCAAGCAATTCTCTCGCCTCACCCTCCCGAGTAGCTGGGACTACAGGCACACGCCACCACACCTGGCTAATTTTTGCATTTTTTAGTAGAGACTGGGATTCGCCATGTTGGCCAGGCTGGTCTGGAACTCCTGACCTCAGGGTGATCTGCCCGTCTCGGCATTTCAGAGTGCTGGGATTACAGGCATGAGCCACCGTGCCCGGCCAAATACTGCGTCTTTTAAGCTGCCTGTCTCCATCGTTTTCACCCCTAAAGGATTCACCCACTGAAGGATGAAGTGACTCTCAGGCCTGCAATTGTAAAACTAAATCTGAGTGACTGGACTGGAAGACTTCGATTCTGTAATCTATATAGCCTCTGAATCAGGTTTTCATAAGCCGTGCTATGAAGTAGCATTAATTTTCTGAGTGCAAAGATTTTTTTTTTTTTTTTTTTTTGGCAGAGGAGGTCTCACTATGTTGCCCAGGCTGGTCTCAAACTCCTGAACACACCTTGGCCTCCCAAAGTGCTGAGATCACCGACCACCGCACCCGACCGAGTGAGTCTGGTAAAAATCTTCATGCTTTAGATCCCTGAAACTTGGATGTACTTGTTAGCGCCAAGCTGAAGCCTTAGCTAAGGGATTTGGCCATTAGCCGAGCAACACATAAAGTCCTCCCAGATCTTCTAAATCCTTTTGAATTAAATTAGAAAGCCATGACAAAATGATCGTTTTGTTGAAGGCCTACTCCGTGTACACGGAGTAGGCGCTGAACACACAGTTTGCTTCAGGACATGGAAAGGCTCTCAGGAGTCCGTTCCTGCGCGGGCCCCACCTACGGGCTTCGAGCTTCCACGTGCAGGGCCTCTGGCTCCGCCCCCGGCGCAGTGCGCAAGCGCCACTGCTTTCTGGGCTGCCTGCTCACTGCGCGCACCTCGCTGGGGGGTGCTGCTGTGTTCCTGAGGCTTCCAGGGAAGGCAGTGGGCGAAGTTCTGTACCGTGCTAAGATTGAGTCTGAGGAACTGACTGAGCAAAGAAGACAGCTCAAGGTTTGTGGGGAATGTGGTGGATGAGGAGAGGAGGGTTAGCAGCTAGTTAGGTGTGAGGTAAATTAAAATTAAGGAGTGAAGAATGTTAATTATGGGGAGTCTCAGACGCTACTCTTCTGGCTCGGGGCTTCCCGATTAAATTTTTTTTAAATAATAAATTTTTTTAAAATGTTAATTATCATTAATTCAGGGACTCTGGGGCCAAAGGTGGGCCTCCGAGGGCCAGGGCAGCCGACTCTACAGGTGAAATGTTGAGCTTTCCTCAGATGCGCGGGTTCCCGCGCTTTCGCTCTCCCTCTGCCCCCGCTGAGTCCCACGGAGCTGGCCCTGCGTCCTTGTTTGCAGCTGAGGAGAAATTCGCTGCTCTGAGGCAGCGAGAGGAGAGAGACCCACAACTTCGTGGTGGCCTCGGCCTCGCCCCGGCTCCCTGGAGGCGCAGTTTGTAGTCAGCAGAAGGCAGCGCGGAGCAGCCGCGTTGCGCAGGGCGCATGGGGATCTCCGTGGAGCGTGGGGATCTCCGTGGAGCGTGGGGATCTCCGTGGTGCGTGGGGATCTCCGCGGGGGCGGGGCTTAATGGAGGCCCCGCCCGCCCCGGGACCGCAACTCGGGACTCCTGTGGGACTCGCGACCCTGGAGCGCTAAGGCGGGGAACGCCGCCCGGGTGACTGGCAGTCCGCGCGCCTCGTCCTCCCCTGCAGAGCCCGCGCTCGGACCATGCCCGCCTGCGCCGGCTGTCTCGCTGCAGGAGCCGGTGGACGTGGGGGAGCCTCGGTAGGTGAGGGCGGCGCGGGGGTCGCTGGGCTCCGACGCGGGCGCCTGAGGGGAGCGTCCCCCGACTGCAGGGCGACTGGCGCGCCCGGGATGCGGTGCCGCGTGTCCCGGCGCTCTGTCCGTTGTAAGGCTGAGTGGAGGTTTTGCAGGGCTGCTTCGCCCTGGTGGCTCTTGGCTTCCTGGCTCGGCTCAGTGAAGGGAGTGAAACCCCTCGGGTCCCGGCGTGGTGCGCGTGCAGGAAGAGACTCCTGCCTCAGTTTCGTGCGAGCCGCGTCCCAAGCCCAGCCCTGCACAGATCCTTTCAGGCAGTTTCCATCCACTCCGCGCTCGGGGTTGAGTTTCCGCGTTTGGAATGCTCGGTTTGAGGCGCATGGCCACCGCGCTGGCTGTGTCGGGAGACAGTGCCCCGGGATGATGTTCGAGAAAGTGGAGAGGCTGAGGTCGCTGGCAACTCGGAGGCTTTTAAGATACCACGGTTCCCTTCAAGTTTAAAAATGGTGAGCTCCAAGTGCAGTGTGAAGCACCCCAACGCCCTAAGTGCACTGATTGATTGCTTTTTGGGGGTGATGGGTGAATATGGGACTGTTTCAAAGCATGAAGTAGAAGTGGTACCATTATTCGTTTGTTTTTGTTTTTGAATTTCCTTTTTGACGACTATGTGTGTTGGTGGAGAAGGAGTAGAAGTGATACAAGCTTTGGCGAGTGCGGTGGCTCAACGCCTGTAGTCCTAGCATTTTGGGAGGCCGAGGCGGGCGGATCACATGAGCCCAGGAGTTCGAAACCAGCCTGGGCAACATGGGGAAACCCCGTCCCTACAAAATAATAATAATAATAATAATAATACAAAAAAATACAAAAATTAGCCAGCGTGTTGCCACGCGCCTGTAATCTCAACTACTGGGGAGGCTGAGGCAGGAGAATCGCTTGAGTCTGGGAGTTTGAGGCTGCAGTGAACTGAGACTGCACCACTGCACTCCAGCCTGGGCGACAGAGCGAGACTCTGTCTTAAAAAAACAAAAATAAAGTGATACAAGCTTTAATTAAAATGTCGTTGAGTTCACATTGAGAAAATAGTTAAATTTATTGTATATTTTTGAAAGGTTTTAGGGTTCATCCAAAATATATCATCGCTGCTTGAAAGGGAAAGTTCGTTTTAACAGTTGAAGTTAAGGGAACTGGAGGAGTGAAATCAGTATTTAGAGATACTTTTAATGCTTTGTTATTGCTCACATTCTTAAAAGCCTTTAATTAAAAAACAAAACATAAATCTTTCTTTACCTTATTGCAAAGGTATTTTAAAATCTGAACCCTACCTAATCATAAAGATGTCAAAATTCGAGGGAGAGTGCTTAAGCATCAAACCTCATGTATGTTTTCTTTTTTAAATAAATTATTTGGATGAATGCCAAATAATGCCATGTACTCCTAGGACTTTGGGAGGCCAAGGTGGGAGATTGCTTGAGGCCAGGAGTTCAAGACCAGCCTGGGCAACATAGTCCCCGTCTCTACCAAAAAAAAAAAAAAAAAAAAAAGCCAGGCGTGGTGATGCAAGCCTTTGGTCCCCAGCTATTTGGGAGGCTGAAATGGGAAGATTGCTTGAGCACGGGTGGTCAAGGCTGCAGGAAACCGTTATCACATCACTGCACTCCTGGGCAACAGAGTCAGACTCTATGAATTCTATAAAAGAATTCATGGAACTACGCAAACATAAGAAATTACCTGTAGGAGTCTTATTGGCCAGTAGGAAGAAAGCATAAGAACTTCCACGGACACTTTTTGAAATTTTAATCCTAGCAGCTAGTGATAATTTCCGCTTTAGTATATGGCTTTAGTATGTTAAAAAAATGTTTTACAGAATCAGTGAAGTACAATTATAGTGCTTTTACTCAGTTTCAGGAGATGCGAAGGTCACTTTTTCTCCCAGCACACCTACTAGTGTACTTGAGCACTTTAAAGTTTTTTTTTTTTTTTAATTGTACTGAAGGATGATATACTGTACTGGATTACAAAATTTCTTTAAGTTAGAGAAAACAATCATGATTTTCACAATACCCAAAAATTTTGGAAAATTGGCAGTTATAATTTTTGGTAAATGTACTGCTTTGGTCTGCTTTTGCTATGTTCCTATTTCTCATTTATTTCAGAATAGCTTGGCTTCATGAAGGATGATAGAGGGGATTTGAAGTGCCTACATGTTATCCTGTTAGGTCTAATGGAATCTCATTAAATCTCCAACCCCTAAATGTGTTGCACAATTGGGATTAGTTTTTCTCTGAATCTATTAAATGTGATATCAAAAGTGAAAAATAACCTCGTCTTCTTTCCGTTTATATTTTGTTACTTATCTTTATCAAAGAGGAACTAATTTTTTTGTTCAATTAAGCATGTTTAAAATTGATGTTCTGTGGTGATTTACTCTTGCTTTGTAATAATACTTCCAAGCTTTATAAAGTTAGTCAAGTAGTAGGGCAAGATGATCAGAAATTAACTTTTCAGAAATAGCTCTATTTCACAAAGGGAGGTAAACTCACATGACAAACTAAGCAAAGTTCAGAAAATTTAAAACTTGTACGTAAATTTGATGATTGCTTTAATGAACAACTTTGCTTATTAGGATAGTCCCCGAAGTCTGGTAGCAATCCTATATCCTTGGAATGTGTAATCCACATAATGCAAAGCCTTTGTAATTACTGCCCTTTGAAAATAATGATAGCTAGCTGCTCCTGAGGGGGGAGTGTGGGGTGGGGGGTCTGTCTTTAATTACAGCAGCTGAGACTTTGGCACAGATGCAGTTACTGCTTTCACCAATGTGACTGAATACATGTGGACAATTAAATCCTTATCCAAACCGAGTTTTGCATAGCTCTGTTCGTGCCTATTAGATCCTAGGTATACAAAACATATTTTGATTTTTAAGGTTTATCTGAGGTTTAATTAAGCTACTGTAACTAAATTTGAAGATTTTTTAGGATAATGATTAATAACTGATTTGAGTATCTAGCTTGTCCTGATATAAATCTAAAACTACACACAATCACTCTTAATATGCCTCAAGGGGGAAACTGCCAATAAAGATAAAACTTCATTTCTTTTGTGTGTTTAAAAGTGTAAGCTTGTGAGCTCTGGTACATTTACAGGTTGCACAGCAAGACTTTAAGGGTGTGTGTGAGAGAGAATATGAATGCAGAAATGGCATTTTTATATTAAAACAGCAGGAACCATTGTAATCCAGTATTCTAGAGGGTTCTTAGGATACATGGACTTGTGTGATTACTTGAAGCCCCTAACTGTATGCAAAAATGTGTGGATTGTGTTAATTTTTGTTGAAGAAAAGATGTATGACTTCATCAGATTCTTTAAAGCATGTGAGACACCCCTCTTATCAAAAACAAAGTTAGCAGTAATATCGAGAGATGAACACACTTCAGTTTTATGAACTGAAGTAGCTAAATAGTGAAAGAGCTAGGATTCAAACATAGGTTTTTAACTGCCAATCCTTTGCTTCTTCTGTTAGTCCGCATTTATTGTACCTTGTAACCTCTTTTCTGGATGGGGCAGTGTTCTCCACTCTGTGGCTTACAGTAAAGCTTTGTTTAGAGAGAGACTTCAAGCTCATAGAAGCATTTAATGTAGGATCTTAGCAAGAACTATGAGCAAAAAAAATGAATTGTATGTAAAGGAGATATATAGGCAAATATTTTCTCGATATACATAGATGAAAACATTACTATAAATTTTGTGCCATTAATATAATAGAGCAAGTCAAAAGGGAGAAAGCATGCCAGCACAGTGGCTCACACCTGTAATGCTAGTAATTTGGGCTGCCGAGGCAGGAGGATCGCTTGAGTCCAGAAGTCGGAGACCACCCTTTGCAATATAGCAATGCCCTGCCTCTACAAAAAATTAAAAAATAGGATCAGGCACAGTGGCTCATGCCTGCAATTCCAGCACCTTAGAAGGCTGAGGTGGGAGGATCACTGGGACTCAGGAATTCAAGACCAGCCTGGGCAACGTAGTGAGACCCCCATCTCTACAAAAAATTTAAGTATTAATGTGATGCGGTGGCACATGCATGTAGTCCCAGCTCCTGGGTAGAGAGGGTAGGTTGCTGAGATGGGAGGATCACTTGAGCCTGAGAGGTCAAGGCTGCAGTGAGCCATCACTGTGCCTTTGTACATCAGCCTGGGCGATGAATTCTTTTATAGAATTCATAGAGTCTGACTCTGTTGCCCAGGAGTGCAGTGATGTGATCACGGTTTCCTGCAGCCTTGACGACCTGGGCTCAAGCAGTCTTCCCATTTTAGCCTCCCAAATAGCTGGGGACCAAAGGCTTGTGCCACCACGCTTGGCTTTTTTTTTTTTTTTTGGTGTAATTATATATAATTTATATATAAAGCTTATATATAATTTATATATACATTTTATATATAAATTAGCCAGGCATCCTGGCATGCGCCTATAGTCCTAGGTACTCAAGAGGCTGAGGTGGAAAGATCGCTTGAGCCCAGGAGTTCAAGCCTGCAGAAAACTGTACGCAAATTTTGAATATTATCCAGTCACCAGGAGAAATAAACTGGAGTACTGATCACAGCATTCTAGGCAGAGAAATGAACTTGAATCTTGTGATGCTGTCAGGCACACAATGAGCCATGATTGCACCACTGCACTCCACCCTCCAGCCTTGGCGACACAGCAAGATCTTGTCTTTAAATAAGGAAAAAGCTTTTATTAAATCAACAACAAATTCTTCGGTGGTATAATTACATAGGGTAATGGTGATTAGGAAAGTCTATAAACTCTTTGAGTTTAGAATGGTATTCTTACGAAGATTTATACAACCTTTACATCTGTGTGGTATGTTTTATGTAAAGTCACATTTGGCCAAGGAGTAAGAATCAGCTTAAGTGAACAGCAAAAGAAAAAAAATTGTTTTAAGTTCCTCAAATCCATTTTTCTCTCTAGAAAATGCAATTTTTTGTGTCTTTCAAGCACATGCTAATCAATAAAACCTAGTGTCTTTCTGTGCCTTGGTTTTTTCATATGTAAAATGGAAAATTTTCATAAGTAAAATGGGAAAATCTGCTTATAAATTATTTTGGTTGACTGTCTTCTGCAGTATTGTCTTTTTCATGGGTCTTTCAAGGCTGTTCCCCGCAGTTAAACCTAGTGTTTTAGTTTTTCCTAATGTATTACATTCTTGCTTATCCAAGGTACAAATATAAGCACTTTAATATATGCTTGTTCTCTCTCTTTTTTTTTTTTTCTTTTGAGATGGAGTCTCGATCTGTCACGGAGGCTGGAGTGCAGTGGCGCAATCTCGGCTCACCACAAGCTCCACCTCCTGGCTTCACATCACTCTCCTGCCTCAGCCTCCTGACTAGCTGGGATTACAAGTGCCTGCCACCACACCAGGCTAATTTTTTTGTGTTTTTGGTAGAGACGGGGTTTCACCATGTTAGCCAAGATGGTCTTGATCTCCTGACCTCATGATCCTCCCACCTCAGCCTTCCAAAGTGCTGGGATTACAGGCGTGAGCCACTGCGCCCAGCTGCTTGTTCTCTTTTAAGGCTAAAACAGAAACAAAGACTTCCCAGGTCAATAAATAATATAACTATTTGAAGAAGAATGGAGGAATGTTAGATGATTAACATTAAACTGTGAGGATTAAAATATTACACCTCTTTATTTGATTAAACGTACATTAATAATAATAGCCAACACTTACATAGCACTTTACCATAAATGAGTCACTGTTCTGTGTGTTGTAGTAATCAATATAGCAGAAGAGTGTTGATTAACTGAATTAATCTACTAAATACTGTTATTTGTTTCCCATTTTACATATGAAGAAACTGAGGCACAAAAGTATAGGTAATGGGTCTAACATTGCAGTCAGTAAGGGGCAGATAGAATTTGGGTTTTGGGGGTTTTCTTGTTTGTTTTGTTTTTTGAGACAGGGTGTCACTCTCACCCAGTCTGGAGTGCAGTGGCATGATCACAAGGCTCATTGCAACAGCCACCTTCTGAGCTCAAGCAATCCTCCCACCTCAGCATCCCGAGCAGCTGGGAGTACAGGTGTGCCACCATGCCCAGCCTTTTTTTTTTTTTTTTTTTTTTGTATTTTTTGTAAAGACAGGTTTTCGCCATGTTGCCCAGGCTTGTCTTGAACTCCTGAGCTCAAGTGATCCACTGGCCTCAGCCTCCCAAAATGCTGGGATTATAGGCGTGAGCCACAGACCAGGTGGTCTGGCTTCACCAAACTGCCACCAAAAATATTATCTCTTATCCATGGCATGAATAAGTCAAATAATTTTCTCTTAAAAATAATCTATCTGAATTATGCTAAATTTTTTAGAGGAAAATTATTTGGTACAAATTTGCAGTCTGAAAATTACTCTGTTTTGGTGATATTGTATTTAATATGACAATTCAAAAGTAGGACTAAAATTTTTAGTCTGACAAAGGAATAGCAGCATCCCAAGAGTTCATTCTCTGCCTAGAATGCTATGACCAGTACTACAGTTTATTTCTCCTGGGGACTCAATAATATTCAACTTTTGCCTACAGTTTGGTTTTTTTTTTTTTTTTTTTTTTTTGAAGTCTTTTTAAGTCTCCAGTTGGTCTATTTGGTATAATCCCCACCAGGTTTGTTGCAGTACTCTGACATTGCACAATCAAACAGTTTCTGAAGAATTTTTGAGCAGCCTGTGTGTTACTAAAGTCAGGTAGAATCTTAAAATGAATGTTAGAAGTAGACAAGTTATTTTAAAATTCATTCTTGATAGGGACATTAGTAAGAAGGCACATGAATTGCTAGTTGTTACCTTTGTTACCCCCACATTTAATATAAGTATCTAAAGAAAATGTTTAAGTGAACTCTTTCATGAGAAAGATGTATGATTAGATACATTTAGAAATTTATAATTGTGTATTAGTGTTTTTCTGGGCATAACTCCATTACAGTATTAGGTAACTTGTTTTAACTTTATCTAGCAACACATTTTTTTAATTTTAGGTTCAGCAGATCATAAAAGGTGAATAATGGTCAGCAGCTATGTTTTTCATACTAAAATGTGGAAAATAAAGCTGTTGACTTCTTTGAATTAACACAGAAAGATAGTTTAATGTTTTAAAATGGGAGGAATATTTTATATGGCAAGATGACTTCATGCACACCTCATTGACATTAAAAGAGAAGCTGAGGAATACTTGTGGTTTTTAACCGGAAAACAACTCACAGGGGGAGGAAAAGTTGATTCAGTATTGGTCAATCCTAGTTAGAAATTTATGAATTTCTAGTTAAAAATGTATTACCTAATAGCTATTTTCCTACATTAATCAAGATGAATTGTGTGAATATTTAGTTATGACCAATTTCAGGGTTTAAATAAGGTCCTTTTTTTTTTTTTTTTTGAGACAGAGTCTCACTCTGTCACCAAGGCTGGAGTGAAGTGGCACCATGTTGGCTCACTGCAACCTCCATCTCCCGGGTTCAAGCAATTCTCCTGCCTCAGCTTCCTGAGTAGCTGGGATTACAGGCGCCCACCACCACACCTGGCTAGTTTTTATATTTTTAGTAGAGATGGGGTTTCCCCGTGTTGGCCAGGCTGGTCTCGAACTCCTGACCTCAGTTGATCCACCCACCGGAGCCTCCCAAAGTGGTGGGATTACAGGCGTGAGCCACTGCGTCCAGCCTAAATAAGTTTGTTTTATTATTCTTTCCTTTCGAAGACTTGTATGTTATTAATTCCCTTGAAAATTGTGTCATTATCTTTAAGCATCTGATTATTTCTTTGTATTTCCCTAATGTCTTTTAAAAAGCCTCATAACCATAATAGATTAGTAACTAATCCCTGTGCTTTTATGACAATTCCCAACTTCTTTTGCATATAATTTCCATCTGTTTGAGCAGAGAATGCACTCAGTTTGGGGTTGTACATGATTGATCTATCCTCATCTTTCACAACCTATTAGCACAGTCATCTTCCATATTTCATACCCTTCTAACACCATATCTGATTTCAGGGACCTTGGCAAGGTAATTATCTCTCTGTTTATATCTGCATAGGGAAGACAAGTGGCTTTAAGCAGGCAAAGTGGTGACTTTTTTGCCATTCTCAGTTGTTTTTCGCTATCAGTAACACAGAGGATGGCATTTGTTATATTTAATGCTTGGGCTGAAAAAAGAATGCTGATTTGTGGAAGGATAGGTAATCCAGGTAATCTTCCTTGTGGAATAAGATGCAAGTTATCCTGTGCTAGCTCACTTTCTGGTAGATTGGATCTATTTCAGTCAAGCTAGTCAGAATGTGTCATTTTTGAGAAAGCCGAAGGAAGGACTAGGACTGAAGGATTGATTCAGTGAAAAGTTGAGCTGTTTCTCACCTTTCTCTGCAGCCAGGATGACCTTGGCCTTTTTGTGGAACTCAATCTATTTGTACTGCAGCTCCTAGACTCCAAAGGGAAAGAAACCAAGGGAGTCCTAACCCCTGGGGGCCCCTTAACTTTGATTTTTCCCCATGATGAAAAGCAGCTGGACTGGAAGTACTCCTCCCCATAGCCTGGGCTCTTGGGACAGTCTTTTAAACATGTAAATTATTTTTAAGTCTGCTCTCATTTGACTATATAATTAGATAGATACAGGATCCTCCTTGGGCCTAGAGGAGAGCCTGCCACAAATTTTTAGAGAAATACATCCATACAGCATAGGTCATTAAAACAAGAGTATAATTTGAGTCATCACAAAATCATGGAAATCTTTGAGTGCCAGTTTTGGCTTCTAGTTTGGGAAACCCTTCACATTGGAGGTTGGTTGATTCAGCATAGACTATGTAATATGCATTATCAAAATAAAATAGTTTAACCACATAGTTTAAAAGCATAATCCCTCTCTTGCCTTTTCACTGAGGGGCAACAGACAAAGTCTGTGCAATAAATATGAACACCTTGAGAAATGTACTGGTAATCTTCAGACAATTCCTTCCTGGAATACTTAAATTCTACTGTGCTTCGTCACCTAGATTGGTGGTTCTCAAACTGTGGTCTCTCTTCACTTTCAATGTCACCTAGGAATTTATGAGAAATAAAAATTCTTGGGCCTTAAACATACAGAATTAGAAACTCTGGAGGTGGGACCCAGTAATCTGTATTTTAATAAGCCCTCTAGGTGATTCTGATACACACTGAAGTTGGAGAATCACCAATCCCTTTGATCATCAAGGATGAACCATAGTTTTTTGCTTTGCTGGTCTGTTACTTCACTATAAATATTTTATTGCCCATGTGGATATTACTGCATGTGTATACCAGGAATTGGCAACCTGTGTTGTTAGTACTACATTGAATGATACCCAAGTTAAAATTGTTAGTGACCTTCCGGTTCTTTTCTACTTCCTTGTCTTCCTTCTTGCAGAGTGCCTGAAACAAGGTAGCCACTGGATAATTTGTTAATTGAATGCCTACCTTCCCCCCTTCCTGCCCTCCCCCTGCAAAAAGCAAAATAACGTTTTCGTTTATCTTTTGGTTTCTTCCTCTGCAGGAGCTTTAAGCCTGAAAGTGAAGTTCCCAGTTGCAAGTATTTCTTTTTCCTAATAGTGACTCTGGCTAAAAGAGATTCCTGATACATGAAGGAAAAAAAAAAAAAAAAGAAGGAAAAAGAAAAAATAGTTCTTATATACCTGATTAGATGCCTTCCTCAGAATTATCTTAGACCAGCGAATCTCAAACTTATCTTACATCAGAATCACCTGGAGAACTTGTCAAACCACAGATTTCTGGGCCCAGCCTCTAGATTCATTCAGTAGGTCTGGGATGAAGCCAGAGGATTTGCATTGCCAACAAGTTCCCAGGTTGTGCTGATGCTGCTGATCTAGGGACCACAGTTTGAGAACCACTTCCCCTAGTTCACTAGACCAGAAATACAGGTAATTTCATGATGTGCTTGTTAGGGGTCCCCCAGCTTGTGTAGCCAGTGATCTATAATTAGGAAGTGTAGGACATGCCCAGATGACAAACTTTGTTAAGTAGTAGTTTTTTCTAGCTCTGTGCCTTTCCATATTCCAGAAGTTAAGATCTTCTCTTTCAACATAAGACTTTTTTCAGACTTTGAAAACTTACTCAGACTTACTTGTCTAAATAATTGAGGTTGAGTGGAATAGATTTTTACCCAACTCTTACCACACTGATTACTTCATTTCTCTGCTTCTGTTTCTTTTTATTTCAAGCTTAATTTTTCCAATATTATTATATACTCAAACATACGTTGCTTAAGTTGATATTGTTTATCTGTTATCTGTACTCCCATACAATTTCCTGAAGAATGGGAAATGGGCATTTCTTCTGGATTTTTTCTCACAGCTAAACACAGTTGTTACAGACTTGACTCCTTGTCACTTGAATTCTTATTATAAAACACATCCTTAGAATCTCCTGAAACAGAGTTAGAAAACAGATGAAACTGAGGCCTTTTTTCCAAACTCTTTTGTAAGCCTTTTTTTCTTGCTAAACAAGTGGTTTTAAGGAGGAAAAATTGAAATATTAATCAATACAGAATTCTTGTATTTAATAGGAACTTTAGTTAAATATTTTCAACCATACCTATGCAAACACTATATTCCTGTGCAGATTAATATTCTGCAGATTAAATTTATAGGTACTCTACTAGATAGCTTCTGGTAGAGAAAAAAGCTATTGAAGACCATTTTGGTTTTTCTTTTTCTTTTTTTGTTTGTTTGTTTATTTTGAGACAGGCTCTTATTCTGTCAACCAGGCTGGAGTGCAATGGCGCAAACACAACTCATTGCAGCCTTGACTTCCTGGGCTCAAGTTATCCTCGCACCTCAGCCTCCTGAGTAGCTGGGACTACAGGCATGCCTGGCTAATTTTTTAATTTTTTGGTCCCACTATGTTGCCCAAGCTGGTCTCAAACTCCTGACCTCAAGCAAGCCTCCTGCCTTGGCCTCCCAAAGTGCTGGGATTACAGGTGTGAGCCACCATGCCCAGCCCTAGTTTTTCTTTTTCATGGAATATCACCCATGAATTGTAGAAAGGTTTACCAAATCAGTACCTTCTTTGTTAAAACCTGTGATTGGTGTGGTTCTGTAATTTCAGTGTCCTGTAGCCAACTTTTCTTTTTCCTATTGCAGAGATTTTGTATGCCACTCTTTTGCCATTCCAGAAAGTCTGGAACAGCTATGTGCAAGTGTCTTTGTGTTGACATCCTCCCTTGAGAACTTTCATGATCAAATTAAGACAGTTGGTAACATCTTCATGCATATTTCCTTTCTTATACGTGACAGTTGTGTTAACTTACAAGTTTGGTTCAGATTCTTATTAATGTACTAACCTAAAAACTATCTTTCAACTTACTATAATTACAGTAGACAGAAATGTCATCAGTCATCAGTTTTCACATACACATATTACTCATATAATTGTTGCTAAATATTTCATGTTACTACTGATATCCTTATGTGAATGCTGGTGAGAGAGATGGATCATCACTATCACAGTACTCAGAATTTCTGGTTCCCAAATTATTTGACATTTTATTTTTATATGCAAGTCTCTCATTTTAATTACCCTGATATTGCATGGCTATATTTGTCCCTGATTATTTCTTTTTATTCTCTACGTTTACTTCTTTGGGTCTCTTAGACAATGACACTTAATTAAAGCACTTGAGTAAAATATACACAAACCAGTAAGTCAGTAAAGGATAAAATGTTCTTTTATTTATATGATGAGTTCTAAAATATTTTCAAAGACCAATCTACAGTGTCAGCTTTAAATACCTTTTGACCTTTTTTTGGATGCTTAACTTGGAGAAAAGAAAAAAGATCTAGAATTTGGAGTAAATCTCAAATTTTGCTAAATGTTTCACCAATAAAAGTTATCTTTTCTTGAAAATGCATAGCATTTTAAATATATTAGTACCATATAGAGATATACCTTATAATCAGTAGTATTATCTTGAAATCAAGAAATAAGTTAAAAGTTGTCTAGCTTCACAGGAACATGAAAGCTCATTATAATAGGCCATTAGGATTTGGGCTAATTATAGTTTTGTTGTCTCCATGGTGCATACGGTCAGAGTTAGGGTTTAAATGCCTCTAGAAGGAAATATAAGAATGGAGTTGGGGCCAGGTGCGGTGGCTTACGCTTGTAATCCCAGCACTTTGGGAGGCTGAGGCGGACAGATCACTGGATGTCAGGTGTTCAAGACATGGTGAAACGCCATCTCTACTAGAAATACAAGAATTAGCCAGGCATAGTGGCACATGCCTGTAATCCCAGCTACTCGGGAGGCTGAAGCAGGAGAATCCCTTGAACCCAGGAGGCGGAGGTTGCAGTGAGCCGTGAGCCAAAATCATACCACTGCACTCCAACCTGGGCGATAGAGTGAGTGAGACTGTCTCACACACACACACACACACACACACACACAAAAAGAACGGAGTTTGAATAGTGTAGTGGTTTAGGTCCATACTTAAGCGTCAAGCCTGGACTTGAAAACCAACTTACCAGTTTGGTTACCTCAGATAAGTTTCTTAAACTTTCTGAGTCTGTTGTTCTCATCTGAAAATGAGAGCAATACCATCAGTCTGTGAAGATAAAATGAGATATTATATGTAAGCTACCTATACTGTGCGTAGCATGTATCATAACTGCAGTGATTGACTAAAAATCAATGTTTTGTGCTGTATGTAAAAACACTAGAGTAAGCTCATGTGCTGCGTTACAGGTGGTTTTCCCAACTAGAGCTGCGTGAGATGGGTGAGCTGACATTGGGACTCTGGATAGCAGATGAGAATGTACTGAAGGGAAGAAAAAGAGAAAAGCTTATTGAGAAAAGAGGAGGGAAAGAAAAGGGAGGAATGGAAAGGCTTGAGAGAAGGAACTGAGATATGCAGAAAACAGACAGCTCCCTCCGCCAGAATGAAACAGGAGTGAAAGGGAGACAGAAATCAGGAGGAAAAAAATTAATAGAGAAGACAATGAAGAGATAATTATTGGGCTGGGGGAGCTTCTGATCATAATTCTCTACATGTTTCTGTTTTTATTTTTATTTTGTAGATGTTCCCTTATCAGTTATCATGTATGGACTGAGTACTGATTGTAACTGTGTGATGCTGGATGCCATTGAAGAGTGGTAAGTATTTCAAATAATGGCTTTGTTACTGCTTTATTTATAACTTGTTGATTTATTTTAACTACTTTACAATTGATTTATAAATAATTTGGCAATAAGATAGATGAAGAGTGTCTTTTATCACACATTGGAATACTTTAAAGTATGTAAATAATTATTCTTGATGATAATAGTTATTGGGTACTGTCTTAATCTACTCGGGCCACTACAACGTAATATAAACTGGGTAACTCATAAACAACATAAATTTATTTTTCACAGTTCTGGAAGCAGAGAAGTCCAAGATCAAGGTGCTGGCAGATTCAGTGTCTGGGATGACGGGTGCTTTCTCATAGGTGGTGCATTTTCATTGTGTTATTGCGTGGTGGAAGGAGGTAGCTAGCTCCCTTGAGGGTCTTTAATAAGTATGCTAATCCCATTCATGAGGGATCTGTTCTCAAGACTTAATCATCTCCAAAGGCCTCACCTCTTAATACCATCACTCTGATGTTTAGGTTTCAACATGTGAGTTTCGGGGGCATGAGCATTCAGACCATAGCAGGTATTTATTTTATAAGGAAGTATACTTTGTGCTGGAGATAGAAACATGGGTAAATTGTAGTCCAGTGGAGAATATTGTCCCGTACATAATTGACCTTAATTTAGGGTAAGTATTGACACTTTCAATAACTAATTTGAAGGTCAGGCCAATATGCAAATATTGCTTAGAACATTTGTGGTATTCAAGGTTTGGAATTACTTTTTGAACCAATACATAAGCAGGGCAAGAAAATGAGGCCCAGCTTAGTGGCTCATGCCAGTAATCCCAGCACTTGAGAGGCAGAGGCAGGAGGATTGCTTGAAGTGAGGAGTTTGAGACTAGCCTGGGCAACATAGCAAGACCTTGTCTCTCAAAAAATAAAATAAAAAATTAGTCTGGTGAGGTGGCATGTGCTTGCAATCCTAGCTACTTAGGAGGCTGAGGCAGAAGGATCGCTTGAGCCCAGGAATTCAAGGTTACAATGAACTGTAATTGTACCTCTGCACTCCAGCCTGGGTGTCAGAGTGAGATCTTGACTCTTAAAAGAGAATTAGTTGCTTTTTAGACAGATTCTTAAAATTTTTATATTTTTAGTCAAAAGTGGTTTTGTCACATTTGGTTACCCACATATTAATCATATGGGTTTTAAATGATTTTAGGTTGATTCTAAAGTGAAATTCACTCTCAGCAGATGGGAATTGGACCCACTATTGACATTTAAAAAGCAAAAATACCATAGTCATGGAAGGAAATACTCTAGGCAAATAAATGTTCTAAGTAATTGGAAAGGTAGAGGAGGAATTTGGACTGTTTAATGTAATGAGGCTATCCAACTTTTAAGGCATTGGCTTGCATACAGTGTACAATTTCTTGCATATGCCTATATGTGGAACCGCAGAGAAAATATAGATAAATAGAGCCTGAAAGTGGTAGGAAGAGGGATAGGTGTTAGGAGGAGGCAAAACATTTTACAGTTTACAATACAACTTTAAGCCTTACCAAAACACAAATGAGGAAAGTAAAGCTTAGGAGCAGACATCTAGTGAGTGGCAGAATCAGGACAAGATACCTACGTCTGCCGACTTCTTGTACAGAATACTTTGTTATTTCATAAATCCTTTCAAAAAAATTTTTTTCAACCCGATTTTGTAAAGACAGTTTGGAAGGGAAGTGAAAGGTTGGTTTGTTAAATCACAAGGGTGTGAATTTCCTAGCCAGGTTATCTTTAGCTACTTGTCACTGGTTGGCCCTGAGAATTTAGATACTCTCTCACCACCCCCCATATTTTAAATGGTCACTATGATCAGTTCTAGACTTTTTTGCATTGGGAGGAAAAATTGCTTTCAGTCTTAGAGTCTTCAAAACAAATCTGGAAGAGGCTTTATTTGTTAGCACTTCATAATATATTTATTACTTTTATCCAGATACTAAGATTTTATTCTTCCCAAATAATTTAAATTACTATAGTTTTACTATAAATTTTTAAGGGTTTAGAGATGTGTAGTGCATTCTAATGTATGAGGCTTTCTTTTGATACTGCATATCTTTCTGAGGAAGTGGTCAATATGGGCACTGATTCTGAGAAGCACACAGGTTCTGCTTATCTAAATCTTTTAAACCTAAGTAAAACAAATATCAACAGAATGGGGGCATTCTTTTGGGGAGTTATGTTGACTTTTTTTTTTTAATCGTGTGTTTCTGGTAGTGAGCTGAGGTAACTACTGGAATTATTATGTAGTTGCTATAAGCCTTTGTCTCTGGATCACACTAATACCCTCTAAGGAAGTGGACTGAATAGATGGTTCATCTTCTCCAACAGAATTTGGTAATCTCTTTCTAAAAGACTCTGAGATTTGGCAGTGGCAAAGTAAACAAGATGAGTGAAAATAAATGAAAAATGGCCTAAGTCCTAATAACCATTTTAAATAAAATTAAAAGTGTGATAAAACTACTGCCATGCATTCTTTGCTCTTTTGCTTCTAGTTTTCTATTCATTTAATATAAAGAGGATGGAGATAACCCAGAAACACTTTTTTAAATAATTTCTACCTCATATGTATAAGATTGAGGGGAAGTTTAAAAAAACTTTATGGGTCGTCATTGTCCTGCATTTAGGCATTCCAGATGTTCCACTCTTTTCCTAAGTTCCAAGGTACCAATAGTCAAACTTCACATTAAAGGATTTGAGAAAAAAAGAAAGATAGAACTTCACAAGTCACTGTGATGATATTGAACTTTATTTAAATGTATGTGTTTGGCCAGGCACGGTAGCTCACACCTATAATCTCAGCACTTTGGGAGGCCAAGGTGGGTGGATCACAAGGTCAGGAGATCGAGATCATCCTGGCCAACATGGTGAAACCCCGTCTCTACTAAAATACAAAAAATTAGCCAGGTGTGGTGGCAGACACCTGTAGTCCCAGCCACTTGGGAGGCTGAGGCAGGGGAATTGCTTGAACCTGAGAGGCAGAGGTTACAGTGAGCTGAGATCGCACCACTGCACTTCAGCCTGGGGACACAGTGAGACTCTGTCTCAAAAAAAAAAAAGTGTTTAAAAAGTGTTGACATGTAAACCCTTGAATAACCTATACATTTACCTAATGGAATGTCACATGATGGCTTCATAGGTGTTTGAGTCTGAGCTCCGTTTAAAAATATATATATATATCTAATGCTTAACCAGATACTCATGCCTTAATTGGCTGAGAAAGGTCAGCAACGTTCTTTTAAGTCCAATAAGAGGATTGTTAATAGATGGATTTTACTGATAGCCTCTTAGGGGCATCCTCTGACCCTTCAACAAAGCTTGATTTCAAACTTCTAGTCCATGAAAAGCAATGTATTATTTAACTTTACCCCTTCAGTACCTCTATCACCAATTCAACAGACATTTGTTAATAGTCTTTTTTTTTTTTTTTTGAGACGGAGTCTCGCTTTGTCACCCAGGCTAGAGTGCAGTGGTGCAATCTCGGCTCACTGTTGACAGTCGTTTTGTACAAGGTTGACATCTAAGTCATTATACTACACATTTTTTTTTGGTATAGGTCTTTTCCATCTTACCATACAGATCATGCTCTTTTGATTATGCTCTTGCTGACTAAAGATCAGTTCAAACTAACCTATAGGAGATCTTCTAAAAATCCTCTGTCTTGGTGCATTCAGGCTGCTGTAACAAAATACCATAAACTGGGTAACTTACAGACAACAGAAATTTCTTTGTCACAGTTCTGGAGGCTGGGGAATCCAAGATCAAGGTGCTGGCAGATTTGGTAGCTGGTGAGGGACTGCTTCCTGGTCCACAGACAGCTGTCTTTTCGCTGCATCTTCACATGGTGGAAGTTACGAGGGAGGTCTCTACAGTCTGTTTTGTAAGGGTACCTTCATGAAGGCACCACCTTTAATACCTAATCAACTTCTAAAGGCCCCAACTCCCAATACCTTCACATTAGGCTTTTTCTTTGTTTTTTTTTTTCTAAGAGTTTGATAGTTTTAACTCTTATCTTTAATCTTTGACCCATTTGCAGTTAATTTTTGTACATGGTTTAAAGTAAGAATCCAACTTCATTCTTTTGCACATGGATATCCAGTTTTCCTGGCACTATTTGTTGCAGACCGTCCTTTCTCCCACTGAATGGTCTTGGCACCCTTGTGGAACATCATTTCACCATATATGTGAAGGTTTATCTTGGAACTCTTTTTCCTATTTTATTGGTCTTAGATGTCTGTCTTTATGCCTGTTCCAAGCTTTAAGGAATATGAGTTACGGAAATAGTGAATGAATTAATAATATATATCATACAGGAAGCAGGGTATTATAAACAAACGGTAACACACACACACACACACACAAATAGGAGAATCAGAGTTGAGACTTAACATGTTGGAATTATCAAATACAGGTTTTTTTTAGAGACAGAATTTTTTTTCTTGCTACATTGCTATGTTGCTCAGGCTGGAATCCAGTCATAGCTCACTACAGCTTTGAACTCATAGGCTCAAGCAATTCTCCCACCACAGCCTGCCACGTAGCAGGGAGTACAGGTGTAAACCATCACACCCAGTTTAAGTACAATATATTTTTAAAGAAATGAGAAAGGCTTTAAAATGTGAGAAGCAGATTTTTTTAAAGAACCAAATATAACCCTTATTAATGAAAATAGTAATAATTATAGTTAACTCAATGGACTAGAAGCAGATTAGACCTAGCTGAAGAGAGTCAGTGAACCAGATGTTAGATATGAAGAAACATGATATGAATTTTAGATATGAAGAAGGGTTAAGAAACATGAAGAATAAAGACAGAAATTTGAACATAGGTAAATAGAAGTTCTATACTAAGGAAATAGAATGATGTCACAACAATATTTAAAGGTAAAGTTTCTGAGAATTTCACATAATTGTTGAAAGATACCAAACGTTAGATATAACAAGTTCATCAGATACTTAGCCTAGAACATCATGATGAAAATGCAGGACATAAGAGACAAAGAAGATACTAAAAGCTGCCAGAGGAAAAGATTGCCCATAAATGAATGACAATTCAATTGGAGGTGATAACATCTTCAGAGTGCTGAGAGAAAGTAGCAGTCATTCTAGAATTTTGTACCCAGGAAAATTAAGCCTGATGGCAGCATGTCTACTAAAGAATAGAATTTATCATATTGAATTGTAAAAGATTTAAAACATTCCCTTTAAAATCAAGGGCAAGATCAAGATACCTGCCATTATCAGTTATATTCAACATTGTACTAGGTACAAGAAATAAATAGCATAAGAATCAGATGGGAAGAAACAAAACCATAAGTCATTATACTGTCCATTATTCATAGAGGATATGGTGGTTGATGAAGCTAAATTTTTACAATTAATAAGAGCTTAACAAGGTTGCTGGGTAGCCAATATATAGAAATTGGTTTCAGGGAGTCATTTACCTAGTGATTGAGTGCATTCACTCTGGTGCCACACTGCCTAGCTTTGAATTCCAGGTTTTGCCCTTCCTAGCTTTGTGTCCTTGGACATATTATTTAACTTCCCTGCACTTTTGTTTTCTAATTTAAAATAAGGGTATTTCATAGGGATATTGTGAAGATTAAATGGATCAGTATATGTCTAAAGCATTTAGAAAAGTGTCTGGTACCTGGTAAGTGTTATATACGTGTTAGCCATTTTTATTATCAGTATCAACATTTTTTTTTTTTTTTTTTTTTGAGGTAGAGTCTTGCTCTGTCGCCCAGGCTGGAGTGCAGTGGCACAATCTCGGCTCACTGCAAGCTCCACCTCCCGGGTTCACGCTATTCTCCTGCCTCAGCCTCCCAAGTAGCTGGGACTACAGGCGCCTGCAACCACGCCCAGCTTATTTTTTGTATTTTTAGTAGAGACGGGGTTTTACCGTGTTAACCAGGATGGTCTCGATCTCCTGACCTCGTGATCCGCCTGCCTCGGCCTCCCAAAGTGCTGGGATTACAGGCGTGAGCCACCGCACCCGGCTACAACATCATTTTAAACATAGTAGTGAATAAAATAAGTTTTAAAGATACCATATATAGTAACGTAAAAATTATAAAGTACCTTAGAATAAATACTTTAAAAGAAGTGTAAAAACCCTCAGGGAAAAAAATTATAAAACTACTGAAAGACATTAATGAACTGAATACCATGTTCACAGATAGGAAAACTAATATAACAATAAAGCTTATCTTAAGATCGATCACTGGATTCAGTGAAGTTCCAATTAAAACCTAAACAAGATTTATTATTAGATAGGCCTAATTTAAAATGTGTATAAAAGTGCAAAGAGGCTGTGGAAGAACAAGATTTGTTTTTTTTTTTTTTTTTTTTTTTTTTTTTTTTGGTTTTGCTCAAGCATGTATCAAGATTTGTTACAATATGGTGTTGATGCGTGAATACAGAAAGACACCAATGAAACAGAGCCCAGAATTCGTACATATGTGGAAAATGGGTTTATGTCAGAGATGGCATTACAGATAAAGAGGAATAAGAAAGGTTGTTTTAAAAAATGCTAACAGTTTGATATTCACATGGAAAACTTGAACCTTTATTTTTTACCATAGACAAAAAATGAATTTGAGGTGAAGTAAAGACTTAAAGGTAAAAGGCAAAACTATGAAAGTTTTAGAAGAAAATATATGGGATATCTTTATGATCTTGGGGAGAAGTATTTCTTAAAGTTGATCAAAAGCAAAAATGAAAGCACAAAATATAAAGAAAAATATTCATAGTTGGGACTAAAATTAAACATACCTATTTTAGAAAATGAAAATACAACTTTTAAAAGTGGGAATTACTTGCAATAAATATAATTAGCAAAAAAGATAGTATCTCATATAAAGATTTCTTGCAAATACATAGAATAAACAAACTGATAGAAAATCGGGTAAAAAACTTGGATGGGTATTTCACAGATGTGGAAACATGACCAATAAATATACTCAGTACATGATCATTCTCAAAAATTGGGGGCTGGATTCAGTGGCTTATGCCTACAGGCACTTTGGGAGGCTGAGGCGGGCAGATCACTTGAGGTCAGGAAGCTGAGACCAGCCTGGCCAACATGGTGAAACCTCCCTCGTGTCTACAAAAATTAGCCAGGCATGGTGGCACATGCCTGTAGTCCCAGCTACTTAGGAGGCTGAGCCAGAAGAATCGCTTGAACCCAGGAGGCAGAGGTTGCAGCGCACTGAGATCACGCCACTTCACTCCAGCCCAGGCAACAGAGCAAGACACTGTCAAAAAAAAGGGGGGTGCAGGGAGAAAATGCAAACTAACCACAATCAGTTATCATTTGCTCCTGTCAGGTTGGCAGAAAGTGAAAACTATCAACATCAAGTGTTTGTGAGAATATGGAGAAACTGGAACTCTCATATACTCTTGGTGATGATGTGTAATAAAAGATTCAGAAATAGCCAAGCACAGTTGGCATGATGATGTGTAATAAAAGATTCAGAAATAGCCAAGCACGGTTGGCATGTGCCTGTAATCCTAGCTACTTAGCCATTGGGGAGGCTGAGGCATCAGGATCAAAAATCTGTGTACAGTTAGCCAGCATCTTCCCATGACGGCGCCCTCACTCACCCCACACAATGCAATGAGGACAAACCAGAATTCTCCAAGGCATTTATTGATCACTTGAGCTCAGGAGTTTGAGACCAGCCTGGGCAACACTAGTGAGACTAGTCTCAAAGGAAAAAAAAAGATTCAGAAATGAGACTATACAGAAATTAGTTTTTCTGTGTGAGGAATCTTCCTCATGTAGAAACAAAATTAAAAGACAAAAATATTAAAATATGTATGACAGACAAAACTAATTTATTTGTATATGGAGTCCTTATAAATCGTTAACTAGAATACTGTCTTCTCTGTGGAAAAAAATGGACAAAAAGATAAGAACAAGTGATTCACAGAAAAAATAAAATAGCTCAATGTCACTGATAATGAATTAAATGCAAACTAAAACCACAGTTCTATTTTTATTTACCAAGTTTTCAAAGGTTAAGTTTGATGAAATATTAAAAAATAAAAATATAAAGAATATTTTCTTTTAAGCAAAAATTAGTAAATAATAAAGGCTAGGTACAGACAGGTGAGTTACTAAGAGACCAAGAAAATCAGGATTATGAAGTCGTAGAAGTCTGGCAAGCTGTGTTATTTGAAGAACAGAGTGGTCAAGAGTATTAAACAGAGAGAGGCCAAGTAAGTCATGAACCGCAAATGACTGATGTGGAAAATCATTGATGACTTTGAAGATTGCTGTTTAGGTAGAGTAATGGAGGTAGAAATCAAAGCAGATTGAGAAGGGAATGGAAGGTGAGCTAGACAATGGCAAATATTTGCATTTCTGAGATGAACTCAGCTGATTTGTGATGTATTATCATTTTTACTTAACTTTTGATTGAATTTCTACTGATTTAATTTCCTCCTAATAATAACAGGATTATTCATTGTTTTTATTTCTTCTTGAATCAATTTTGGTAGCTTTTTTCCTAAGAATTATTTTGTCTAATATTTAAATGTATTGGCTTAAAGTTGTTCATAACATACATTCTCTTAAAACCTATATAGATAGATGTTTAAATTGTTAGCAAACTCTTGTTTTTGGTTCCTTTGTTCTTTAGTTATTATTTTGAATATCTGTTAAAGTATATGGTATATACCTTATGTACCATATGTACTATGAAGTACATGGTATATGCATTGCCGTGTACATTAACTATTCCTGAGTGTTTTAGAATTGATTTCTTTCTCTATCTATAATAGCCCAGGACTCCAGAAGACAGCCTCAGCATGAATCCTCAGAATTCAAACTTCCTGATTTTACTTATATATACTTATGTATATAAATAATACATAAACATATATAATCATTGTAGGACTATTTCATATGACATAATTTGTAATATGTAACATATAAATATAAAGGTTATAGGTCTGTGATACATGAGCATAAAGAAATATATATCAAAGGTCTAATATCCCACCCCAAAAAAACCCAAACAAAAAAAATATGAAGTTATCACTTTAACATAGTTGAAGTTTGGGCTGAAGTTAAAGAGACTTATTCCTACTTAAAAGGTAATAACTGAAAAATTGCTGAGCGCAACTTATTTAATGAAGGATATTGAATACCATTGTGTCCTGATTATTCATCTTTCGTTAGCAGTAAACTTAGCTTTTTGTGGCAAAGTATTATCTTAAGTAAGCACTGAGGAACAGAAGTGAACTTCATAAATCTTTCCTTTATTAGCAAATTATGCTAGAGAAACCCTATAGCTGAAATCATCAAGCTTTCTTGAATATGTAATTTTTTTTTTCTTTGAGCCGGAGTGTCACAGTGTCGCCCAGGCTGGAGTGCAATGGTGCGATCTCTGCTCCCTGCAACCTCCGCCTCCCGGGTTCAAGTGCTTCTTCTGCCTCAGCCTCCTGATGAGCTGGGATTACAGGCACACACCACCATACCCGGCGAATTTTTTGTGTTTTTAGTAGAGAGGGAGTTTCACTATATTGGTCAAACTGGTCTCGACTCCTGACCTCGTGATCCACCCACCTCGGCCTCCCAAACTGAATATGTAATTTAACTGTAGTTAAACACAGTATTGAGGATTGTGCTTTGAGGATTGTCCCAGCACTTGGCTGTTCAAGTAAAGTATATTCAACTGATTATTCTTTACCTTTATGTGCTGTTGTTACAGATCATGACTAATCGAAGATATTTTTATTGCATAAGGCATTCTAAACTATTTTCCATTCTCCCCCTTACTAAACTGCGAGGTGAACATGGCAGCCTTGACAAGTATCTCTAGAGCTGGTGCATCTTAGGAGTATTCTTGTTAGAAAGCAGTACCCCACTATTTTCTGTCATTGTGGCTGAATGGAAGAAGGGCTGGCTTTCTTCTCTTTTTCTTCTAGAGGTCTTTTTCATTCCCTGATCCATGTTTGGGTGACTGCAAGATCACCTTTCATAAAGAACAGGAGGGGATTAAGAGGGACATCCTTATGAACCTTCTTAGAACCTTATCCTTTGTGATCCTTCTGTAAAATTTTGGCATCTTTTAATTTGGATTGTGATCTAATGTTGGAACTAAGCAGTTGATAGGTGTCAGGAGGGCCATCAACCATGTTACGAAATGGTACGAAAAATACCTGCTTATATATATTTCCCTGTGTGTATACTCCATAGCTTTCTTTTGAAATCCAGCTTGAGTCCTACTTAAAGAGGTTAAGAATCAATATTTGGCAGGGGATGGAGGTTGCAGGGGAGTTTGGGGAGAGAGAGAAACGAGAGGGAAAAAGGAGGGGGAGGAATATTTTTGATACTTCTGGTATAGCAATATTTGATGTTGTCTTAAGCATTTATAGAATGATACTATAGAACAGTAGTCAATAAGCGATTGGCTGTTGTTGGCCATCAGCTGTAGGAATAGTCAGCAATAGTTGGTTTACAACTTTTTGAAGTTTCTTCGAAAGCCAGAGATCTTGATTTAAAGAGAGTATCGTTTTAGTCACAGAAATGTATAGGAAAAAAATGCTTTTTAAAAATGGAGTATTTGGGCTGGGCATGGTGGCTCATGCCTGTAATCCCAGCACTTTGGGAGTCTGAGGCAGGAGGATCACTTGAGCCCAGGAGTTCAAAACCAGCCTGGGCAACACAGACAGACCCTGTCTCAAAAGAAAGAAAGAAAAAAAAATGGAGTGTTTGGTAAGAATTTTACCAAATGTGCATAAAAATTGTTATGGCTGTAAGTTTTTGAGCTTTTCAGGAGCAGGGAGACTTTTGGTTACCTAATGACAGTTACATGAATTACGAGGAAAAAATGCGTTAGAAACAAAAATTCATATATATATATATATATATATATATGAATGAAATATATGTGTGAAATATATATGTGAAATGTATATATAAGTGATATATATATGTATGTGAAATATATATATTGAGATAGAGTCTTGCTGTATCGCCCAGGCTGGAGTGCAGTGGAGTGATCTCAGCTCACTGCAACTTCCACCTCCCGGGTTCAAGCTGTTATCGTGCCTCAGCCTCCCAAGTGGCTGGAATTACAGGTATGTGCCATCACACCCAGCTAATCTTTTTGTATTTTTAGTAGAGATGGAGTTTCACCATGTTGGCCAGGCTGGTCTCAAACTCCTAGCCTCAAGTGATCTGCCCACCTCAGCCTCTCAAAGTGCTGGGATTACAGGCGTGAGTCACTGTGCCCAGCTGATATTTTTCAAATTATATAAAAACCAAAGTTGTAAACTCCTTTTCTTTTTTGGGTAACTGTCAAATTGAGATGGAAACTTTATGACAGTTGACTAAGAACATTTTACTATTTACTTTTGTTGAAGAACTTTTAAATGATCGTACTGCCATTGCCTTTTATGTATTTATTGACCTTTTTGCTTAATAACCTTGGGTTGATTTTAGGCCAACAAAATGGAAATGAAAGAAACTGCTAAACAGAATACACTGTGTCAAATGAGCTCAACTAGCAAACCCATGTTGAATACTCGTGAAGTCAATCCTTTGAAGAAATTCACCATTCCTAAGATCAGGAGGACAGCTGAGAAAGGTAATATTTCTGTAGTTGGGAATATTTTAGTAACTATTACTGTATTTCTCTCATTCTTAGTTTATGTTCATCTTTTATTTTGACTCTATATAAAATTAGGTTAATTCAGGTCTCTAATTCCTTAAACATACATGTACTTATGTTTCCACACAAAATAGAATAGACGCATGTTCTGCATCCTTCCCTCTAAGTACACCTAAAAACCCTGGACATTTTTATAAAATAAATATGAGAAGACTTTTGAAACTGGAGAGAAGACAGACCAACTAGGGAATTTGAGACTCAGGGAATGACATAGCAGTAAGTTCCCTCGATTTTCTTTTTGTTTCCTCCCTATCTCAGACTAGATGCCCCCAACACAGAAATGCCAGCTGACACAGACCTCCCCCAAAAGCCCCAAGAAAAACCTCTTCTTTCTTGCCAGTGGACTAAGAAAAGAAAAGGGCAGCCTAGAAAGTTGGAAACCTGTTTGACATTAAATATACCCCTCCCGTTTCCCACTGGGGTGATGGCAAAGGAGGTTGAGTGGGGATCCTGGACTCTGACCCCCTACCCAGCAGGAACAAGGTACCCCTTTCCTTCCCCATGGTGCCAGTGGTTATCCAAGTAGGATCACACAACAATAATTCATTCCCTTCCCTGCCATCATCCTGCTCCTGCAATGTCAGTTGATACCTACCCCTGCTTTGTGGTGATGAGTTGTCCTTTCCACTAGGGTTAGAGTCAGTGAACAAAGTGGAGAGCCTGGACCTCCACCACATCCAGCAGTAACAAGGCCTCCTTCTACAGTGTTGGTGGAGGATGAGCGGGGACCATGGCCTTCCAGCCCTTTGCAGTGGTAACAGGATACTCCCCAGGGTATAAATGGAGGCCCTGTGGAAAGCCAGAACTTCACCTCTGCATAGTAGTAAAGAGTCAGTGCTCCCCTTTCCCTGCCAGCCATTGTTCCTGCCGGCACAGTTTTAGTAAAGTCTTGCTGAAGTGAGAGATTAAATATAATCTAGAGTCTCATAAAAATGCCCCAGTTGACCAGGATATAATAAAAATCGCTCATCTTAACACACCAAGAAAATCTCAACTTGAATGAGAAAAGATACTCAATAGATGCCAACATCAAGATTGACACAGGTGTTGGAACTATAATTACCTGAGAGACTTTTAAAGCAGCTACCATGAAGATACTCGGACAAGCAGTTACAGACACTTTTGAAACAAATGAAAAGCTAGAAAATTTCATCAAATAAATGAAATATGTAATAACCGAATAGAAGGCTTAGAACTGAAAATTTAATTAAAATAAAAACTCAGGCAAAAACTAATAGAACTACAAGGAGAAATAGAGAAGTCCACTATTATAGTTGGAAATACCCCATTATCAGAAATGGGCATATCCAACAGACAGAAAATCACTAAGGACATAGTTGAACTCAGCAACACCATCAGTCAACTTGGTATAATAGACATCTGTAGACTATTCCATTCAACAGTAGCACGTTAGACATTCTTCTCAAGCACACATAAGACTCACCAAGATAGACCATACCTTGGCCATAATACACATGTTAAGAGACTTGAAATAGTAGAAATCATACAGTCACCTCTCAGACCATGTATTAATCCGTTTTCATGCTGCTGATAAAGACATACTCGAGACTGGGCAATTTACAAAAGAAAGAGGTTTATAATGGACTTACAGTTCCACGTGGCTGGGGAAGCCTCACAATCATGGCAGAAGGCAAGGAGAAACAAGTCACATCTTACATGGATGGCAGCAGGCAAAGAGAGCTTGTGCAGAGAAACTCCTGTGTTTAAAACCATCAGATCTCATGAGACCCATTCACTATCACGAGAATAGCACGGGAAAGACCTGCTCCCATAAGTCAGTCATCTCCCACCGGATCCCTCCCACAACACATGAGAATTATGGGAGCTACAGGATGAGATTTGGTTGGGGACACAGAGCCAAACCATATCAGACCACAGTGGAATTTATTAAGATGATCAAGTAGGAGGCCCACACTAGATATAAGTAACCCAAAGATAGCTGGAAAATACCGAAATTCTTTGAGATTAAACAGCACACTTCTAAATAATAAAAGCATCAAAGAAGAAATCTCAGGAGAAATGTTAAAATACCTTGAACTAAATGAAAAGGAAAACAAAATTTGTAGGATAAAGCAAAAGCAGTACTTAGGAAGAAATTTATGGCATTGAATGCATGTATTAGAAAACAAGAAATATCTAAAATCAGTAATTTAAGTTTATACCTTAGGAAACTAGAAAAGAGAGGACAAATTAAATCCAAAATAAGCAGAAGAAAAGAAATAATAAAAATTAGAGCAGAAATGAATGAAATGAAAAAAAGGAAATTAATAGATAAAAATCAACAAAATGAAAATCTGGATCTTTGAAAAGATCAGTAAAGTTGATAAGCCTCTAGCCAGGATAACCACGAAAAAAAAAGGGAGCACAAATTACTGATATCAGAAATCAAAAGAGAGGACATCACTACAGATCCTATGGGCATTAAAAGGATAAAGGATACTATGAACAACTCTGGGCCTGTAAATTTGGTGACCTAGATGAAATGTACCAATTCCTTGAAAGACATTATCTGCAAAAAGTCACACAAGAAGAAATATGTGATCTGAATAGGCCTAAATCTATCTATTAAACAAATTGAATCAATAACTAATAACCTTCCAATACGGCACCAGGACCAGATAGGTTCACTGGTGAGTGCTAGTAGCATTTAAGGAAGAAGTTATACCAATTCTCTACAATCTCTTTCAGAAGATACAAGTAGAAGGAATACTTTCTGACTCATGCTTTTAGAGGAGCATTATTTTAATACCAAAACAAGTTAAAGAACTTAGAAGAAAACTACAGGGCCAAGAAAAGCTCAACATCACTGATCATTAGAGAAATGCAAATCAAAACCACAATGAGATACCATCTCACGCCAGTCATAATGGAAGTTATTGAAAAGTCAAGAAACAATAGATGCTGGTGAGGCTGTGGATAAATAGGAATGTTTTTACACCATTGGGCACTGTGGCTCATGCCTTGAGGCTAGAAGTTTGAGACCAGCCTGTGCAACATAGCAAGGCCCTGTCTCTAGAAAAAAATTTAAAAATCAGCCTGTGTGGTACACGCCTGTAGTCTTAGCTGCTTGGGAAGCTGAGGTGGGAGGAACGCTTGATCCCAAGAATCAAGCAAGAATGTAAATGTAGGAGGGGAGGAGCCAAGATAACTGAATAGGAACAGCTCCGGTCTACAGCTCCCAGTATGAGCGACGCAGAAGACGCGTGATTTCTGCATTTCCATCTGAGGTACCGGGTTCATCTCACTAGGGAGTGCCAGACAGTGGGCGCAGGTCAGTGGGTGCATGCACCGTGTGTGAGCCGAAGAAGGGCGAGGCATTGCCTCACTCGGGAAGTGCAAGGGGTCAGGGAGTTCCCTTTCCTAGTCAAAGAAAGGGGTGACAGATGGCACCTGGAAAATCAGGTAACTCCCACCCGAATACTGTGCTTTTCCGACAGGCTTAAAAAATGGCGCACCAGGAGATTATATCCCGCACCTGGCTCAGAGGGTCCTACGCCCACGGAGTCTCGCTGATTGCTAGCACAGCAGTCTGAGATCAAACTGCAAGGCGGCAGCGAGGCTGGGGGAAGGACGCCCACCATTGCCCAGGATTGCTTAGGTAAACAAAGCAGCCAGGAAGCTCAAACTGGGTGGAGCGCACCACAGCTCAAGGAGGCCTGCCTGCCTCTGTAGGCTCCACCTCTGGGGGCAGGGCACGGACAAACAAAAAGACAGCAGTAACCTCTGCAGACTTAAATGTCCCTGTCTGACAGCTTTGAAGAGAGCAGTGGTTCTCCCAGTACGCAGCTGGAGATCTGAGAACGGGCAGACTGCCTCCTCAAGTGGGTCCCTGATGCCTGACCCCTGAGCAGCCTAATTGGGAGGCACCCCCCAGCAGGGGCAGACTTGACACATCACGCGGCCGGGTACTCCAACAGACCTGCAGCTGAGGGTCCTGTCTGTTAGAAGGAAAACTAACAAACAGAAAGGACATCCACACCAAAAACCCATCTGTACGTCACCATCATCAAAGACCAAAAGTAGATAAAACCACAAAGATAGGTAAAAAACAGAGCAGAAAAACTGGAAACTCTAAAAAGCAGAGCGCCTCTCCTCCTCCAAAGGAACGTAGTTCCTCACCAGCAACGGAATCCAGGAGCTGGTTTTTTGAAAGGATCAACAAAATCGATAGACCACTAGCAAGACTAATAAAGAAAAAAAGAGAGAAGAATCAAATAGACGCAATAAAAAATGATAAAGGGGATGTCACCACCGATCCCACAGAAATACAAACTACCATCAGAGAATACTACAAACACCTCTACGCAAATAAACTAGAAAATCTAGAAGAAATGGATAAATTCCTCGACACATAACCAGGGAGAAGTTGAATCTCTGACTAAACCAGGGAGAAGTCGAATCTCTGAATAGACCAATAACAGGCTCTGAAATTGTGGCAATAATCAATAGCTTACCAACCAAAAAAAGTCCAGGACCAGATGGATTCACAGCCGAATTCTACCAGAGGTACAAGGAGGAGCTGGTACCATTCCTTCTGAAACTATTCCTGTCAATAGAAAAAGAGGGAATCCTCCCTAACTCATTTTATGAGGCCAGCATCATCCTGATACCAAAGCCAGGCAGAGACACAACCAAAAAACAGAATTTTAGACCAATATCCTTGATGAACATTGATGCAAAAATCCTCAATAAAATACTGGCAAACCGAATCCAGCAGCACATCAAAAAGCTTATCCACCATGATCAAGTGGGCTTCATCCCTGGGATGCAAGGCTGGTTCAACATATGCAAATCAGTAAATGCAATCCAGCATATAAACAGAACCAAAGACAAAAACCACATGATTATCCCAATAGATGCAGAAAAGGCCTTTGACAAAATTCAACAACCCTTCATGCTAAAAACTCTCAATAAATTAGGTATTGATGGGACGTATCTCAAAATAATAAGAGCTATCTATGACAAACCCACAGCCAATATCATAGCGAATGGGCAAAAACTGGAAGCATTCGCTTTGAAAACTGGCACAAGACAGGGATGCCCTCTCACCATTCGTATTCAACATAATGTTGGAAGTTCTGGCCAGGGCAATTAGGCAGGAGAAGGAAATAAAGGGTATTCAGTTAGGAAAATAGGAACTCAAATTGTCCCTGTTTGCAGACGACATGATTGTATATCTAGAAAACCCCATTGTCTCAGCCCAAAATCTCCTTAAGCTGATAAGCAACTTCAGCAAAGTCTCAGGATACAAAATCAATGTACAAAAATCACAAGCATTCTTATCCACCAATAACACACAAACAGAGAGCCAAATCCTGAGTGAACTGCCATTCACAATTGCTTCAAAGAGAATAAAATACCTAGGAACCCAACTTACAAGGGATGTGAAGGACCTCTTCAAGGAGAACTACAAACCCCACTGCTCAATGAAATAAAAGAGGATACAAACAAATGGAAGAATATTCCATGCTTATGGGTAGGAAGAATCAATATTGTGAAAATGGCCATAGTGCCCAAAGTAATTTATAGACTCAATGCCATCCCCATCAAGCTACCAATGACTTTCTTCACAGAATTGGAAAAAACTACTTTAAATTTCATATGGAACCAAAAAAGAGCTTACATTGCCAAGTCAATCCTCAGCCAAAAGAACAAAGCCAGAGGCATCACGCTACCTGACTTCAAACTATACTACAAGGCTCAGTAACCAAAACAGCATGATACTGGTACCAAAACAGAGATATAGATCAATGGAACAGAACAGAGCCCTCAGAAAATAATGCTGCATATCTACAATCATCTGATCTTTGATAAACCTGAGAAAAACAAGCAATGGGGAAAGGATTCCCTATTTAATAAATGGTGCTGGGAAAACTGGCTAGCCATATGTAGAAAGCTGAAACTGGATCCCTTCCTTACACTTATACAAAAATCAATTCAAGATGGATTAAAGACTTAAACGTTAGACGTAAAACCATAAAAACCCTAGAAGAAAACCTAGGCAATACCACTCAGGACATAGGCATGGGCAAGGACTTCATGTCTAAAACACCAAAAGCAATGGCAACAAAAGCCAAAATTGACAAATGGGATCTAATTAAACTAAGGAGCTTCTGCACAGCAAAAGAAACTACCATCAGAGTGAACAGGCAATCTACAAAATGGGAGAAAATTTTCGCAACCTACTCATCTGACAAAGGGCTAATATCCGGAATCTACAAGGAACTCAAATTTACAAGAAAAAAACGAACAACCCCATCAAAAAGCGGGCGAAGGATATGAACAGACACTTCTCAAAAGAAGACATTTATGCAGCCAAAAAACACATGAAGAAATGCTCATCATCACTGGCCATCAGAGAAATGCAAATCAAAACCACAATGAGATACCATCTTACACCAATTAGAATGGCAATCATTAAAAACTCAGGAAACAACAGGTGCTGGAGAGGATGTGGAGAAATAGGAACACTTTTACACTGTTGGTGGGACTGTAAACTAGTTCAACCATTGTGGAAGTCAGTATGGCGATTCCTCAGGGATCTAGAACTAGAAATACCATTTGACCAAGCCATCCCATTACTGGGTATATACCCAAAGGATTATAAATCATGCTGCTATAAAGACACATGCACATGTATGTTTATTGCGGCACTATTCACAATATCAAAGACTTGGAACCAACCCAAATGTCCAACAATGATAGACTGGATTAAGAAAATGTGGCACATATACACCATGGTATACTATGCAGCCATAAAAAATGAAGAGTTCATGTCGTTTGTAGGGACGTGGATGAAACTGGAAACCATCATTCTCAGCAAACTATCACAAGGACAAAAAACCAGACACCGCATGTTCTCACTCATAGGTGGGAATTGAACAGTGAGAACACATGGACACAGGAAGGGGAACATCACACTCCGGAGACTGTTGTGGGGTGGGGGGAGGTGGGAGGGATAACATTAGGAGATATGCCTAATGCTAAATGACGAGTTAATGGGTGCAGCACACCAACATGGCACATGTATACATATGTAACAAACCTGCACATTGTGCACATGTACCCTAAAACTTAAAGTATAATAATAATAATATTTTAAAAAACCCAACTACTGTTGGCAAACTCATTTCAAATGTAGTGATAAGTTGGTGGAATGTAGACATATGAAAAAAGATAGGCCATACAAATAATAAAGTAAGAGTGACTATATTAATGGTGGATAAGTAGACTTCAGAGAAAAGAAAATTTCCAAGAACAAAGAGGGATGTTACTTAATGATGAAAAGGTCAGTCCACCAAGTAGATGCAGCAGTCTAAAATATGTATATATCAGACATCAGACCTTCAGAATGTATGAAGCGAAACTGATAAAACTGAAAGGAGAAATGGACAAATTTAGAATTATAGTTGGAGACTTTGTACTCTCAGTTGCTAAAACTAAGCAGAAAGTCCGGAAGAATATTGAAGAATCTAACACTGTCAATCAACAGGATCTAATTGACGTTTATAGATTATTGTACTTAACAGTAGCAGAATAGACCTTTCAAGCACCTGTGGAACATGCATCAAAATAGACAACATCTTGGGCAATGAGATATGTATCAACATATTTAAAGGAATTGAGGCCAGGTGCGGTGGCTCATGTCTGTAATCCCAGCGCTTTGGAAGGCTGAGGTGGGCAGATCACGAGGTCAGGAGATTGAGACCATCCTGGCTAAGACGGTGAAACCCTGTCTCTACTAAAAATATGAAAAATTAGCCGGGCATGGTGGTGGGCGCCTGTAGTCCCAGCTACTTGGGAGGCTGAGGCAGGAGAATGGTGTGAGCCCAGGAGGCAGAGCTTGCAGTGAGCCGAGATTGCGCCACTGCACTCCAGCCTGGGCAACAGAGCGAGACTCTGTCTCATAAATAAATAAATTGAAATCATACAGAATATGTTCTCTGACAACATGCAAACAAAAAAGTAAATCTCCAAAGACACTTGGAAAGTGAGTAGGAGGCACGGGGCTTGCTTGAGGCTAGGAATTTGAGACCAGCCTGGGAAACATAGTGAGACCTTATCTCTGCAAAAAGTAAGGTAAATAACACATTTTGAAATAGTCATGGGATTTTAAAGGAAATAAATATATAACTAAAATGAAAATGCAACATACCAAAATTTGAGGGACATGGTTAAAGCACTGCTAACAAGGAAGTTCATAGCACTAAATGTTTACGTTAGAAAAGAGGGAGTGTTTCAGATCAATAATCTTAATCTTCCAACCTTTAAGAAACCAGAAAAAGAAAGCCTGGGTGCGGTGGCTTACGCCTGTAATCCTAGCACTTTGGGAGGCCGAGGCAGGTGGATTGCCTGAGTTCAGGAGTTCGAGACCAGCCTGGGGAACACAGTGAAACCCCCATCTCTACTAAAATACAAAAAATTAGCCAGGTGTGGCGGCATGCGCCTGTAATCCCAGCTACTCGGGAGGCTGAGACTGGAGAATCGCTTGAACCCAGGAGGTGGAGGTTGCAGTGAGCCAAGATCATGCCATTGCACTCCAGCCTGGGTGACAGAGCAAGACTCTGTCTCAAAAAAAAAAAAAAAAAAAAAACCTGTCAAGATGAAAGGATAATTAATGAAACTACAACAAAAAGATGGTTGTTTGGAAAGATCAACTAAATTGACAAACCTTTATCAAGTCTGACAAAAGAAAAAGAAGCCATAAATTACCACTATCAAGAATGAAATGAGTTATCACTACTGGCCCACAGGTTGTATCAAAAGTACAAACGTTAAACACATGTAGTTCTAAATAGATCATTTAAATAGCCTTACAACAATTAAATGTAATTCATGGTTAGAAAGGAAATTTTAAGGCCCAGATGGTTTCACTGGAGAATTCTAAAGATTTAAAGAACAGAAACTCTATACAATCTCTTCCAGAAAATAGAAATTGAGAGAATAATAATATGAGATTAATATTACCATAGTTCTAAGACAAGACCAATATAATATGGAAAACACCCCACAGACCAGTGTCCGTGATAATTGATGCATATATCCTAAACAAAATATTAGCAAATGGAGTTCAATATTTAAAATGAATTATTGCACACAACTGAGAGGTGAATGTTCTCTTCCACCACTCTTATTCAACATAATACCGGAAGTTATACCCAGCACAAAAAGCCAAGGAGAGGAATTAGCAGGTATTCAGAGTGGAAAAGAAGAAATAAAGTTATCCCTATTTGAAGAGAACATGATGGTCTGCATGGAAAATCCTAAGGAATCTTAAAAAAAAAGAAAGGAAAACTTGGAACTAGTAAGTTCAGCAAGGTCACTGGATACAATGAAAACAGAAAAAAACAATTGTTCATTTGACTCATAAACAACCCAGGGATTAGGGGCACTGATCCCGCCCCCACCCCCTCCCCAAAACACACAGCTGAAAAATCTGCATATAACTCACTCCCCCAGCACTTAACTTTTAATACAAATAGCCTACTGTTGACCTGAAGTCTTACTGATAACATGAACAGTTGATTAACACATAATTTTATATATGTATTATATGCTACTATACTTTTACAGTAAGTAAGGTAGAGAAAATGTTACTAAGAAAATCATAAGGAAGAGAAAATATGTTTACTATTCCTTAAATGGAAGTGGATCACTGTAAAGGTCTTCATCTTCATCATCTTCACATTGAATAGGCTAAGGAAGAGGAGGGGTTGGTCATGCAGCCTTAAGGAGTAGCAGAGGTGGAAGAAAATCCAAGTATAAGTTTTCCCACTGTTCAAACCCATATTGTTCATGAGTCAACTATGCTTTTAAATACTAGCAAAGAACACATGGAAATAAACAATTTTTAAAATACCATTTAAAATAACTTTGGGCAGCCGGGCATGGTGGCTCGCACCTGTAATCCCAGTACTTTGGGAGCCTGAGGCAGGTGAATCACCTGAGATCAGGAGTTGGAGACCAGCCTGGCCAACATGGCGAAACCCCATCTCTACTAAAAACAGAAAAAAATTAGCTAGGCATGGTGGTGGGTGCCTATAATCCCAGCTACTTGGGAGGCTGAGGCATGAGAATCCCTTGAACCCAGGAGGGGGAGGTTGCGATGAGCTGAGCTCACGCCATAAATATATAGTTTATATATTTATAAACTATAAAATACTGATTTTTTTTAAAAAAAAAAAAGGAAATCTAAATAAATGGTGAGATGTAGTGTGTTCATAGATTAAAAGACTCAACATAATGACATCAGTTCACCACAAATTTATCTGAGGGTTTATTGCAGTTCCTATCAAAATCCCAGCAAGATGTTCATAGACAAGCTTATTCTGACACTTACCTGGGAAGGCAAAGAAACTAGAATAGCTAAAACAATTTTGAAATAGAAGAAAGTATATGGAAATACTCTATCCACTGTTAAGCCTTAGCATATAGCTGTGGTAAGAAAGACAGTGTGACCACAGGAATAGACACACAGATCTGTGGAACAGAATAAAGATTCCAAAAATAGATCCATGCAAATATGCTCAATTGATTTTCTTTCCATTGATTTTTAACAAAGGTGCATTAAGTGGAGGAAAAATAGTCTTCATGAAATGTTGCTAGAGCAATTGGACATCCAGAGACCAAAAAAATGAAGTTCACCCTAACCTCATGCAAAAAATAATTCCGAATGAACCTTGGGCTTAAATGTAAAACGTGAAGCTATAAAACATCTAGAAGAAAACATGAGAGGACATCTTCAGGATCTCAGCTTGGATAAGGAGTTCTTAGACATGATACAAAAAACAATCTATAAAAGAAAGAAGAAATTCACTTTCATGAAAATCAGAAACTTTTGCTCTGCGAAAGACTGTTAGGAAGGTGAAAAGATAAGCTAGGAATGGGGAAAAAAGCTTTTGCAGATCATTTATCTGAGCAAGGACTTACACCTAGAACATATAAAGCACTTTCAAAGTTCAATAGGTGGAAAAAAAAAAAAAAGGCAATCCAGTTAGAAAACAAGAAAAAGACATGAATAGACTTTTCACCAGAGAGAATACACTGATGGCAAATGGGCTTATCAAAAGATGTTCAACATCATAGCCATTAAGGAAATGCATATGAAAACCACAATGAGATGTAACTATACACTTCTTAGAATAGCTGAAAAAGAAAACAATAACAGTACCAAATGCCGGTGAGGATGGGAGACACCAACTCACTCGTGTATTGCCATTAGGGAATGTAAGATAGCACAGCCACTCCAGAAAACAATTTGGCATCATCTTTAAAAACTAAATATGCAGCCATGCCCAGTGGCATGTGCTCGTAGTTCCAGCTACTCAGGAAGCCAGAGCAGGAGGATTGCTTGAGCCCAGGAGTTCAAGGCCATCCTGAGCAACATAGCAAGATGCAATCTTTAAAAAAATAAGTAAGCATGCAGGCCAGGCACAATGGCTCACGCCTGTATTCCCAGCACTTTGGGAGGCCGAGGCAGGTGGATCACCTGAGGTCGGGAGTTCAAGACCAGCCTGACCAACGTGGAGAAACTGCATCTTGACTAAAAAAATACAGAAATTAGCCCAGCGTGGTGGCGCATGCCTGTAATGCTAGCTACTCGTGAGGCTGAGGCAGGAGAATCACTTGAACCCGGAAGGCGGAGGTTTTGGTGAGCCGAGATCGCGCCATTGTGCTCCAGCCTGGGCAACAAGAGTAAAACTCTGTCTCAAAAATCAATAAATAAGCATGCAACTGCCATATGATCCAGCCATCCTTCCCTTGGGCATTTTTCCCTGGCAAACAAAAAATGATGTTCACACAAAAACCTATACGTGAATGTACACAGCAGCTTAATTTGTAATAACCAGAAACTGACAACCACCCAAATTTCTAATGAGTAAATGGTTAAACAAACTATGGCACATTCATACCATGGTATACTACTTAGCAATAAGAAGAAACAGTCTACTCATACAACAACTTGGTTGAATCTCAGAGGCAGTATGCTAAGCAAAAAAAAAAAAAGCAGTCTTTACAGGTCTCATACTACAAAATTTCACTTACAAACATTCTAGAAATGGCAAAAGTATGCATATGGAGAAGAGAGTAATAATTTTCAGGATTTGGGGACAGGGTAGGAGAATGGGGGTGTGGGAGAGTTTCCGTATGAAAAAATACATAAAGGAGTGGCAGAAGGGATGTCTCTGGTGATAGAGCAGTTCTGTATCTTAGGGTGATTGTTACACAAATCTACATGTGATAAAATTGCATAGAACTACACACACAAGTGGATGTAAAACTGGTTGGTAAAGTCTTAATAAGGTCTGTGGCTGGTACCAACGTCATTTTCCTAGTTTTGATATTGGATTATAGTTACATGCTTCCACTGGAGGAAACTGGGTTAAGCGTACACAGTGTACCCTTAACTGTGTACTGTTTTTGCAACTTCCTGTGAATCTAGATTCATTTCAAAATAAAAAGTTATACATCCACAAAATCATCATATGTTATAAAACTATCAAAATTTCTACATCATATATTATGAAACTATCAAAATTTGTAATAATTATTACAAATACTAAAATGAAAATCATTTTGGGGGTCAATAATAGAATTAAAAATGGGAATGAGGAATGAGTTGTTACAGAAATCAGCTGGTTATAGTATTTTATATTGTTTCTGTCATTATGTTAACTTCTGTTGATAAGCTAAATTTAAGGGGTGAATTGTTAATTAGGTTCATTTATATGGAAATTGCCTTAAACCTTCTATATAGTCAATCTTCGTTATTTGAGGATTCCATGTTTGTGAATTTCCTACCTGCTAAATTCACAATCAACAGTCAGCAGTGCTTTTTTGTCCGAACTTGTTACTCAGCAATGCTTTCACAGACATGCACGTAGGGGTCTAGAATTTGAGTCACCCAATGCATGCATTCTCATTTAAGGTCAAATGAGGCCATGCTCTGCCTTGTTGTTTCAGCTCTCATACTGCAATAAGTGTTCTTTTCCTAGTGATGGTGCTATTGTTGTATTAGTCCTATTTTTTTTAATAAAAGAGAGATTTAATTGACTCACAGTTCCCCATGGCTGAGGAGGCCTTAGGAAACTTACAATCATGGCAGAAGGGGAAGCAAACATGTCCTTCACATGGAGTCAGGAGAAAGAAGAGCTGAGCAAGGAGGGAAAGGCCGCTTATAAAACCAACAGATCTCCTCTAAGAACTCACTATTTCAAGAATAGCATGGGGGTAACTGCCCCCATGATTCAATTACCTCCCACTGGGTCCCTCCCATGACACATCAGATGATGGGAACTACAAGATGAGATGTGGGTAGGGACACAGCCAAACCATATCAATTGTTAGCATTTTTGTTGGTGATTTCACTACTTTAAATGGTCTCCAAGTGTAATGCTGAAGTGTGGTCTAGTGTTCCTAAGGTCAAGAAGGTTATGATATGCCTTACAGAAAAAACATTTTAGGTAAGCTTCACTCAGGCCTGAGTTCAATGTTAATGTATTTCCAGGGAGAGGAGGAAGAAACTTGCCAATCTGTACATCAGGCCTCACCAAAAAGTGCTAAGGTAACATCTGTAGTGCCTGATGAAACTCTGGGAAAGATAGAAAAGCAGCTAAATTTATAGATTCATGAGATTTCGTTATGGCTAATAAAAAAAACATGGTGGGCAGCATTATTGTGAAGCTAAAAGCCAGAGGAACCTAGGTCACATTACCCAGAGTCAGGAAAGTGTTAAACCCTTCTTGGCTAGTGCTATTTGCCTCAAACATTTCAAAAGGTGATAGATGCAATATGAAAAATATTGAACTTGCAGGCAGATGCGTTCTGCAGATCAGGATGTTAAGGAAGAATTTTTTTAAATAACCAGCTAAATGTCACATAGGAAAACGGAAGAACAAGTTTTCAAAACTGATGAGATTGGTTTGTTTTATAAAGATGTTGGCAGAAGAATCTACATAATGCGGATGGCATTTTGGTGGTCAAAAATTTGACGAGGATCAGCACAGTGGCTCTTGTCTGTAATCCCAGCACTTTGGGAGGCCAAGGTTGGAGAGGATCGCTTGAGCCCAGGAATTTGAGACCAGCTTGGACAACATAGCAACCCTATCTCTACAAAAAATAAAAGAAAAACTAGCTGGGCATGTTGGGCCTGTGCCTGTAGTCCCAGCTACACAGGAAGCCAAGGCAGGAGGATCGCTGGAGCCCAGGAGTTAGAGGTTATAGTGAGAAATGATCATACCACTACACTCCAGCCTGGGCTACAGAGCGAGATCGTGTCTGTAAGGAAAAAAAAGAAAAAATTGACCAGATGCCCACAGTAACTTAACCCTTTCCTTTCCCCCAAGAACAGTAGTTTGTGACACAGTGTTTGTGACTCGATGTTGATGGGAACTTTGTACAATATAACTACCACAAATAACAAGAGTCAATTGTATTTGCTCCTTGCTTTCCTCTGAGTTCACTTCCATAGGATTTTATCCTTTTATGTATCTATTTACTACAACAATGCTGGAGATGCTCACTGTCCTAAGAAAGTCTGTTTCCTCTTTCACATGCCACTGTATCAGGCAACATCTTACACACATGTTCTTGTACTTTTGCAAATCAAAATAACCCAATCGTTTTCTAATGTGTAGATTGCCTCATCTTTACTTGGCAAATACTCATGCACGAACAGTAGCTGCCAGGTTTGTGTAATGATGTGCATTGTACAGTCAGAGTTGCAACATCTTAAGTTGAAAATTCTGGGACTGTCATATCTGTATGTGTCAACTTTTAAGAACTCTTAATAGGTATGTGGAGAAAATCATAGTTCATATTTTCATTTATATCAAGTATGGGAGGTCTATATTACTGTTGTAGAACCTTAAATATAAGTGGTTGCCTTATGTTGTTAATGAAAATTCCAGTACTTATTTTGTGTCTTAGAGATACAGTTGTCATTGTACAGATGTCCAATAATGTAATTTTAAATACAACTGCTTTCTCTTTTTCTACCTTTAGTTTACTTGTCACCTTGTTACACCAATAGTAGAGAGTATAGTTTTATACATGATACTCTTAACCAGTGCAGGCTTGACGTAAGCTGTGATCTGCAGTCGTTATGGCAGTTTGGGGATACAAAACTGGTTCACAATGAGGAACTGGAAAAAAATTTTACTGCTAAGAGGTAAGTTACTATGATCTAAACGTGTTTGAGATTTTGTTGTGTTTCTTACTATGGAGTTTTATGCTAATTCATTTCTACCGTTTGAGATTTAGTAAGTTATTACTAAGAAAACACAGATTATTTTTTGTTACATTCTCATAGTCTTTTGTAACATTGAAAGCCAAGTGTGAGATTTGATTAGTTTTATGTATTAATGTAGTGAGATTTCAGACACCTCCTTCCAATTTTTTAACCTTGATAAATTTTTCAGAAACATGCATCAGCACCTTTATTAAGCAGCCAATTTGTAGATCCCTCACACCTCCTAGATAATGTAAAACTGCAGTCGAAGTAATCAAAAAGTAACTTCTTTTTACTCTTGAACGCAGCCCTTAAGAGACTGGGTTGATGTTTTAATTTAGGAGGATTGTAGCCAGCTGTTTCCAGCTATTCCACTAGAACTATTCTTTCTATATTGATGCCATTTCTGACACATAATTTTTTAAAGTACTTCTCCAGCTTTTTTGGAAGGCATATTATTGTCATTTTGATAAGAATAAGAGCGTATGCAAAGTTTTCATTGTAAGCATTTTTAATTATAGGTATAGATTTTGTGTAAGCACAATTTAGCATTCTTATATTTTCTTCTAACTTATCTCCTTTGCCATTTCTCACTGTTTAACTTAAAACCTAACTAGAGCTTGATAGACCCACATGTGAAACTCATTTTGGAATGTTTTGGCTTGTTTATTTTAGAATTGATTCCTCTTGATTCAAACATGCTGCCACACTTGGTGTCTGTTTGGAGATTTGGGATTAATGGGAAAGACAGAATTTGTTGTGGTATATTGCCTTTCCTCTAAAAAACACAGTTTTGTAGGTAAAAAGGACTGGGTATATCCAGTGACTTCCAAGTTGAAAAACACTTTGATCAAAAATGAATTCCTGACACCGTTCTTTGGTTTTGCTTATTTTGGACATTAAAATTTTTGTCCTTTGAAACAAGTTATTTCTCCCTGTTAGTGTTACGGAAAAGTTAGAACAAGTACCCAGTGATAAGGCATGTTAAAACATTGTAAATGACCAACATGTATAGGATTTATTGTTTTCTTAGCTATTTGCCCAATTAGACAAAAACTCGTTTGTTTCCCATAGTTATTTATACTCATTTTATGGTGCTTACTACAATATATTGATTTGTGTCTCATTCTCCTAGTATATTTTGAGTTTTATCTTGTTTTTGTGTTCAAAGTGCAAAACTGAGTCTGGCAACAGAAGCCAGTTTGAATGAGTTTCTGTACTTGAAGTCAATGATAACCCAACTGGAACTGAATTTGGTACTGGGAAAGGGGTACTTGTAGCTAAGAGATTCTAAAATATGGATTTACTTCAAGGGAAGAGGGCAGTGAGGAACCCCCATCCCTCCAGTATTCCAAAATGGGAAGTTGGTAATAATCTGTACCTTGGGGCACAGATCCTGTGTTTCATGAGGCTGTAGTTTTTGAGAAAATTTCTACCAAAAACTCAGCATATTAGAGTGCCTTGACCATTTCCCGTTTAGACCCAAGAAACATTATTTTCTCAATCATAGAAAATTCAGATTCAATAAAAAAGAATCACTCTGTTTGTGGCCTAGTTTCACAGTTCAGCTTTGCAAGATTAGCTTGAAATAGGTAATTAATCCTTTCCAAAGTTAGGGTGAATATGGGTTTAAAAGGAATGAAATTTAACAGGGGATAAAGATGTGGTAAAGCGCAAATCTGTTGCCTTAAATCTTTCCCAAATAACTCCTTTTAAATATTTTCTGCCTAGTAAGTGAAACTACTCAAGTTTATACAGTAAAGATACATGTTGCTTAATGACAGGAATATGTTGTGAGAAATGCATCATTGGGCAATTTCGTCATTGTGTAAACATCATAGAGTGGACTTACACAAACCTAGATGGTGTAGCCTACTTATACACCTCAGCTATATGGTATACCTGTCACTCCTGTAGACATTATAAACACTGTACACTTAGGCTACACTAAATGTATTTTTTAATTTTCTCAATAATAAACCTTATTTTACTGTAATATTTTTACTTTATACACTTCAAAGTCTAACTTTTTGACCCTTTTGTAATAACATTTAGCTTAAAACACAAATACGTTGTGCAACTGAACAAAATATTTTTATCCTTATTCTATGCACTTTTTTCTGTTTTTTGATTTTTTTAACTTTTAGAACTCTTTATTAAAAAACTTAAGACACAAACACACACATGATCCTAAACCTACACAGGGTCAGGATGATCAATATCATTGACTTCCACCTCCACATCTGTTCCACTGGAAGGTCTTCAGGTGCAGTAACATGCATGGAGCTGTCATCTTCTATGATAACAATGCCTTCTTCAGGAGTACTTCCGGAAGGACTAGCCTGAGGCTGTCTTACAATTAATTTATTTTAATAAGGAGAGATAATATACTCTAAAATAATAATAAAAAGTATAGTATACTAAATATATAAACCAACAACATAGTCATTTATTATTAACAAGTATTGTGTACTGTACATAATCATACATGCTATACTTTTATGACTGGCAGTGCACCACCATCACCACAGACATGAAAGTAATGCATTACGCTATGACATCGTGAGACCTAAGATATCACTAGGCAATAGGAATTTTTCAGCTCCATTATAATCTTAAGGGACCACCATTGTATTTTTGGTTTGTCCTTAACAAAAATGTCTACTATGGCACATGACTTTATTTTAAATGCAGTCTGGTAGAAATTGATAGTTTCAAGTTGAAATTCACTAAATGAAGTTCATTATAGATTGAGGGCCTTGGATGATGGGAAGGTCCCAGAGGCTTGTTGCCAAGAGACAGACATTCTTACTCTCACCCATTGTCTGAACAAGATCTCCTGCTATGGTTACTAGCTTTTGGAATTTTGAGAGCAAGGAATCCCAGCTACTTCTTTACAGAAGGATATACTTGTGCTAAGGACAAGTTAATATTGACAATTGTTAGCATTCTTTACTTTTTAGAATTTAATTGTATTTTTTCCTCCACCATTGTATTTTGGGTTTAGATAATTTAAACCTAGCCGTAAGTCACCTAAATGAATGTTGGTTATTTAGATCTATATCCAGATCTGTTGGAAATGAAGGCATTTCATCCATGTGATCATCATGGATCTGGAGTTGGATGTAGTAATTCAGTGAGACTTTGGGTTGTTCCCTCCTTGTGAGGTGGATTGAAAGTGCTTTGTGTGAATGAGCATTTTTGAAAGTATATGTGTTAGAAGAAGGGTATGTATGAAAAAGTGTAGCCAAATGAGTAGACTGCAGTTTTCCTAACAATTCTAGATCATCTTTTATAATTAGCCTAACCATTTTTGGTCCAATTCCCCTTGCTTTATGAGTTTATTGATGTACAAGCCTAGTCGTTATTTTTAAATAAACATAGCATAAGACTTGCTTGGAAATCCTGGAGAAGTGAAGCCTGTTTCTCTTCTGGTGGCTGTGAGCAAGGAAGCCTCGTTGCTACCAGCTATCTTCTTGCTACCGTGATGGGAGCTGGATGTGGATAAAGATAAAGCTGTGCACAGCAGAGGGAGACTTGTGGGGAAAAACAAGTTTCTCATATCATTGAGGGGCCAAGTTCAGAATCTGCGTGTGGTAAGCAGCATAATGCTCCCCCAAAGATGTCCACATCCTACTCCCCAGAACCTGTGAATATATCACCTTACATGGCAGAAAGGACTTTGCAGGTGTGATTGAGGTTACAGACCTGGAGATGAGTGATTATCTAAGGTGATCTTAGTGGGCCCAGTTTAATCACAGGAGCTTTTGAGGGAGGGAGAAGAATGGATCAGAGAGCAGAGATGAAAGAAAAAAGAGATATGAGGGGGACTCAGCTTGCCTTTTCTGGCTTTGAAGATGAAAAAAGGAGATTATGAGCCAAGGATTGTGGGTAACTTCTGGAAGCTGGGAAATGTCCTTGCTGGTAATTCAATTCTGCCAGCTTGGAAAGAGATCCTCCCCTAGAACCTCAGAAAGGAACACAATCCAGACAGATGACACCTTGATTTTAGCCCAGTGAGAGTCATGTCTGACTTATCTACGTAACTAAAATAATAAATTTATGCTTTTTAATCCATTAAGTTTGTGAGAATTTGTTATAAGAGCAAAGGAAACAAAGTCTTGTATCTGGAGTTGGGTGGCATTAGCATTCTTAAATATTGTGGAATCCCAATTTCTTTTAGCTGTCAGCGTTTTGGTTCTTGCACTTTGGGCCAGCTGGATACTGAGTTCTTATCACTAGCAATATGATGGGTCTGAAAATTAAGTTCTCTTTAAAGATCTCCAAATAAATAATTTTATTTTCTTTATTATGAAAAAATACTTACTTGAATACTTTTAATCTCTACTTTAGGCAACCGCCACCCCATAGCTAAATACCTTATATGAACTTGTGTTTCCACTTAAACTTAGAGATAAAATACTTCCCAGAGTTTTGTTTATTGAACAAAAAATTACCTACTATATGTAGGTTGTCTTGGAACCTATTCTAAATGATGTAATTAACTATGACATAGGCATTCCATCCAAAGCACTTATACTTTGTTGTAGTTAGCTTAAATGAGACAGCATGGTAGCACAGAGTAAATTAAGAGTTCCTGGTCTACAGAAAGATACACAAGATTCCAATTCTGTTTCATCCACTCAGCTTCTCTATCATATGAGTTTTCTCATCTGTCTTTTACATTTATTTACTTAATATTTAATAAAGTATTAGTTAAAAAGTAATGACCAAAATTAAAAACCCACAAGCAAGAGTATAACTACAAATTCTAAGACTTGAGTATTGTGTTGATTTTGAGCTTTCCACCCCAGAGCTTAAAGTACATGCAGGGTTCAGAGGTGACAGACTTTGACATCTATCCCTCATTAGTATTGCCGCAGAAAAACATGGGGAAACATTTCTAGAAAATTATTCTTTTATGTATTTTTAAAATTTAAGATAATATAAATATTATTTTAGCACAGATTCTGATGCTTATTAATGTCTTGGCAAAAGAGTAATTTGTATATGCTGGTTCTTCAGATTCTTACCCAGTTATGTTATCAAGCAGGTGAAGCTCCCTGCCTGATACACTAGAAGTCAATACTATGATACCAGGTTTTTGAGAAAAGAAAAGCTTTTATTGCAAGTAGACTCACAAGGAGACAGGAGGTCAAGCTCAAATCTGTCTCCCCAAGCTAGCTTTAAAGCAGTAGTTTTATTAGAAATGGTCTGGGGGTGGATCCTAGTATCTTCAGGTGATTGGTAGAAGGAAAGAGAGGTGTAGAAAGTCCTTGGGCATTCACAGTTGTCTCTTTATGCTTCCTCATGGGTCCCATGTGCAAATTTGGGGGGAGTTAGTATAAAACACATGGTGGAAATTCAGGCTGTGATGTCAGCAAGCTGATTGTGTATAAACTTCATTTGGCCAAAATGGTTCCAAATGGTTTCAGCTGGTCTTGTTACAAGCGGAGGGAGTTTGAGTATTTCAGTCAGTTTTCTTATATGCCATCCTGCAAGCTTAAGAATTTTTGCTAGTCAATGGTTTCTTTAATTCTTGGGGGCACAGTTTCAATTACATGTTACTGTGTACAGAAAAGAGTCTTTAGGCTCGTTTTACCTATTGTTTCTGAAATGGAAGTCTTGAGACTCAGAGTTTCTGTCATTTAAAATCGTGATTTAGATCCTGTTGTCTGAATAAATTTGGAAAGCCAACCTTTATGCAATTTTTAGAGCCAGAAATAGATCAAAAACTGTATTATAGGCTATTTTTTTACTAACCTATTTAGGCGCATTTTTTTTTCAAATATAATTCTGAAGACATACTGAAAAATAAAAAGTATTAGTAGTATAATTACCAATACAAAACTCCAGGGAATATTTTCTACTTCAATTTACAGAGGATTTTGTGGCCCTGGATTAGATTTTTATTGTTATGTTTGTTTCATTCCACTGAAACCCTTATGATGATATAATGGTAGTCAGGAGGATGACCAGGTTAAAAAAAAAAAAAAGAATTTAGCCCAAAATATCCCTGGTGCCACTGTGGAAAAACCCTGCTGTAGGGTTTACATTATACATCTTTAATTTATTCTGTGTACCTTCAAATGTTACTTTTATGTGTAGTGTAAGAATCTTAAGACAGTGATCTTAGTGGTTCACGGAATCTACTGATGTCAAGTTGAAATCAAGAGCAGGAAATGCCAATTTGTGGAGCCAAAAGTTAAGGCTGACATTTCCAGGAAATAGAAGTGATCATTATCTAATCAGTCAGTCTTGCTTTTGTGGTCCTGCCTACTGTTAATGATGAGTCATTCTTGAAAATAAGTATTAATATACTTATGTGCATGGTATGCTTTAAACACATTCTATAAGTGGTGTTCCAGGAAATAAATCTCGGAAGCATGTGGTTCTCAAGAACAATTTTCCTTTTGTGGTATATACATTCCTTTGCTAGGTTCTGTAGATTCTCCATTGCAGATAATCATTTGGCCCAGTGTCTGAACCACTCTGTTGTACCACCTGGTGTGGCAATTTCTGCTGCCAGTACTCCTGAGCAAGCCATATAGAATATCTAATCTGCCAATTTTAGGGAAGGGATGTATATTTTATATGTTTAAATGGGTTTTGTAATGGAAGTAGTAGAATTGGGGGTTATCTATACTTCAGATTATAATCTTTTCTGAGGTTGATTCCTAATTTTCTTTACCTAAGATAAGATCCTGTAATCAAATATTAGCTTGTTTCTCCCAGCTGTTACCTAAATCCCTGAAGAATGGATAATGTCCCTAATAATTGACTATATTTGTGCATGTGTGTGTGTTTTTGTGTCTATAGATGTGTAGAGATACATAGATATAGACAAGATATTTTGTTTAGAAAATGCATGTTTTTCTCTCCATAACACAATTAACAAAAATGTGAGCTCTGGAACCTGACAGACAAGAATTGGCATGTATAATTCCAACTCTGTCATTTTCCTACTTTGACAAGATTTAACTTTCTGAACCTCATTTTCCTCCTTTTAAAAATGTCGATAGCAACAAAATAAACTATAAAAACCTCTTGGGAAGTTGAGAATGAAATGAGAAGATGAATGTAATGCTTAAGATTTTGTACTGGTTACATTAGCAGCATTTAAGAAATGTTAGCCCCTGTTATTTTAGACCAGGGATGATGATAATGTTCATAAATCTTGGCTAAGTAATCCTGAATTTGTTCCTAAGATGATATTCAACCTAATTTATCATCACAGTGTAGTAATACCTCTGAATATCAGTACTTCTCTTGCTTTCTAACTGTGGTCAGTGGAAATATGTATCTTCTTGAAAATTTTGTTGATATTTATCTTTAACTGTATACATTGTTTGTTTTACTTTAGGTCAGAGATGCGTGAAAGTGGAAGACATTGCAGGGAACTTGAAGAACATTTCTGCTTTTTAGCACTTCCCCAGAGTGATGTAGCCCAGATATATCAGAATGGAATAAGTACCAGAGCATCTACATTGAAGATACTAGGAAATCCTCTTCTTGGAAGTTATATGTTTAGACATGTTGATATTGCCTTGAATTATTCTCATAGTCGAAGCATTACTGTAGAAAGTATTTTAATTTTTAAGGTAGGTATCATAAAACAAATATTAAGTATGTGGACAGTTTGCTTTAAATTGACCTGAACCTATTATCCTTTCGATATAAATTGTTAGTGTTTTTAAACTGCAGTCTATTAAATAAGTAATAATTATATGTATTATTTTTGTCATCATTATTCAAAATTTTCTCCTTTCCTCTTTACCTGGGTGTGCAACACAAAGCAAAAAAAAAAAAAAAAAAAAAAGCAGCTTCATCTTTGTCTTCCCAATATATATATTTCTCTATTCTAATTGACCCACCTCTCTTTTACTCTTTTGTTTCTATCATAATAAGTACTATAGTGTTTTACATACCCTCCTCTAAAGCATTATATTATAATAATTTTGGTTTAAGCTAGTTATTTTTAAACTCCTGCAGTTTATTTTAGTTAGTAGTATTGTATCAATGTTAAATTCTTTATTTTGGTGATTTTACTATGGTTATGTAAGATGCTAACATTAAGAAAAGCTGGGCACAGGGTATATGGGACCTTTGAACTATTTTATGCGTGCCTGTGTGTGTGTGTGTGTGTCAAAGCCTTGTTTATAGAAGAAAATAGCCACCATGTAAATGTCCAGCAATAGTGTATTATTAATGTATCATATATTATGTCTCTGGAATAAGAAGTATCCATTGCAGTTAGATTTATGGAGAATTTTTAAAGATATGGGAAAATGCTTATGCAATCATGTTTAACTTTTTAAATTTTTTAAAAATGAGATATCAAGATGATATAAAATGGTGCTTAGTTATTATGAGTGATGATCTTTGGATCATGACAATATAGTTTTCTGTACTTTGTAGTTTTCCAAATAGCATTTTCCAAATATCCAGTGGTAAGTGTTCCTTTCCTTCCCTTCCCCTTCCCCTTCTCTTTCCCCTTCCCCTTCTCCTTTCTCCTTTCCCCTTTCCCCCTTTTTCTCCTTTCTCCCTTTTTCTCCTTTTTTCTCCCTTTCTCCCTTCCATTTTCCTTTCCTTTTTTTGCGACAGTCTCACTCTGTCACCCAGGCTGGAGTTCAGTGGTGCAAGCTCAGAGTGCAGCATTTGTAACTGTTGTAAATGAGATTGCTTTCCTGATTTCCTTTTCAGATCAATAACTATTATCATATAGAAATACTACTGATGAGTGTTTGTTGATTTTGTATCCTGCAACTTTACTGAATTTATCAGTTCTAAGAGGGTTTTTTTAATGACACTAGGTTTTCCTAAATATAAGATCATGTCATCTACAAACAAGGATAATTTGACTTCTTCCTTTCCCATTTTGATGCACTTTATTTCTTTCACTTGCCTGATTGCTCTGGCTAGTACTTCTAGAACTATATTGAATAGAAATAGTAAAAGTGAGCATCCTTGTCTTCAAGATCCTTGTAAAACAGCTTTCAATTTTTCCCCATTCAGTATGATATTAGCTATGGGTTTGTCATATATGAGTTTTATTGTTTTGAGATATATTCCTTCTATACCCAATTTGTTGAGACTTTTTGTGAAGGAATGTTCGGTTTTATTGCTTTTTCAGCATCTAATGAAATGATAATATGGTTTTTGTCCTTGATTTTCTTGATGTGATTTATCACATTGATTTGCATAAGTTGAACCATCCTTGCATCCCTGGTATGAATCCCACTTGGTCATGATGAATGGTATTTTTAATATGCTATTGAATTCAGTTTGCTAATATTTTGTTGAGGATTTTTACATCTCTGTTCATCAGGGGTATTGGCCCATAGCTTCTTTTGTTGTCTTTGGTTTTGGCATCAAGGTAGTACTGGCCTTGTGGAATGAGTTTGGAAGTATCTCCTCCCCTTCAGTTTTTTTGAATAGTTTGATTAGAATTGGTATTATTTTTTAATGTTGGTTAGAATTTAGTGGTGAAGCTATCAGGACCTGGGCTTTTCTTTGTCTGAAGACTTTATTGCTGTTTTGATCTTGTCACTCATTATTTATCTGTTCAAGTTTTCTGTTTCTTCATGGTTCAGTCTCAATAGGTTGGATGTCCAGGAATGTATCTATTTCTTTTGGGTTTTCCAATTTATTGCTGTATAGTTATCATACTAGTCTCTAACAATCCTTTGTATTTCTGTGGTTTCAGTTATAATGTTTCCTTTTAGTTTCTCATTTTATTTATTTGGGTCTTCTGTCTTATTTTCTTAGTCTAAGTAACTGTATATTTTGTTTACCTTTTTTTAAAAAATAATTTTTTGTTTTGATAATCTTTTTGGTTTTAGTTTTAATTTTATTTCTTCTCTGATCTTTTTTATGTCTTTCTTCCTACTCATTCTGGGTTTGGTTTGCTCTCACTTTTCTAGTTATTTGAGGTGCTAATAGAATTTTGTCCGTTTACAATGTTGTTATTGATAGGTAAGAACTTACTACTGCCATTTTGTTACTCGTTTTCTAGTTGTTTTGTAACTCTTTCTTCCTGTCTTCCTTTGTGGTTGATTTTCTCTGGTAGTATGTTTTAATTCATTGCTTTTTATTTTTAGTATTTCTGCTTTTTGGTTACCCTAAGGCTTACAAAACACATTTTGTAGTTATAACAAGTTATTTAAAACTGATACAGTTTAACTTTAATTGCAAAGAAAAAAACCTATACACACCAATTTCCTTTTCTTCCCACATTTTGAATTTTTGATAATCACAATTTGTATTATGTATATTGCTTGTCTCTTAAAAATTGTGGTTATTTAAGTTATTTCATTTTGTCTTCTTAAAAAAGATGGTTTATACACCATGGTTACAGTATCATGTTAGCATCCTTTTGGTTTTGAACAACTCCCTTTAATATCTCTTGTAGGACAGGTCTGGTAACAATAAATTCTTTCAGCCTTTTTTTTTTTTTTTTTTTTCCTGGTCTGGGAAATTACCCCTCCTATTTCTTCTTCATTTCTGAAGGATAGTTTGCTGGCTTACAGTAAAAACTTTTTCTTTTCTTTTTTTTTTTTTTCTTTTTTTTCCCTGAGGACATAGCTTCAAACTCCCAGGCTCTAGCGATCCTCTTACCTATTTTTTAGATTTATATATATATGTCTTTCATCAGATTTGGGAAGTTTTCAGCCTTCATTTCTTCAAATGTTCTCTCTGCCCTTTTTCTCTCTCTCCTTTTCAGACTCCCACAGCATATATGTTCTTATGCTTGATGGTGCCCCACAGGTGCCTTAGGCTCTGTTCACTCTTTTTTTTAGTCTTTTTTCTCTCTGTTCCTCAGCCTCAATAATTTTCATTTTCCAATCTTTAAGATCACTTATTCTCTCCTTTGCCTGCTCATATCTGCTTTTGAACCCTTCTAGAGCTTTTCGTTTTAGTTACTGTACTTTTCAGCTAGTGGATTTCTTTTTGGTTTTTAAGTTTTCTCTTTATTGATATTTCCATTTTGTTTATACATTGTTTTTTACTATCTCCACATACTTAGCTCTTTTAGCATCTTTAAGACAGATGTTTTAAAGTCTTTGTCTAGTAGATCAGCCATCAGGTCTTTTTCAGGGACAATTTCTGTTTTGTTTTGTTTTGTTTTTCCTTTGAATGGGCTGTAATTTTCTGCTTCTTTACATGCCTGGTGATATTTTTTGTTGAAGACTGGACATTTCATCTAATAATGTGGTAACTCTGGAAATCATCTCCTCCCAGGGTTTGGTTGTGGTTTTGTGTTTCTGTTTTTTGATTGTTGTAGGCTGTCTCTGTGCCAAGGATCAACCTGCAGTATAAACTTCTCAGCCTTTTCTGAGCCTGCACCTTTCCCTCTGTGTGCTGATTTTCTGATTTCTCCTGTATCTGTAGTTGCTTTTGAGTGTAGTATTTTTTTTATGTCTGGCTCCAAAATAGGGGAAAAGAAAAAAATGAAGAAGGGAAAAAAGGCACTGGCTCTTTAATCCCCTGGGTGTCATTTCAGCCAGGCAAGGAGGGGCTTGCAACAATGGTATTGATGCAGCAATGCCTGCCACTTCTGGTTGCCCCTCTGTTATTAATAGAAGCAGCACTCAGTGATGAGAATACATATACCATATGTTTATTATTGCCCACTCTGACCCACAAAAATTGTGGCCAGGAACACATGTACAAGCTGCTCCAGGAACACTGTACAGCTGCCTGTCATGGGGCACCAAGGGTGACTGCCACTGTGCTAAGAACTGAAATTGACTGAAATTAACCATAATACAGGTTGAGCATCCCTAATCCAAAAATTTGAAATCTGAAATACTCCAAAATTTGAGATTTTCTGAGTGCCAACATTACACTCAAAGGAAATACTAATTGGAGCATTTAGGGTTTCAGATTTCCTTATTAGGGATGATCAACTGGTAAGTATAATACAAATATTCTGAAATTCGAAAAAATTCAAAATCTGAAACATTCTGGTTTTAAGCATTTTGGATAAGGGATACTCAACCTGTATGCTATTCAAGCGTTCCCCTGAAAGTTACAAGCCTTCAGTAGGTTCTAGAGTTCCAAAATAGTTACACCAGACAGATTTTGCCAGTGCAGTTATTGTCTAAGTAGGGAGACAGATTTCTGGTACCTCCTACTCCCCCACCTTCCCAATTGACCTCTGAACTATTTTTACAACTTTTCTGAAATTCTAAAAGCTATTCAAAATCTTAAAAATAAGTCTCATAGCAGAATCGCAGGCATCCACAGATAAATTGGTTAAGATTTATTCTGGTCGTTTTTCTCGGAGAAATAAGCATAAAGAGAAATCTAAGGGGGGAAGAAAAGAAAAAAAAAGATTTACTGTGGTTAAGCTTTGCCAGGACTATTAAAATCACAGTAGGTATCCTGATTTGCATGAAAACAGCTTGGGATTGTGTGTATATCTACAGAAAATCAATGGTTCATGTGGCATAACTCCTTACAATTTTTTTGACCTCAAATATCAAATTAAGCATAATTTACTTTTATATTAAAAAGTAATAGATAAGGATTTTAGAAAATTTGGAATGTAGTAAAAAGTCCAAAAAGCCCAGCAGTAACCACAGGGTTTTTTGTGTATGTGTATTAGTCATCTATTCATGTGTATAGACATGCAGGTATAATTGTAATTAAAGTATGTTGTTGCTTTGTATATTACTTGCTTTTTTCACTGATTATAAAATAAACATTTTCTAAGCCCTTAAATATTATTTTGTAATATCCTTTTGAGCAGCTGCATAGTATTACACTGTAGACCTGCCATATTTGCCCAACAAATTCTGTGATGTTAGGATATAAGTTATTTGGTTTTTAGTTTGTTTTGTTTTTACACTCCTAAATACTACATAGATTGTCCTTTTAGGTACATTTTACACACACGAATGATTCTTTGCTAAGAATTAATTGGTTTATTCCTAGGTGTCAAATTAGAAATCAAAAGTATGTACATTTTTATATCTTTTGATTGTGTAATGCTCAACTGTCCTGAGAAAGGTTGCACTAATTGACATTTCCATCCACAGTGTGTAAGAATGCCTGTTATCTCACAACCTCAGTAAACCTATATATTACACTGAACTTTTAAAAAAACTTCTGCAGTCTAATGTGTGGTTTAATTTTTTCTTCATTATGATTATTCCTGAGTTTAAAGTTTCTGTTGAATATATTTACTGACAGTATTTAGTGAATTACTTATTTATATTCCTTGACAGTTTGGGGGATTTTTTTCCCCTTTTCTGCATTGACTGGTGAGCATTATCTGTTGACTGAAGCATATTTTAAGAGCTAGGCTTCTCTCTGTATAATGTTTTATCATTTCACGTCTTTAATTTTTTAGTAAACTTTTTAGCTTAGAATAATGTTAGATTTATAGAAAAGTCACAAAGATAGTAAAGAGAGCGCTTATATATAACGCACCCAGCTTCTTCTGATGTTAACATTTTACATAAATATAGCATGATTGTCAAAACTAAGAAACTAACATTGTCAACCATTAACTAAATTACAGACTTTATTTGGCTTTTGCTAATTTTTCTACTTATGTTTGTTTGTGTTCCAGGATCCAATTCAGGATACCACTTTATTCTTAGTATTGTTTTGATTGTTGAATGAACGTATTAATCTATTTAAAATAATGGTAATAAAATACTGTCATTTATGTTCATGTTTTAGTTTTTAAATCATTTGTTGTTTATGGGCAGAAATTTTAGAATATTATGTTGTCAAGTTTATATGTTTTTGTTTCATTTTATTGGCACATATTCTTAGAAAACAGTTGTCACTTTGAGATTAAATAAATATTGGCCTATGTTTCTTTCTACAGTATTTTCATTGTGTTTTTAATACTTAAATATTTAACATGTTAAGAAAAGAATTTAATTTTTTCTATTGTCCCACATCATTAATTGAATAATCACTTCTTTATTTCAAACGGTATCTTTAATATAATATACTGTATTTTTAGTATTTTTAATACATGTTGGAGCTTACTCCGGGCTTTTTCTTTCATTCTGTTTTTTGTTCATTTTGGTCTTTTCTCTGCTTTTTCTTGTGGTAGTACCATCCTTTTTAAAAATGTTTTTATATCTGGAATTGCAAGTCACTTGTCCTGTTCCATCATTGTCAATTGCTAACCCAGACTTTAAAAAAAAATTCTGAGCTATTCTTGTTTGTCTTCCAAGTACATTTTAAAATTAAACCCCATTTTTAAAAGTAAATTCTTGGCTGGGCGCGGTGGCTCACGCCTGTAATCCCAACGCTTTTCGGAAGCCGAGGTGGGCAGATCACCTGAGGTCAGGAGTTCGAGCCCAGCCTGGCCAACATGGCAAAATCCCATCTCTACTAAAAATACAAAAATTAGCTGGGCATGTAATCTCAGCCATTCAGGAGACTGAGGCAGGAGAATCGTGGAACCCAAGAGGCAGAGGCTGCAGTGAACCAAGATCACGCCACTACACTCCAGCCTGGGTGACAGAGTGAGACTATCTCAAAAAAAAAAAAAAAAAAGTAGATTCTCTGAAATTTTAATTGGAATTACTCTAATCTAAGAGTTTAATTTGGGGGAGAATTGACATAATTGCCATGCTGAGTCATCCCATTCATCTAGAAAATGGATTATCTTTCCATTCATATTTCTACTTCTTAAAAAAAAAAAATCAGGGCCTGGCACGGTGGCTTATGCCTATAATCCCAGTGCTTTGGGAGGCCAAGGCAGGAGAATTGCTTGACCCGGGAGTTCAAGACCAGCCTAGGCAACATGGTGAAACCTGATCCCTACAAAAATTAGCTGGGCATAGTGGTGCGTACCTGTGGTCCCAGCTACTCAGCAGGGCTGAGGTGGGAGGATCGCTTAAGCCTGAGAGGTCTAGGCTGCAACTCCAGCCTGGACTGAACAGAGTGAGACCCTGTCTCAGAAAAACAAAACAATGTTAGCCTTTTATGTTTGAAATGTGACAGTTTAGAAATGTTTTGGTATATTTTTACGTACTTTTTTTTTTGGCTTTTTTTTTTTAGGTTCTCTTTGGAAAAGTGAAGAAAATCCAACCTTCTGTGGATAAAAATAAAGTTTCTTTGGATCCTTCTCCTAACTTTGATTGCCATATGTCAAGAAATGCACCTTCATTGAAAGATACCATTGAACTGCAAGCCTACAGTTCAGCAGTATGTTAATGGTTCATTTGATTTCTTGAAAAGTACCTGTTTCACATTGTACGTTTTAAGACTTAAATTCCCAAAATGTTAAATGAAAATCTCTTAATTCGTTCAATATAATATCTTAAGCAAACAGCGAAAGCTATTTTAATATTTGTTGTATGGAATATTAGTGAAGAAGTTTGAAAATTTACATTTAACTCTGTTCAAAGTACAGTGGCTTCTTTTATTTAGATATTATATAGATTAATTACTAACTTTCAAAATATACCAACTTCTCTTTTAAACAAGGCTGCACAGCAGGGTGACCATGCTTAATAATAATGCATTATTTCAGAATTGCTGAGAGTAAATTTCCAATGTCTCACCATAAAAAGTGATGGGTGAGGTGATGGACATGTTAATTACCTTGATTTAATTACTCCTCATTGTATAAATATATCAAAACACCACATTGTGCCCCACAAATATATATAGTTAAGATTTATCAATCATAAATAATATTAATTTTAAAAAACAAGACTATTTTGAAATAAGATTTTGATCTTCTATACTTTGCAAAAGTAGGAAAAAGAAAAGGCTTATGTATTAGTCATTGGATGAAACAGTAATCTGTCATATTTCACTTATTCTGTGGACCTTTAATTTTATACAGAATATTAAATTATATGTGGATTATATATAATCATAGTATGATTAAATGAAGATAAATCTTCTCAATGAAAGTATATCCATGCACTCACATGTAAAACACATTACCTATTGTTATTTTCCTAATTTTTTCTACCAAATAAAATACAGTAGTTGAGACTGTATGCAAAACATTTAGCTTTTAATGAAAAAATATTTTTTATTTAAAAACAAATTGTGCCTTTCTCTGCAGACATTAGTAGCCTATCAAAAAAAAATTGTGGGGGAGAAAAAGGAATTCTGTACATCTTCAAAAACATTAGGGTTAAACAAGGCAGCTGGAGAAGTTTATATGGAAGTAGATAAATAATATGCAATTATATTGATTTTTTTTAAATATGAGCTTATTCAAGTCTGATTGCCAAAATTAATCAGCATGAACCTGTTTTCTTCTTCATCTTTCAGGTGTACTTCTATGAATACAGTGTCCTTTCAAAGCCTGTAGATAAACCTAGGCAATGTCTTCCATATGCTGTAGTAACAGTAAAATTTCTTGGTTCAAAAGTAGATAATGGACGCCTTATGACATCTTTGAGATTCCTCTCAACAGGATTTCCTAAGAGAGCTGGTAAGATACACATATGATTGTATTGATTAGCATTTGTGCTGGTCTTAAAATTTCTCAGTATTATTTACTGGCTGGGCACAATGGTTCACACCTGTAATCCCAGCACTTTGGGAGGCGGAAGTGGGCGGATTACTTGAGGCCAGCCTGACCAACATGGCAAAACCCCGTCTCTAGTAAAAATACAAAAATTAGCCAGGTGTGGTGTTGTGTGCCTGTAATCCCAGCTACACAGGTGGCTGAAGAAGGAGAATCACTTGAACCCAGGAGGTGGAGGTTGCAGTGAGCCAGGATCACACCACTGTGCCCAGCCTAGGTGACAGAGGGAGACCTTGTCGCAAAAAAAAAAAAAAAAAGTAGTGAATCTCCAAGTAAAATAGTTGTGTTTTACCTGTTCTACATTTTATAGATCTAGAATCATACTGCAGGTATTTTGCTCAGTATTAGGTTTGTGTGATTCTTCCCTATTGATATGTGTAACTGTAGTTTGTTCATTTTCATGGATGAATGGATAGAGTATTCCATTGTGTAGACACACTGTACACTATCCTACTGAGGATATTTGGACACTTTCCAGTCTTCTTCTTATTCCAAACATTGCTATTTTAAATATTCATAAAAGTGTCTCATTGCATATGTGCAAGAATTTTTCCATAGAATATGTATTTACAACAGGAATGTTCAACTTAAAGACAACATCAAATGGTTTTCCAAAGTGGTTTGCATTAGATTACATAATCACTCTATATTCTTGCCAACACATACTATGCTTTTTGTTTGAGTTTTGTTTCTGCCAGTCTAATGAGTGTGATATGTTATTTCATTGTGGTTTTAACTTGTTTTTCCCTAATTAATGAAGTTGAGGATTTTTGTATCCTCACCAAACTTAGTGCTGTCAGACTTTTTCAGTGTTTTTGCTACACTAGTAGGTACAGCATTTAATTGCTTTTGTATTTTGCTTTTCCTCAAATGCTAAGTAAGTTAGGTTCTTTTTTGATAGGTGTATTGGCCATTAGTTTTCCACTTTTCTGAAATTCCTGGTCACATCTTTCATCTACTTTTTCTAATTAAGCTAATTTTTATTTCATTATTGATTTGTAGGAATTCTTTTACATATTGGATATTGGCTCTTGGGTCATTTGTGTTGCGAGTGTCTTCTCTGAGTTTGTGTGTTCGTATTCTCATTTTTGTCAAATGTTTTTTGATGAACAGGGGTTCTTAATGTCAGATATGTCTTTTTAAGTACTACTACATGTGTCTTTCATAAGAATACTTTTCCTAGGACATGAAGATATTTTTCTGTGTTTTTTTAAAACTTTATGGGTATGTTTTCCCATTTTTGTTTTATCTACCTGGAAATGACTTTGGTGTGTGATAGGATTCTTTTAAAGTCCCAATTTATTTTAGTTTACATATGCCAACCCAGTTGTCTCAGTACAGTTTATTGGAGAATCCATTTTCCCCACTGATGTATACTGCAGTACCACCTCTGTAATATATCAGTTGGCTGCAGGTGCTGCAGAGATCTCTTACTGGACTCTCTATTCATCTCTTTGCCTATCCTTTTGCCATGAGCATCTTGCCTTAATTATTGTAACTTCATTAAAAATACTAATACCTGACTTTGTATGAGAGAGAAAAAATACTAATACCTGTATAACTGATCCTTCATCTTTTTAAAAATAATTTTTTGTTTTTGGTCCTTTGCTGTTCATAGAAATTTTAGAATCAGCTTATCAAGATCTGCCAACAAATCTATCAGAATTTTGATTGAGATTGATGGAATCTATATATTAATTTGTGGAAAATTGTCTTCTTTATTGAGTTTTCTAATCTATTAACATTGTATTTCTCCCATGTCAGTTATCTCTAATGTATTTCAATTTTATAATTTTCTCTATAACATCTTACATGTGTTTTATTTTTAAACATTTGGTATTTTATGCTATTTTAAATGATAGCTATTTTGTTTTATTTTCTATTGTTGTATGTCCATTCAGTTGATTTAAAACTGTAAGATTCAGTAGCTTTTAGCATATTCACAAATATGTGCAATCATCACCACAGTTTTAAAATTTAAGGTAGTTTGTTTCGTTTTGTTTTTTGAGACAGGGTCTCACCTTGTCACCCAGGCTGGAATGCTGTGGCACAACTTGGCTCACTGCAGCCTCCGCCTCCCAAGCTCAAGCAATCCTCCCGTCTCCACCTTCAGTTGCTGGGACTACAGGTGCGCACCACCACACCTGGCTAATTTTGTATTTTTTTTGTAGAGACAGGGTTTCACCATGTTGCCCAGGCTGGTCTCGAACTCCTAAGCTAAAGTGATCCACCTGCCTCAGCCTCCAAAAGTGCTGGGATTACAGTCGTGAGCCACCGAACCCTGCCGAAGCTCACATTTTAAAGAAACTTTGTGCCGGGCACCATGGCTCATGCCTGTAATCCCAGCACTTTGGGAGGCCAAGGCAGGTGGATTACCTGAGGTCAGGAGTTCGAGACCAGCCTGGCTAACATGGTGAAACCCTGTCTCTACTAAAAATACAAAACTTAGCTGGGCGTGGTGCCAGGCGCCTATAATCCCAGCTACTCGGGAGGCTGAGGCAGGAGAATCGCTTGAACCTGGGGGGTCGGAGGATGCAGTGAGCCGAGATGGCACCACTTCACTCCAGCCTGGGCGAAAGAGCAAAACTCCGTCTCGAAAAAAAAAGAGAAACTTTGTGCCCTTTAAAAGCTTATTATATCCCTGACCCCCAGCCCTAAGCAACTACTAATGTACTTATTTGCCTAATCTGGGCATTTCATTTAAGTAAAGTCATAATTTTTGTACTTTTTTATGCCTGATTTCTTTCACTTAACAATATTTTCCCGGTTTGTCCATGTTGTAGCATGTATCAGCACTTTATTTCTTTTTATGCAGTACCATTTCATTGTATAGATACACCATATTGTATTTATCATTTGGTCAACATTTGGGTTGTTTCCATCTTTTGACAATTACAAATTCTGCTATGAATGTTCGCATACAAGTTTTTACATGGATATGTGTTTTCATTGCTCTTGAGTACAGTATATCCAAGAGTGGAATTGCTGGGTTATATGAAGACTCTGTAGTAACTGATCGAGGAACTGCCAGACTATTTTCCAAAGTGGCTGCACCATTTAAATTCACATCAGCAGTGTCTGAGAGTTAGAATTTCTTCATATCCTTGTCATGACTTATTTGACTTTTTGATTATAGCCATCCTAGTGGGTGTGAAGTATAGTTTTCAGAATATGAGTTTTGCACTTCTTTTGTTAAGCTTATTTCAAAGTATTTTATTCTTTGGTGCTATCATAAATGGAATTCTTTATTTTATTAGTGTATTGTTCATTCCAAATGTATAGAAATATAATTGACTTTTGTGTAATGATAGTGTATCCTGCAGCCTTGCTGAACTCGTTATTCTAATAGTTTTTTAGTGGTCTTTGGGATTTTCTATATATAAGATCATGTCATCTGTGAATAGAGAAAATTTTACTTTTTCCTTTCCAGTCTTTTTTTGCGTAATTGCCCTGGCTAAGTACCTCCAGTAAGAGAAGTGGCAAGAGCAGACATCTTTGTCTGTATTCCTGAATTTAGGGGGAAGGCCTCCAGTCTTTTACCAGGAAGTATGATGTCAGTTGTAGGGGTTTTACAGACGCTCTTTATCATGTTGAGGAAATTTGCTTCTGTTTCTGCTTCATTGAGAGTTTTTAGACTATTGGATTTTCTCAATTGTTTTTTCTTCGTTGAGATGGTTGTGACTTTTTTTGTTGTTGTTTTTATTGATATAATGTATTACATTAATTGATTTTAGATGTTAACATTGCATTCCTTGGATCCCATTTGGTCATGGTGTATAATTCATTTTATATGTTCCTGGAATCAGTTTGCTGCAATTTTATTGGGGATTTTTGTGTCCATATTTATAAGAGATACTGGTATGATGTCTTTGTCTGGTTTTGGTGGTAGGTTAATATTGTTCCATAGGATGAGTTGGGAAGTATTCTATTCTCTCCTCTTTTATTTTTTGGAATAATATATGAAGAATTGGTATTATTTCTTCTTTAAACATTTGGTAGACTTCACTAAGGAAGCCATCTGGGGATGGGTTTTTCCTTGTGGGTAGTATTCAATTACTAATTCAGTTTCTTCACTTGTCGTAGGTCTGTTCTTATTTTCTGTTTCTTCTTGCGTCACGTTCAGTACTTTCTGTTTTTATTGGAAGTTGTTCATTTAAGTTATGTAATTTATTGGCATACATTTGCTAATAGTATTCCTTTAATAGTCTTTTTATTTCTGTTGGTAGTGATGGCCCCTCTTTCATTTCTGAATCTACTAGTTTGAGTCTTCTTTTTTTTTTTTTGGTCAGTCAGGTTAAAAAGGTTTATCAATTTATCAATTTTGTTTTTGTTTTGTTTTGTTTTGTTTTTCAAAGAACCAATTTTGGTTTCATTCTTTTTGCTATTATTCTGTTCTCTATTTCATTAATTTCCTCTCTTTATTTTCTTCTGTTTGCTTTAGATTTAGTTTGCTATTTCACGTGTGTGTGTCTTAAGGCGGAAGGTTAGGTTTTGATTTCAAATATTTCTTCTTTGTTAATATAGGTCTTTATAGCTATAAATTTCTAGAAACAACTACTTTAGCTGTGTCCCATGACATATGTTATGTTGTAATTTTCATTTATCTCAAATTTATTTTCTAAATTCCTTTTGATTCATTCTTTAATTCATTGGTTTTTTCAGACCATGTTTTTTATGTATTTGCAAATTTCCAAAATTTTTTTGTTACTGATACCTATTTCATTCCATTGTAGTTGGAAAACAGTTTGTATTATCTTTTTCCTTTAAGTTTATTGAGGTGTGTTGTATAACCTAGCATATAGTCTTTCCTGGAGAATGATCCATGTGCAACTGAAAAGAATATAACAGTAGTCCTCCAGTATCTGTCAGGGAGGATTGGTTCCAGGATGTCCCATGGGTACCAAAATTTGTGGATGCTCAAATTCCTTATACAGACTGGCTCAATATTTGCATATAACCTACACACATCCTCCCATATACTTTAAGTTATCTCTATATTACTTATAATACAAATACCACGTTTGTGCTATGTAAATAGTTGTTATACTGTGTTTTTTATTTGTATTATTGTTTATTGTTATATTGTTATTTTGTTGTGTTTTTATTTTAATTTTTCACCCATGATTGGTTGAATCCATGGATTTGGAACCCACCAATACATAGGGCCAATTGTACTATATTCTGCTGTTGCCAGGCAGGGTGTTCCATAGGCTGTTAGGTCTACTTGTTTTATAGTTTGTTCAAGTGTTCTGTTTCCTTGACGATTTTCTACCTAGTTGTTCTGTCCATATTTCCCTTCAACCAGAAGGCTTACATTAGAGACAACAGATAGGGACCTTTCCCCACTTCTACTGCAGCCCATCTGCAAATGTATTATAGCTTATTACTTTAATCAAAGGATGAGGCCTTTCAGGGTGATTAACTTTAGAGAAAACCTATATTATGCCCACAGTCATAGCCACATGTGTTGGCTATCAGCATACTTATCTCACTCTAGAGTACACCAGACTACACTATCTAATACGGTAGCCACTAGTCACATGTGGCTCTTTAAATTTAAATTAATTAAAATTAAATTATAAATTCAGTTTATCAGTCACACCAGGCACATTTCAATGCTCAGTAACCACATGTGGCTAGTAGCTACCATAGATAACATTTCTATCATCACTGAATATATGGTACTAATAACTATTTGGTAGTGTACTTTATTGATTGTAATCTGGTTTTGTTAGTTTCCGTATTGCATTGAAGATGTTGGATTTGTTGGGGGTTTTTTCTTACTACTTTTTTATTTTAATTTTTTTTATTTCCATAGGTTTTTAGGGAAACAGGTGGTATTTGGTTACATGAGTAAGTTTTTTAGTGGTGATTTGTGAGATTTTGGTGCACCCAAGATGTTGGATTTGTTCTGCAATTTTTAATTGTCATTTGATGAGAATGCCATTAAAAAGGGAATAAAGTAAAAATGCCGTTATCAAGTTTAAAGAGATAGCATAATATAGAGATTAAGATTCTACTGTTTATAAACTGTGTGATTCTGGGCAAATTGTTCTTAATTTCACTTCCTCATCAATAAAATGGAAATATTGTTAAGATTAAATTAATGTGGCCTGGCACGGTGGCTCACACTTGTAATCCTAGCACTTTGGGAGGCCGAGGCGGGCGGATCACGAGGTCAGGAGATCGAGACCACGGTGAAACCCTGTCTCTACTAAAAATAGAAAAAATTAGCCGGGCATGGTGGCAGGAACCTGTAGTCCCAGCTACTCGGAGAGGCTGAGGCAGGAGGATGGCGTGAACCCGGGAGGCGGAGCTTGTAGTGAGCCGAGATCGCACCACTGCACTCCAGCCTGGGTGACAGAGACTCTGTCTCAAAAAAAAAAAAAAAAGATTAAATTAATGTACGTCAGGCACTTAAAACAGGACCTGGCATCCATGTTAAGTATTTTATAAGTTTTTGTTAACATTATGTGTATGTTAAAATGCATTTGTCACACATTTGTAAAAGTGAAATTATTAAACTTAAGCAGTTAGGGTTTTTTTGTTTGTTTGTTTTGAGATGGGGTCTTGCTCTGTCACCCAGGCTGGAGTGTGGTGGTGCCATCTCGGCCCACTGCAACTTCCGCCTCCTGGGTTTAAGCAATCCTCCCGTCTCCCAAGTAACTGGGACTACAGGCAACGTGCCACCATGCCTAATTTTTGTATTTTTAGTAGAGACAGGGTTTCACCATGTTGGCCAGGCTGGTCTCGAACTCCTGACCTCAGGAGATTCACCTGATCTAAACTTAAGTAATTAGGTTTCTTTTCCCACATTGGTATATACTAATCCATCTTCTTTTTTTTTTTTTTCTTTTTCCTTGAGACAGAGTCTTGCTCTGTTGCCCAGGCTGGAGTGTAGTGGCGTGATCTCAGCTCACTGCAACCTCCGCCTCACGGGTTCAAGCGATTCTCCTGCCTCAGCCTCCTGAGTACCTGGGACTGCAGGCACACACCACCACGTCCGGCTAGTTTTTTGTATTTTTAGTAGAGACAGTGTTTCACCATGTTGGCCAGGCTGGTCTCAAACTCCTGACCTCAAGTGATCTGCCTGCCTCTGCCTCCCAAAGTGCTGGGATTACAGGCGTGAGCCACCTTGCCCGGCCATATTAATCTATCTTAATCTTTGTAATAGCTGCATAACATTCTGTCTTCTAGGACATTTGTTATAACGTATGCTCATAGTAATTTTATCATTTTTGATATGTCATTCATTTAGCCAGTCTCATATTGATGTATAGTTAGGTTTCTAGCTTTTAACTCTCTTGGGTTATTTTACTGAAAATCCTTGTCCATAGAATTTTGGGTATTTATACAAGTTTATCAGAGTAGTAAATGAGTAAGAATGGGTTTGCTTTGAATGATTACATATAACATATCGATGAATACTGTCAGCTTGTTTTCCAGGAAATTTGTACCAATTTATACTTCCATGAACCATATTAAAAAGTGCTTACATTTGTATAGTATTAATCATTCTTTCAAATTTTTGCCAGTTTAAGAAGTTTTTTTTAATGGATCTTATTGTTTATTTAGTGGAGTTGGGGCATCTTTTTGTGTTTGTTGACAATTTTACCTATTTTTTCCTTTGAGTATTGTTATCATGCATTTTGACCTATTAAAATAATTTATATGTAATTGACATCATGTTTTACTTTTATGTTTTCCGATTTTCAGTCGTGCTTTAAAAGTACTTTACTATGCCAAGATTATAAAAACATCCATTCATATTTTTTTCTAGTACTTTTATAGAGTTTTTTAAATAGCAAATTTTATTTTGGTATAGGTGTAGGAATCTACATTTCCATTTTCTTCTCCATTATACTCCCCACTCTAAAGAACTACATCTCTTCATATGTGGTCATATTTCCATGATAGCTTACTGTAAGTAATAAGATCACAAATGGTAGTAGAATTTAGAAATCTTCAACATAGCTCTCTTACTGTGAAAAAGAACCTTATGGTACTCGTCAGTGACATGATAACTTCATATGTTTTATAGATGTCACAAGCAATTTCTCATCATTAATTCCTGTCTTAGTAAAGGTATTTTTAGGGTGTTACTTAGCTATGAATGTTTGGTGAACATTTATGAGAAATTATTATTTACTTGTTAAATAAGCATTTTGTAAATTCATTATTACATGAGGTTTCTTAGGAAATTTTAGAAATAATTTGTATAAATTATTTTAAAAGTTTGCTTTTATTTTCCAGGTTTTTATTTGCATATATTATTTGCAGGAACATTCATTTCACTGCAAAAGAGGAATAGTAGCTTGCTTTGGCTCCTGGGAAAGATTTTATGGAACTTTTTGGGTTTTCCTTTCCCTGTTTTTCCACCTCACACACCCCTTTCCTTTCCTTTTTTTCCTCCCATGGTAGAGGGAGAAGCAAGGTAATGGTAGATAGAGGGAGATTATTTTGCCTTCTTATATGTAGATGCTATTATTAAACATCTGAATATAGAAAATTAATACAAGAGAGCTGTTATCTATTGGGAAAATGTTTTTATTCCTATTTAGTTTTATTCTTCCCCACCTCTGCCCCCGGCCCCCGAGATGGAGTCTTGCTCTGTTGCCCAGGCTGGAGTGCAGTGGCGCAATCTCAGCTCACTGCAACCTCCGCCTCCCAGGTTCAAGCAATTCTCCTGCCTCAGCCTCCTGAGTAGCTGGAATTACAGGTGCCCACCACCACACCTGGCTAATTTTTTTTTTTTTTTTTTTTTTTTGTATTTTAGCAGGGTTTCACCCTGTTGGCCAGGCTGGTCTCGAACTCCTGACCTCATGATCTGTCCACCTTGGCCTCTCAAAGTAATGGAATTATAAGCGTGAGCCACTGTGCCCAGCCCCTATTTAGTTTTTTTCTATTATTTGTCATTTTTTTCTATTATTTGTCAGAACTAAACTTTCATGGCAAATACTCTTTTTAAAGGTTTCTAGACTAGGAGAATTTCATGCTACATCATTTATATTTTATTTATTTGTTAATCATCCCCTTCTCTCTTTGCTTTTTCTGTTGAAAACACATTTTAATCATCATTAGGTTATTAGCTGAACTTTCAATTAAAATTACTGGACACAATGTACCTGTATTAATAGTTGTCTATAGAAACACTTTTTTTCAAATTTGTCTTCCTTATTATTTCCACAGAAAGGACATGCTCTCTGAGTAACTGTACAGTGGCCAAAAGAATTGGAAAAGGAAAAGATGCTACTGTCATCTTTGTACATTTCAAGAAACCTGTAGCTCCATTTGTTCAAGAAAACTGTTTATGCAATGCACTAAATTCAGAGATAAATCCTTCCATCTCAAATATTTCTAACTCCTATGGAAATGTACAAAATGGAAACATTTCTATACCTGAAACGTACAGTGGACAGACAGAGCACAATTTAGCAGAAATTAGAGACACTTCTCAAGTACTTGCACATGATTCAGACATTTCACTTATGCCCAGTGATGCCAAAGAAAGTGTTAATGGTGACCTTTTGTTAAATTGGACAAGTCTTAAAAATATTTTAAGTGGTCTTAATGCTTCTTTTCCTCTTCACAACAATACTGGCTCAAGCACAGTTACTACTTCAAAATTCATCAAAGACCCAAGACTGATGAGGAGAGAAGAAAGTATGGAAGAACAGAGTAATACTGCAGGCTTAACTGAGATTTTGCAATTTGAGAAGAGTTTAGATAATGTTAATTCAGAAATAAAATCGACACCATCTAATTCTGCCTCCTCCTCAGAAGTTGTCCCTGGTGATCATACTGTTCTTACTAATGGTTTGGATACCCCTTGCTTTAAAACTTCTGTTAATGATTCACAATCTTGGGCTCACAACATGGGCTCTGAGGACTATGACTGTATACCTCCCAATAAAGTTACCATGGCAGGGCAATGTAAGGACCAAGGCAATTTTTCCTTCCCAATTTCTGTGTCAAATGTAGTGTCAGAGGTTGAGAACCAAAACCACAGTGAGGAGAAGGCTCAGAGAGCCCAACAGGAGTCCGGTAATGCTTATACAAAAGAGTACAGTAGTCACATTTTTCAGGAATCACAGTCTTCTGATTTAAAAACCATTTATCAGACTGGTTGCCAAACGTCTACAATTTTTCCACTCAAAAAGAAAGTAAGCATTGATGAATACCTTCAAAATATTGGAAAGATGAAAAACTTCGCTGACCTGGAAGACAGTTCCAAACATGAAGAAAAGCAAACTTCATGGAAAGAAATTGATAATGATTTCACTAATGAAACAAAAATCAGTCCAATAGATAATTACATTGTTTTGCACCAAGAATGCAAAGAGAGTGAGAGTCATAATTCTTTTGGGAAAAGCTGTGATAAAATATTAATTACTCAAGAGTTAGAAATAACAAAATCTTCTAAATCTACCATAAAGGATAAGGATGAACTAGATCATCTAGCATTGGAATGGCAAATTACTCCAAGTTTAGAGAGCCTGTCACAAAAGCATCCTCAGCACTCTGTGGAGTATGAGGATAACATTCATACAAGTTTAGCCATTGCTCAAAAGCTAATGGAACTGAAACTGGGGAAAATAAATCAAAATTATGCTAGCATTATAACTGAAGCTTTCCCGAAACCAAAAGACATACCCCAGGCCAAAGAAATGTTCATTGATACAGTTACTTCATCTTATAACATAGAAACAGCTCATGACAGTTCAAATTGCAGCATAACTAGAGAACATATATGTGTCCATAGGAAAAATGAAGATGAACCAGTGTCATTACAGAACATTCAGAGAGACTATGAAGAAACTGCTTATGTTGAAGATAGGGTTCAGGGTCACAGTCTGTTGTGTAACTCACAGTTAAACAATGATATATGCCTGAATGTTAATTTCAAAGAACAAAGAGATAAAGAAAACCAAAATGAGGCTAAAGAGAATAGTGCTTCATGTGTAGAAAACAACATAGAGAACATACATGGAGACGAAAAGCAGGATTCTCATACAAACGAAAATTTCAGCAATATAGATGAAAAGGAGGACAAAAATTACAACAATATAGAAATTTTGAGTTCTGAAGAATTTTCTACTACGTTTAACTTGATTTGCAGAGAAAAATATGTGTCAGCAACAACTGCATTATTAGAGAGTGAAGAAGATACCATTAGTGCCGTGAAACAAAAAGATACTGAAAATAGTGGAAGAAGTGTAGAGCATTTGGCTTCCACATTTCCCAAAACTGCAGGTTCTTCAGTGTGTGTAGCCTCAAATGCTGCAATACAGATAGCTAGTGCTACTATGCCTGCATTAAGCCTAAATAATGACGATCACCAGATATACCAGTTTAAAGAAACTAGTTCTTCTGAAAGTCCAGATTTTGGTTTGTTAGTAAAACATAGGGTTTCTGATTGTGAAATTGATACGGATAAAAATAAATCACAAGAATCATTTCATCAATCAATAAATGAGAACTTAGTTCTTCAAAGCATTGAATTGGAAAGTGAAATTGAAATAGAATTAGAAGATTGTGATGATGCTTTTATATTTCAACAAGATACACATAGCCATGAAAACATGCTTTGTGAAGAATATGTGACCTCATATAAGGCTCTGAAGTCTCGTATCAGTTGGGAAGGTCTGTTAGCACTTGGTAACGGGGAGATGGAAGTTTTGGAAAGCACCACAGGAAAGGAGAATAGTGATCAGCATTATTCTAAGGAAAGTAACTATTTTTATTCCTCTACACAAAACAATGAAACAGAGCTTACCAGCCCAATTTTACTTCCAGATCTACAAATTAGAATTACTAATATATTTAGGCCAGGATTCAGCCCGACAGCTGACTCCCTTGCATTGAAAGATAATTTTTGCACACATGTAACTGAAGCCACAAAACCGGAAATAAATGAGGAAGATGGAGAAATTCTAGGATTTGACATTTATTCCCAGCCTTTTGGTGAAAATGCAGATTATCCATGTGAAGATAAAGTTGATAATATAAGGCAAGAATCAAGACCAGTGAGTAACTCTGAAATCTCCCTTTCTTTTGACTTGAGTCATAATACAGATGTGAATCATACATCTGAAAATCAGAACAGTGAATCTTTGTTTACTGAACCTTCTAATGTCACAACAATAGATGATAGAAGCAGATGTTTCTTTACAAAATCAAAAACTGACTATAATGATAGCAAAAATAAAAAGGAGATAGAATCAAGAATTAGCAAAAGGAAGCTACATACATCTTCCAGGGATCAGAACATATCACATAAAGATTTAAGACGACATAAAATTTATGGGAGAAAGAGTAGGCTAACCAGTCAAGATTCATCTGAGTGTTTTTCTTCATTATCCCAAGGACGAATTAAAACATTTTCACAGTCAGAAAAGCACATTAAGAGTGTCCTAAATATCCTAAGTGATGAAGCATCTTTATGTAAAAGCAAATGTCTTTCCAGAAAACTAGACAAAGCAGTTGTTCACTTAAAAAAAGCTCATAGAAGAGTTCACACATCTTTGCAGCTTATAACTAAAGTAGGAGAAAAAAGAAAGGGCCCATTACCAAAATCATATGCAATAATATGCAATAATTTCTGGGAAAGTTGTGACCTTCAAGATCATAGTTCTGTGTCTCAAAGAAAATATTATTCTACTAAGCATTTTTTGTCAAAAAGAAAATACGACAAACAGAGAAAGAAAAGAGCTCCAAAAGCTGATATTTCTAAATCATTAACCCATGTGTCAAAGTACAAGTCTTATAAAACAAGTGGAGAGAAAAAATGCCTTTCTAGGAAAAGTATGGCTAGCAGTGTCTCAAAAAGTCACCCCACTAGTCACATGGGAGAATTTCATAATCAAGAACATCCTGAATCACAGTTGCCTGTATCCTCCACATCCCAAAGTACAAGTCAGTCAGTTTATTATAGTAGCAGTGTAAGCAATCCAAGTATATCAGAAGAACATCAGCCCTTTTCTGGAAAAACTGGATGTCTGTTTTCCCCAGACCACTCAGATGAGAAACTAATAGAAAAAGAAAATCAAATTGATACAAAGTTTTTATCTAGCACTAGTAAATATGAAAAGCTTCAAAAACATTCAGCAAATCATAATGTTAAAGATGCAACTAAAGAAAACAGTTGTGAGGCTAATGAAGTAATAAATGAAAGTAATTCTGTATCTTTAAGTTGCATAAAAGAAAACAACATAAATTATAGTACAGGCAACGATTATGATGCAACTTGCATGGGTCACACAAAGGCGAAAACTGACGTGCTTATTTCAGTCTTAGATTCAAATGTGAAGCACTTTTTAAATGATCTCTACCAACAAGGTAACCTTATTTTATCTGATTGTAAAAGAAACCTGGAAGTAAAGTGGACAGATCCTATTGAGAGACCCAAACAAAGCATTATTACAGGTAACTTCCTTATGGGCCCATTAAACCTAACTTTGATAGCAAGTAAAAAGTACCGTATTCCTCAGTTATCGGCCGCTGCAGTGACAGATAGTGAGGGAGAATCTTCAAAATCTTACTTGGATAAGCAGCGAATTCTTACTGTAGATTCTTTTGCAGCATCCACTACTGTACCACACTGTGAGCTGAGCTGTAGAGGAAAAGAGCTTCTAAAGACAGAACAGTGCTCTTCAGGTAATTGCCTCTGTACAGATGGGAATGAAACAAATATCACTGAGAGTTATGCGTTGGATGTAGCATCAGTAACTGAAGAAAATAAAAGTTATGGAGAAAATATAGTGGAATTATCTTCCAGTGATACTTCTCTGCTTTTAAAAGATGATGTAAAAGGCTTCTCTTCAGAAACATGTATTGTGAAGAAAGACACTGAGGACAGAATAACGTGGAAAGTTAAACAAGCGGAAAAAGCAAAAGATTCTGTTTACAAAAGAAGCATGACTGAAGGATCAACTGTTAATACTGAGTACAAAAATCAAAAGAATCAGATCTCAGAAGAATCCTGCTTAAATGAGAAAATTATTAAAACTAAACTGATTGATTCCCATCTAAGCACTAAAAATACTACCACTGAGTCAGTCCCTTTGAAGAACACAGTTTCTAATCATCCGCTTAACAAAAGAGAGAAGAAGGGGGAAATTAAAGTTAGTAATGACTCGCAGTCTGACTTGACATTACATTCAGAAATAGCCTGTATTTCCAAACCAGGAATTCTAGGAATTAATCATACGCCTGTTTTACCTGCCCACTCTGAAACCTGTAAAGTCACTACTCTTCTGAAGAAACCTGCATCATACGTGAGTGAATTTAAAGAAAAACATTGCCCAGCTAATCATATGGCCCTTATAGCTAATCTATCTCAAATTTTGCAGAGGGCAGATGAAGCATCATCTTTGCAGATTCTACAGGAAGAAACTAAGTTTTGTCTAAATATTCTCCCTTTATTTGTGGAAGCTTTTGAAAGAAAGCAAGAATGTTCAGTTAAACAAATCCTGATTTCAAGAGAACTGCTGGTAGACCAAAACCTGTGGAATAATTGCAAACACACATTAAAACCATGTGCTGTTGACACTTTGGTAGAACTTCAAATGATGATGGAAACAATTCAATTCATTGAAAACAAAAAAAGGCACTTAGAAGGTGAACCAACATTCCGAAGCTTGCTTTGGTATGATGAAACACTGTATGCTGAGCTTCTTGGAAAACCACGTGGATTTCAACAGCAGTCTAATTTCTATCCTGGTTTCCAAGGAAGATTAAAATATAATGCATTCTGTGAGTTACAGACTTACCATGATCAATTAGTTGAATTGCTTGAAGAAACAAAAAGGGAAAAGAATTCATACTATGTATTCTTAAAATACAAACGACAGGTTAATGAATGTGAAGCCATAATGGAGCATTGTTCCGATTGCTTTGACTTTTCTCTTTCTGTTCCGTTTACTTGTGGAGTTAACTTTGGAGATAGTTTAGAAGACCTGGAAATCTTAAGAAAAAGTACTTTAAAGTTGATCAATGTATGTGGGGACTCTCCTAAAGTTCATTCATATCCAGGAAAACAGGACCATCTGTGGATTATCATAGAAATGATCTCCTCAAAGGTTAATTTTATTAAGAAAAACGAGGCAGTACGTGTTAAAATATCTCTTTATGGTCTGGAACATATCTTTTTTGATGCTGCAAAAAATCTTGTTTGGAAAGAGAGAACACAATCCTTCAGCAAAAAATACTCACAAAAGAAGGACGAAGAAAGGCTACTCAGAGTGAATAAATGTGCTTTTTCTAAGTTGCAGAAGATATATGATACTTTGTCTAAAGATTTAAACAATGAACCAATTTCCCCTATTGGGCTTGAGGAGGATACTGTAATTGCTTCCAGAAAGTCAGATCATCCAATAAACAAAGCAACAATTAGCATAGAAAATTCTAAGTTTAACAGTAATTTGCTTGCACACCCAGATATTTGTTGTATTAGTGAGATATTGGATCAAGCTGAATTTGCAGACCTTAAACAATTACAGGATCTCACCTTGAGATGTACAGATCACTTAGAAATTTTAAAAAAATACTTTCAGATGCTACAAGATAATAGCATGGATAATATTTTTATCACAGAAGAAAATGTTTTAGACATGGTGATAAACCACAGCCATGAGGCTATCATTTTAAAGCCTGAAGCTACTGAAATGTACATTGAAATCGTCATGGTGTCAGAAACAATTCACTTTCTTAAAAACTCAATAGCAAAGAAACTAGACAAACAGAGGTTTCGAGGTATGCTTTGGTTTGATTTGTCACTTCTTCCTGAGCTGGTTCAGTGCCAAGAAAAAATGGCTTCTTTTTCATTTCTTAAAGATAACTCAACAGATGTTTGCCTTTGGAAAGTGATAGAGACGGCTATTTCCGAACTTAAGAAAGATCTGGATATTATCTGCAAATATAATGAAGCTGTTAATTGCTCATATGCTATTCATTTGCTCTCAAGAGAACTTCAAGAACTTTCAGAAATAAAAAAGCTTCTGAAGAACTCTAAGTATTTTATTTCCACATATATTGACTTTGTGCCATATATAGCATCCATAAATTATGGAAGCACTGTGACGGAGTTAGAATACAACTACAATCAATTTTCTACACTGCTGAAGAATGTAATGTCTGCCCCTAGGAAAGATTTAGGAAAAATGGCCCATATTAGGAAAGTCATGAAAACAATTGAACATATGAAGATTATATGTGCTAAAAATGCTGAACTAACCATTTCCTTTTTCCTATGCCAAATGCTGTATAACGGAAGGAAGATTTTACAGCTGAAGAGAAAAGAAAAAATGAATATTCATGTTGTAAAACCTGGGGAAAATAACAATAAATTTAGTATTTCTGTGATGTTGCCCCCAATATCAGAGTGCATAAACAAAAACATTTCAAATTCCTCTAAAAAACGACCGAGCACTGTAGACAAATGTGAAGACTCTCAGGAACAACAGAAAGATACTCCTATTTCCAGTTGTAAAAAGCTAAAGGTATGAATGTTTTAAAACAAAACTTTTGTAAGTATTCTTTTTGAAAACAAGTCTACTCATAAGCAAACAAGTAGTTTGCAGAATTCTAAAAGTTAAGAATGGTAAATTGGCAAAATGAATTTACTATAATATTGATTTAAACAATTCATATCGTCTATAAAATGATACGTAAATTATATGTATAGGTGATACCTTGCAAATGTCTACTTTTTAAACATAAAATTAAATGTTTTAACTTAGAAAACATTTTTTGGAAGGACGTGAATTTTAAAAGCTTCTTAAGAAAGAGTTCAATATTATGAACACTGAGTGAGTGACCAATATTTATTGAGTAGCTTTTCTGTATAACAAGCCTATGCCCAGTGTAGTGAATATTAAAAAGTGGCTAACGAAGCCTGTCTTCTTGACCATTATCATCCGAATGGAGAAATAGGACAGATATTTTTCAAGAGATAATTATCAAGGAGTTAAAAGTCCTATATTAAATACATTTTAACAAATTGTCTAAAACATTTAATATGTACTTGGCACTGATTTATTTTATACACAACCCCTTATGATGTATTTCCTATTATCTTACTTAAAGATAAGGAAACTGGGACACAGAGGAAATGACTATCCCGGGGTCACAGAGTTTAGTAAATGGGAGCACCCAGATCTAAACCAGGCAGTCTGGCCTCCAGAGCCCTTTTGACAGTTGTCTCAGCTCTGCTTGCTCTAAGAGGTTTCTCTTAACAGCTGTTCAAGACTTCTTAGTTCAGAAGTTTAGAAAAGAAACCTATTTGCAGCTGGGTGCGATAGCTCATGCCTGTATTCCCAGCACTTTGGGAGGCCAAGGTGGGTGGACTCCTTGAGTCCAGGAGTTCAAGACCAGCCTGGGCAACATGGTGAGACCTCATCTCTACTAAAAATAACAAAAAATTAGCCAGACATGGTGGCATACACTTGTAGTCCCAACTACTTGGAGGTTGAAGTAAGAGGATTGCCTGAGCACAGGGGCAGAGGTTGCAGTGAGCCAGGATTACGCCACTGTACTCCCAGCTGGGAGGACAGAGTAAGACTCTGTTTCAAAAAAAATTTATATATATATAATTTTTAAATTAAGTCTGGAACAATTTAACTTAGTGGGTAAGAATAATCTATGGATGGAGAAGGTTATTTCAGATTATGGAATATCTTAAATTAGACCTAAGGAGTTTGACCTTCATTCTGTACACATTGAAGTGTACTGTCATATGACATTCATTTTTCCAATGATTTAACGGATAGATTCTGAGTATATAAGTCATATATGTCTTCTATAGAAGTATATATAGTAGTAAGTTGTACTGTATATAATACTACTTACAGTAATAAGTCAGCCATGGCTTAGAAAAAGGTGTTAGAAAGGAAAATTCATATTGACAGACATGACTTAAAGAATCGATGGGGCTTAGCAACTGGTTTACAAGAAAGAACATAAAAGAGGGAGGGAACAGTCATAAATGGACTTCAAGATTAGTTTTAAGGGCCAGGTGCGGTGGCTCATGCCTGTAATCCCAGCACTTTGGGAGGCTGAGGCAGGTGGATCACCTGAGGTCAGGAGTTCGAGACCAGCCTGACCAACATAGTGAATCCCCATCTCTACTAAAAATACAAATATCAGCTGGGTGTGGTGGTGGGCACCTTTAGTCCCAGCTACTCTGGAGGCTGAGGCAGGAGAATCGCTTGCACCTGGTAGGCGGAGGTTGCAGTGAGCCAATATCGCATCACTGCACTTCAGCCTGGGTGACAGAATGAGACTCCATCTCAAAAAAAAAAAGATGTGAGGATAAGAAGAATGTTGCAAATTTATTTTTTTTAAAGTTACTCCAAACATATATGAAATGTGGGAAGTCTAGGAGAGTCACTGCTTTCTGCAGGGAGGTGATAATTAATGAGTTTAACTTTAGATGATGGCAGAACAAGCAATTACAAATATCTAATATTGAAATAATAATTATTTTTATTATAGTTTGTTATCACTAATGAAGAGTTTCTTTGTATCTTTTAAACACAGGTAGACATGAAAGATGTCACAGAAATCAACAGAGAAAAGGCAGCATTCAAGCATCCAAGGTAGGAGTTCCCATCAGCCCTATGTGGAAAAAAAATTGAACAAAATTGGGCAGATACTAAACAACTAGAATAACACAATTATTTATATAATGTCATTGGATCATACATGCAACTTAGGGGATGAGACTAAGCTAAGGAAAAATAAATTTGTTTGAAATTATACAGTTTCTTAAATTCAGCCTAAGGAGTTTGAACTTCATTCTGTAAGTATTAAAGGCTAAAGTCATGTGAAATGTGCTTTTTCAGTGATTTAAAGGTTAAGAATATTCTGAGTATAGTTAGAAGTAAGTCAGCCAAGGCTTAGAAAAGGGTGATTGTTTCACAGAATAAGAAAGAAAAATTTATATCTTTACAAGATACGATACAATGCATAAAGAATTGATGGGGCTTAGTAAGTGGTTTACCAAAAAAAGACTTTTAAAATCAAAAAGGGACTTTTAAAAATAGGACAAGTGGTAAGATTACTTTTTTTTAACTTGTGCATTTTGAAGAACAGCAAATTTCAAAACTGGCATTTTAATGAGAACCTACATAGTCATCAATTCCCATATGATACTTTGAGTTCTCAGAAAGTATAATTTTGATTTTATCGCATTTCTGGTGATGTTTCAGTGGGGCTGAATTCAGTGAAATATTTGGCTTTTAGTTTGTTGAGTGGGATATGTGAATTCCAGGCCAAAGATGAATTTCTCTTGACTACAGAGAAATAGTACTACTTTTCCCTTCTCAACATAATATTTCCTCATACAATTTAAGAATTTCATAAAGCACCAAAAAATATAATTACGGGCTGGGTGTGGTGGCTCATGCCTGTAATCCCTACACTTTGGGAGGCCAAGGCGGGCGGATCACCTGAGGTCAGGAGATTGAGACCAGCCTGACCGACGTGGTGAAACCTTATCTCTACTAAAAATATAGAAACTAGCCGGGCATAGTGGCAGGCGCCTGTAATCCCAGCTACTTGGGAGGCTGAAGCAGGAAAATCACTTGAACTTGGGAGGCGGAGGTTGCAGTGAGCCGAGATGGTGCCGCTGCACTCCAGCCTGAGCAACAGAGTGAGACTCTGTATCCAAAAAAAAATTATATATATATATATGTTTTTATATATACACACTTACACATACATATGTGTGTATGTGTGTGTATATATATATATAATTACCTCAGGGACCTATATTAACTGTCTGGCTCTAGACAATTCCCATTTGGATGCTTCTCTCAGCTGCTTGAGACTGTCTGAATTTATCTAATAATTTCGAGGCTATTAAATTGGGCAAGAAATTTTGGAGATCTGCTTTTCCTCTTCTCAAAGATGAACAGACAAAAACGTATTCGTCTGTTATAACAGAGAGGGAAGAAATCTTTGGTGGGAAGGCAGGAGTTACAGCTGGTAGTTTACCAGTTATTTATAGCTATTTACAAGTAATGAAGATCATCAGCAGGCAGGAGGCATATGAATTAAAAAACTCTACTGAACAATTGACTAGTGATAGTTTTCTACTTTTAAAAGCCTCCATTAGAAAATGTCTAATGCACAAAATAGTTTATTACAATATTGGAAATATATTTAAAATGTAGAGCATATCATCTTCAGTAGGAAAAGTATCTAAATCCAAACCACGGCAGTCAAACTAGGAAAATGTTACTTGTATAGTGCCAATAGAATGGGAAAATGTAAAGCTTAAGAACTCCTCTCCTGGATAAAAATTTCAAATATATATTTCCATTAAAATTTTATGACCCTATATATTTAAAGTCATTTTTATGTATGTATTGCACCTAATAGGACTACAGGATCTCATCCCCAAAGCGAAAACAAAATAGTACCAAGTTCATCTGACAATCTGAAAAGAAATCATTTAACGCCAGAAAAGGTTGAAATGCAAAGATCACTACCTGGCTCACTTTTACCCTTAGAGAACCCAAAAGACACTTGCACGTCAAAGTCGGAAAGCAAAATAGACTTAACTGTTTCACCTGATGTGCCAGACCACTTCACTGAACAACAGGAAAATTTAAATAGCATGAAGAAAAGCAATGTGAACTTTAGTGCTGCTGAAACAAAAAGTGATAAGAAAGATTGTGCTGCTTTTGCAATTTGTGACCAAAAAAGTGTACATGGCACATTTTCACCAGACCATGAGACACTTTTGCAGAAATTTCTTAAAAATTCCCCAGATCCCACCCAAAAATCCTGCCTTTCTGATATAAATCCAGAAACTGATGTTTCTCTTGTGCCTGACGCGTCGGTGCTCTCAAAGCCAATTTTCTGTTTTGTGAAAGATGTCCATACTGATCTAGAAATGAATGACACAGTCTTTGAACTTCAAGATAATGATATACTAAATTCATCTATTAAAAATTCCTCATGCGTGACTTCTCCAGAACCCATCTGTATCCAGAAAAAAATTCCTACTCTGCAGATAAACAAACTACAGCCTGCAGAAACTGAGTCAGAGGACAAATACATGAAGGATACATTGAATCCCAATACTGTGCATACTTTTGGAGCATCTGGGCATATAACCCTTAATGTGAATCAAGGAGCAGAGTACTCTCTTTCTGAACAACAGAATGACGAAAAATCAAAAGTCCTAACGCAGAATGCTGCCACATATGGGAATGAACTTCCACAGTCTGCATGTACCCCAATGTATAATTCTTCTGAGCATTTATTTGGAACTTCATATCCATACTCTGCTTGGTGTGTTTATCATTACAGCAGCAGCAATGGCAATGCCATTACCCAGACATACCAAGGGATAACATCATATGAAGTACAGCCATCTCCTTCTGGGCTGTTGACTACAGTTGCAAGTACTGCCCAGGGCACACATTCCAATCTTCTGTACTCTCAATATTTTACTTACTTTGCTGGGGAGCCACAAGCAAATGGCTTTGTGCCAGTGAATGGGTATTTTCAATCTCAAATACCTGCTTCTAATTTTCAGCAGCCAATTTTTTCACAGTATGCTTCTCATCAGCCATTACCACAAGCTACATACCCTTACCTTCCTAATCGAGATGTGCCTCCAGAAGTTCCTTGGGTTTATGGTGAGTTTCACATTTTAATGCCTGCTTTATTGAGTTGTTACTTTTAACTGTGTCCATTTATGTAAGTGGAATTCACAGTAAGTGATGAGTTAGAAGGAGAGGAATTGCCCATGGATTGGGCAGAGAGGATGGAAATCTAGTTGTCAAAAATTCAAGAAAAAAAACTGTCACTATCACTAATATGTCCTTGATGTGTTCTTCAATAAAACCCAACAGCAGGGAATGGTTAAGTAACTTATAGTTAATTGATACAGTGGGGCCGGGCGCGGTGGCTCACGCCTGTAATCCCAGCACTTTGGGAGGCCGAGGCGGGGCGGATCACGAGGTCAGGAGTTCGAGACCACCCTGGCCAACATAGTGAAACCCTGTCTCTACTAAAAATACAAAAATTAGCCGGGCATGGTGACACATGCCTGTAGTCCCAGCTACCCGGGAGGCTGAGGAAAGAGAATCGCTTGAACCCAGATGGCGCAGGTTGTGGTGAGCGGAGATCCGCCACTGTGCTCCAGCCTGGGTGATAGAACGAGACTTGACCTCAAAAAAAAAAAAAAAAAAAAAAAAAATCGATACAGTGAAATGTGATGCAACCATTAAAGGGTTTTTAATGACCTGACTTTTTTTTAAACTATATCATGTAAACTTACCTACATAAATATGGAAATAGAAATACTGAAATAAAATATACCAACATTTTAATTTGTCTATCTTCAGGTAAAAACTTTGGGGTGTGTAGAGAATTTTTTCTTGCATTTTCTAGATTATCTACTGTGAAACATACATTATTTTGATAATTAGAGGAAAAACAGAGTAAACTAAAGTGGGAAAATAAATTTCAATTAGATAAAACAACCCTTCTCTTTCTCTCAGTTATCTAATATGGTATCTTGGTGTAAGTGAATAGAGTTAATTAAAATGTATTGGTAGAAGAACTTGATAGTTTGCTCTGTAACATGAAATTTTTTCTTTCTAAAATGCTTAATTCTACTTGTAAAATAGTATGATTAGAATATAGGTGTTTTAATGAAATTGAAATGTGCATTTATCAGAGTTAAAGCAAAATATAAAAACAATTATCCTGCAGAAAAAGTTACCCTAACAACCAAATATTCTACCATTGGAGATAAAATGTACTTTAAATAAAAATAACCATCTTTTAATATCTTACACAGAGAAATGCAAGATAATTCTTTTTTAAGGCAGGGTCTCATTCTGTCACCTAGACTGGAGTCCAGTGGCACGTTCATAGCTTATTGAAACCTCAAACTCCTGGGCTCAAGCTGTCCTCCCATTTCAGCATCCCAAGTAGCTGGAACTACAGGCATGCATCACCATGTCCAGCTAATTATTTTTAATTTTTAATTTTTAGTAGAGGCTGAGCACCTGTAATCCCAGCACTTTGGGAGGTGGAGGTGGGCAGCTCACTTGAGGCGAAACATGGCGAAACCCTGGTATCTACTGAAAATACAAAAATTAGCTGGGAGTGGTAGCACACACCTGTAATCCCAGCTACTCAGGAAGCTGAGGCATGAGAATCACTTGAACCCGGGAGGCAGAGGTTGCAGTGAGCCGAGATCGCGCCACTGCACTCCATTCCAGCCTGTGTGACAGGAAGACCCAGTCTCAAAAAATATATATATATTAGTAGAGATGAGGTCTTACTGTGTTGCCTAGGGTGGTCTCGGACTCCTGGCCTCAAGTGATCCTCCTGCCCCTGCCTTCCAAAGTGTGGGATTACAGGTGTGAGGCATCAGGCCCAGAGAATTTCTTTTAAAAAGTTTCTAAGCCCTGGATATTCTTACAAATTGATATTTAGAAAAAATTGAGAGGCCATAGGCCATAGGTCTGAATTGGGCAAGAAGCAGCCTGTTGACATAGTTCCATTTCTAACTGAGAAATCTGATCACATCAGCACCTCTGCATTGGAGTTATATCACTGATTCACTATAACCTACCGGATAAAATTCAAATACTTTAGCCTGGAATGCAGAGCCCTTCACAGTCCTCTATGTCCAACATCATCTGCCACCACTTCCACCTCTGCATTCAAGCCACGTTGAACAACTTAATGTTCTCCCATAGGACCATAGAACAATCTCTGTCGTACTTCTGTAGTACTTTTTGTGTGCTTTTCTTACATAAGATATGTGAGTATTAGGTGGTATTGTAATAATCTCTGTATCTTTCCCTTTCTTCTCTGCCTCAGTAAATGACTTTACACAGGGCTAGAAATTTTTCACCTAAGACAGAACATAAGGAAAACGATAAAAGAGGGGAAAAAAGGCTGGACACAGTAGCTCATGCCTGTAATCCCAGCACTCTGGGAGGCCAAGGCAGGCAGATCACTTGAGGTCAGGAGTTTGAGACCAGCCTGGACAACATGGCGCAACCCTGTCTCTACTAAAAATACAAAATTAGCCAGGTGTGGTGGCACATGCCTTTAATCCCAGCTACGTGGGAGGCCGAGGCAGCAGAATGGCTTGTATCTGGGAGGCGGAGGTTGCAGTGAGCCGAGATCACACCACTGCACTCCATACTGGGCGACAGGGTGAAACTCCATCTCAAAAAAAAAAATAAAAGAGGGGAAAAAGAAAGCAGGAACAAAGTCTATGACTCTGCTTTTTCCTTTTTTATTAATTTGATATCATTGCTGATGCTATAATGATAAACACCAAGCATAGTAGATGGGACAAACCTATGAATTAAAGTGGACACTTTAATTTCTTAGATAGGAAATCTTGATTGTTTCAGAAGGGTTCTCATAGTTTGGGCTTTCTTTTGTTCTTAATAGTTAAGCTATTTGTGATATTAAAAAAGATAGCTCTGGAATCAAGTCCAGCTATGACTCTCAAATAATCTGTATTGTTACCTCCTTGGTTATATTAGTCCAATTAAAATAAAAGAAAAAGAAATAATCATTTACTTATATCTAAAAGTCACTCTAAAAAAAAGTAAGGAGGCAATTGCAATGTTATAAGCACGTCTTTGAGTTATCACGAGTGTAAATAATCCACAGAAATCACCTCTCACACTTACAGGAACTGCATTCTTAAAAATGTGAAAATCTCTTGGACCCATTTGTCACTATATTGTTTGTGGTGCTTGTATTCAACACCAGAAAATGGAACTAAAAGACAGTGCTTGAGTGAGCCCTGTGTCCCAGTCACATTATGTCCTTTACTACATTTAATTTCACAGGATACCTTAGAGAGATGCAGAGGTGCTGTTCTTTTACAGATGAGGAAACCACTCCTCAGAGAGCCTTAAATTAACTTTCATAGGATCCGATGACCCTATGGCTACTTAAGGGCAAATAAGCACTTTGGTCTCTTTAGCTGTAATTTAAACTCAGGTTCTTTCCACTATAGTATCATATACCGTTAGTCTAAATTGTTTATTTAAATCTTTGTGGTGTTTTTCCTTCCAGCTCCATGGCACCAAGAATCCTTTCATCCAGGACACCGAAAATAGTCTTCTGTCTATTGAAATAAGACATAACAAGTTTTTGCAAATATTTTTTACTTATATATTTTTTAACATTTAGTGATTTTTAATGTGTGTAAATGTGGTAGGAAATATAAATCATATGGTCCTTTGTAAAATATACAAATAATCTAACACATATCACATAGGACATCAATTTCTAACATCTGATATACCAGAATTATTTCCATGCAATTATAAGGGGAGGGTAATATGATCAAGGTTAAGCAATAGTGGTAAAATCTTTAAAACTAGATTCTTGCTTCTGATATGTTTCAATACATTGTTGATGGCATTGTGCCATTTGAGCTGAAAGCAGGATTTTTTTTCATTAGTCATCAAACCAAGAATTTTATAATTCTTGACACTTTATTATATAATTTACAATTCTATGCCAGATATGGCAAATTTCTTCAATTTCAATATTTTATAGTTTCTACTTGTAAAATATTTTTAAAAAGAAAAATTGGTTTGCATACTCTCAGTGTTTCCTTGAGTAGAGATTTTTAAAATTTTTATGTTGGAAGCAATTGTAGTTGATTATATTGGCAATGAAGCACTTTCAATGCCTTTTTCTACAAGAGCCATTTCCAGAAGGTTATTTTGTTTTTGGATTTCACAATTTGAATAGTTATTTTAATGATTTTCTAACAAATAATAGAGAATAATGTTTATGCTTATGCAGTTAGTCTTTATTACAGTAATTTAAACAATGTAGCACAAATATAGTTTTTCATGCTCTTGTCATTGACTTTTCTTTTTAACCTTCTGCAAAAGTAAAAACTCTCTTAGTAATAATCATCGTAGGGCAACAGGATATAGTATGTAACTGCAGTCTTGAGCGGTCTCTTTTCATGTATTACCTTTCTTGCTCAACAGCTATTCCCGTTTTGTGTAAGATCCTAGTCAGACAAAGCCCTCACAACTGGATAGACCTTTCTCAAGGGTTAGCCCTAAAATGTGACAAGAGAATTGGTTTGGCTGAATCGCAACAAATAACTAGCAAAGCTTCAGTGTTTTTGCAAACTTTTTATGTAAGCAAACTTTTTGTATTATCTGGCACAGGCCTTTGAAAAGACTATAATTCTACGTTGTTTAATGTAGAGTAACTAATTTTTCAATTTAGAAAGACAGTGAGAATCCCCAGGATAAGCCTCTTTATACTCACTTAAACCAACTGGGATGGAATTCAGAATACCTAAGCTGCTTCTTTAACATACAGATCTTTAAAAAGGGAAGGTCAAGCAAAGAACTGTAACCGAAAGAAATACGAGATTTGAAAAGATGATAGAGTTAAAACAATATTTAAAAAACATTTATATTTCGTCCATGCAGTTTTATTTGAAAATAGTCTGTCAAAATCAGAACTCCTAAACAACTTTGAAAGCAGTAATATTAACTGGTATTCAAAACTGAATAACAGCCAAAAATGAGTAACAGCCATTTGATTTATGTTTCCCTCAGTCATTTGGTTTATGTTTGGTTATGCCAAGATGTTACAGCATTTGTTGTTAATACTACTACTAATATGTAAACCAAAAGTTAAATATTCTGGTTAAGGACTCTTTAAGCAACTTTCAGATTCTGTTGACATTGTCTTTGTGATATTTTTATTTCATGGGTTTTAATTTCTCTTAAAGACTTACCTAAATATTCAGTTACATTTTTTAAAAATCTGTACTTGACAGAATATTAAAAGATGGAATATTTTTCCTTCAAATGTGTGTTTTGATTCTAAATATTAGAACAAATTAAAATTGAGCAAATTTTATAAGCAAAAAAAAAAACCTGTTTGTAAATGTTGTTAAAGAAGAATTATTTGGATAAACTGGATTCCTTCTAATTTCAGGGTTTTTTTCTTTTGTGTTTCTTAAATAATAAGCATAAATATGGGCCAGGCGTGGTGGCTCACACCTGTAATCCCAGCACTTTGGGAGGCTGAAGCAGGCGGATCACCTGAGGTCAGGAGTTCGAGACCAATCTGAGCAACATGACAAAACTCCATCTCTACTAAAACTACAAAAATCAGCCGGGAGTGGGGGCGGGCACCTGTAATCCCAGCTACTCGGGAGGCTGAGGCAGGAGAATGGCTTGAACCTAGGAGGTGGAAATTGCAGTGAGCCGAGATCACACCACTGCACTCCAGCCTGGGCAACAAGAGCGAAACTCCGTCTCAATAAAAAAAAAAAAAAGAATATAGAGGCAAATAAAATGGGAGACAAATAGAAGATATAAAAAGTACACAAATGGAACTCTTATCTGAAATGAAAAATACACTGTATGGGATAAAGAGAAGATTAGACAATGAGGAAGACAAATCAGTAAACTCAAGAACATAACCATAGAAACTATTCAAAATGAAGCACAGAGACAAAAAAGAATGGGGAAAGAAAAACAAAACACTAGAGAATCAGTGCCCTGTGAAACAATACGAACCAGTTTAAGGTCAACAGGGGAGTGAGGCAGGAACAGAAAAAAAGGTTTTGAAGAAATAATAGATGAAAGTTTCCAAACAATCAAAACTATAAACCCACAGTTCCAAGAAGCTCAGTGAATCCAAAGAGAAAGCCTCAATAACACACTCACCTGAATGTCTAAACTTTTTTTTCTTGAGACAGAGTTTCGCTCTTGTTGCCCAGGCTGGAGTGCAATGGCGTGATCTTGGCTCACCGCAACCTCCACCTGCCGGGTTCAAGAGATTCTCCTGCCTCAGCCTCCCAAGTAGCTGGGATTACTGGTGCCTGCCACTATGCCCAGCTAATTTTTTGTATGTTTAGTAGAGATGGGATTTCACAATGTTGGCCAGGCTGGTCTCAAACTCCTGACTTCAGGTGATCCACCCGCCTCGGCCTCCCAAAGTGCTGGGATTATAGGCGTGAGCCACTGCGCCTGGCTAGTTACCATTTATTCTTATGGCCCCTGCTACTTTGCTCAAATTTACTTAAATATTTACTGAGCACTTACTCTCTATAGATGTTTTGATATTACAAATCTAATATACATATGGATCTTGTGGTCAAGAGATTTATAGTCTAATAGGAAAGAGGAGAAATGCATGCAAATAACTAACATGAGATAGAAAGTATGGGGTAGAAAAAAGGGACTGATCCAAAGGTATGAAATTTTAAAGTGTGCAGAGATGAGTTCCTCCTGGTATAAGAGCAAGAGAAAGGGCTTCATGGAAAAAAAAAAAAAATAGTCCTGACACTTGTCCTTGAAGATTGGGAAAGATATCCCTGCATAGTGGCTTACATCTGTAATCCCATCACTTCGGGAGGCTGAGGTGGGAGGATTACTTGAGCCAAGGAGTTCAAGATCAGCCTGGGCAAGATAGACCCCAGCTCTACAATAAATTAAAAACCCGGCATGGTGATGCATATCTGTAGTCCCAGCTACTCTGGAGGCTAAGGGGGGAGGATCGTTTGAGCCTGGGAATTTGGGAGTATAGTGAGCTCTGATCATGCTGCTGCTCCCCAGCCTGGGTGACAGATTGAGACCCTGTCTTTTTGGTTTTTTTGTTTGTTTGTTTGTTTTTTGTTTCTGTTTTTGTTTTTGAGATGGAGTCTCGCTCTGTTGCCAGGCTGGAGTGCAGTGGCGCAACCTCGGCTCACTGCAACTTCCATGTCCTGGGTTCAAGCGATTCTCATGCCTCAGCCTCCCGAGTAGCTGGGACTACAGGCGCCCGCCACCATGCCCAGCTAATTTTTGTATTTTTAGTAGAGACGGGGTTTCACCATGTTGACCAGGATGCTCTCAATCTCCTGACCTCGTGATCCACCCACCTCGGCCTCCCAAAGTGCTGGGATTACGGGCGTGAGCCATCACGCCTGGCCTCGAGACCCTGTTTAAAAAAAAAAAAATTGGATAGGTTTATATATATATAGAAGAGGAAGAGAAAGAGAAGTGTTTCGTATGGAAGTAAATCATGAATTAAGGGATGGCGCCAAGAAAGTGGGGGGGCAAGTGAGAGAATAGTAACTGATTAAATAAAATAGATTAAAGCATTTCCCAAAAGTTATTATGATGGGGCAATAAAGTGGCTATCAGGATTGAAGTGACTAAAGCTTCTTCTCTGGGGGTTATTTTTAAAAGTTTCCCAGACTTCAGGGGAGAAACAGGAGCCTTCACTGTAACTGAGAAATCAGCACCTGAGCTGTGTGTCAGTCTTTAGAAAACCATGGCCTCAGCTTTTTGAAGGCCTGTAGTGGCTCCTGGAACTGATAAACGACTTCAGTAAAGTTTCAGGACACAAAATCAGTGTACAAAAATCAGTGCCATTTCTATACACCCAAAACATTCCAGCTGAGAACCAAATCAAGAACACAATCCCATTTACAATAGCCACCAAAAAAGTAAAATACCTAGGAATACAGATAACCAAGGAGGTGAAAGATCTCTATAAGGAGAACTACAAAACACTAGTGAAAGAAAATCACAGATGACACAAATGGAAAAATATTCCATGCTCATGGATTGGAAGAATCAATATCATTAAAATAGCCATACTGCCCAAATCAATCTATAGATTTAACACTACTCCTATCAAATCACCAATGTCATTTTTCACAGAATTAGAAAAAACTATCTAAAATTCATATGAATGAAAAAAGAACCTAAATAGCCAAAGCAATCCTAAGCAAAAAGAATAAAGCTGGATGCATTACACTACACAACTTCAAACTATACTATAAGGCTACAGTAACCAAAACAGCATGGTACTGATACAAAAACAGACACATAGACCAATGGAACAGAATAGAGAACCCAGAAATAAAACTGCATACCTACAGCCATCTGATTTTTCAACAAACTGAACAAAAATAAGCAATAGGGAGAGGACTCCCTACTCAGTAAATCTTGCTTGGATAACTGGCTAGCCATATGCAGAAAAATTAAACTGGACCCCCAGCTTTCACTATATACAAAAATTAACTCAAGATAGATTAAAAATTTAAATGTAAAATTTCAAACTATAAGAATACTGGAAGAAAACATAGGAAACACCACTGTGGACATTGGCCTCAGGAAAAAAGTTATGATTAAGTCCTCAAAAGCAATTGCAATAAAAATAAAAACTGATAAGTGGAACCTAATTAAAGGCATCTGCATAGCAAAAAACAAAAAAAAAAACTGTCAACAGAGTAAATAGACAACTTACAGAATGAGAAACTATGCATCTGACAAAGGTCTGACATCCAGAATTTGTAAGGAACTTAGTCAGCAAGCAAAAAACAACCCCATTAAAAAGTGGGTAAAAGTCCAGGCATGGTGGCTCATGCTTGTTTATTATTATTGTTGTTATTTTTTTGAGTCAGAGTCTCACTCCATCACCCAGGCTGGAGTGCAGTGGTGTGATCTCAGCTCACTACAACCTCTGCCCCCCCAGACTCAAGCGATTCTCCTGCCTCAGCTTCCCAAGTAGTGGGGATTACAGGCACCCACCACCACACCCAGCTAATTTTTGCATTTTTAGTAGAGACAGGATTTTACCATGTTGGCCAGGCTGGTCTCAAACTCCTGACCTTAGGTGCTCCACCTGCCTTGGCCTCCCAAAGTGCTGGGATTACAGGCGTGAACCACTGCACCCAGCCCATGGCTCATGCTTGTAATCCCAGCACTTTGGGAGGCTGAGGAGGGAGGATTGCTTGAGGCCAGGAGTTTGAGACCAGCCAGGACAATGTAACAGGGAGACCCTGTCTCTATAAAAAAATTAAAAATTAGCTGGTCATGGTGTCACATGCCTATAGACCCAGCTACTCAGGAGGTTGAGGTGGGAGGATCACTTGAGCCCAGAAGTCAGAGGTTGCAGTGAGCTGAGATTGCACCACTGCACTCAAGCCTGGGTGACAGAGTGAGACCCTGTCTCAAGTAAAAATAAATAAATAAAAATAAGATCAACAACAACAAAGTGGGCAAAGGACAGGACATGGACAGACACTTCTAAAAAGGGGACATACAAGAAGCCAACAAACGTGAAAAAATGAAAAAATGCTCCTCATCACTAATCATCAGAGAAATGCAAATCAGAACCACAATAAGATACCATCTGATATGGTTTGGCTGTGTCCCCACCCAAGTCTCATCTTGAATTCCCACGTGTTGTGGGAGGGACCTGGTGGGAGGTAATTGAATCATGGGGGCAGGTCTTGCCCATGCTGTTCTCGTGATAGCGAATAAGTCTCACAAGATCTGGTGGTTTTAAAAAGAGTTTTCCTGCACAAGCTCTCTCTCTTTTTGCCTGCTTCCATCCATGTAAGATGTGATTTACTCCTCCCAGCCTTCTGCCATGATTGTGAGGCCTCCCCAGCCATGTGGAACTGTAAGTCCAATAAACCTCTTTCTTTTGTAAATTGCCCAGTCTTGGGTATGTCTTTATCAGCAGTGTGAAAACGGACTAATACACCATCTCATACCAGTCAGAATGGCGGTTATTAAAATGTCAAAAAACAACAGATGCTGGCAAGGCTGCAGAGGAAAGGGAGCACTTATACACTGTTTGTGGGAATGTAAATTAGTCCCATCACTGTAGATGTTTGGAGATTCTCAAAGAACCTAAAACAACTACCATTCATCCCAGCAATCCCATTACTGGGTATATATCCCAAAGAAAATGAATTGTTCTACCAAAAAGACACATGTACTTGTATGTTCACTGCAGCACTATTCACAATAGTTAAGACATGGAATCAACCTAGGTGCACATTAACAGTGGATTGGATAAAGAAAATGTGGTATATATACACCATGGATTACTACATCAGCCATAGAAAAGAATGAAATCATGTCCTTTGTAGCAACATGGATGCAGCTGGAGGCCATTATCCTAAGCAAATTAACACAGGGACAGAAAACCAAATATTGCATGTTCTCACTTATACATAGGAGCTAAACACTGGGTACTCATGGACATAAAGATGGCAATAATAGACACCGGGGGCTCCTAGATGGGGGAAGGAAAAAGGAGGGAAATGGTTGAAAAACTGTTGGGTATCATGCTCACTTCCTAGGTGACAGGTTCAATCATATCCCAAACCTCAGCATCACATAATATACTATGTAACAACCCTGCATGTGTACCCTACCCTGGAATCTAAAAGAAAAGTTGAAATTTTTAAAAATAAAGAAATAGGCCAGGTGCAGTGGCTCACGCCTGTATTCCCAGCACTTTGGGAGGCCAAGGTGGGTGGATCACCTGAGGTCAGGAGTTCGAGGCGAGCTGACCAACATGGTGAAACCCCATCTCTACTAAAAATACAAAAAATTAGCCTGGTGTGGTGGCACATGCTGATAATACCAGCTACTTGGGAGGCTGAGGTAGGAGAATCGCTTGAACCCGGGAGATGGAGGTTGCAGTGAGCCGAGATCATGCCATTGCACTCCAGCCTGGGCAAAAAGAACAAAACTCCATCTCAAAGAAAACAAAAAGAAAGAAAGAAAGAAAAGAAAATAGAAAAATAATTGACCCCTAAAAAAATTTTTTTAAATAGCCTATAGTGGGAGATTATGAAAAATTATATTATGTAGAAGAAAAAGTATCAACATGAATGTACAAATCAAATTTTTATTATTTATTATTTATTTACTTTTTTTTTTAGGTGGAGTCTTGCTCTGTCACCCAAGCTAAAGTACAGCAGCGCGATCTCAGCTCACTGCAACCTCTGCCTCCCGGGCTCAAGTGATTCCCTTGCCTCAGCCTCCTGAGTAGCTGGGATTACAGGCGTGTGCCACCATGCCCAGCTAATTTTTTTGTATTTGCAGTAGAGATAAGGTTTCACCATGTTGGCCAGGCTGCTCTCGAACTCCTGACCTCAGGTGATCCACCTGCCTCAGTCTCCCAAAGTGCTGGAATTACAGGCGTGAGCCACCATGCTCGGCTGAATTTTTTATTATCTCCAACATAGGAGTCTCACTTCCAGTTTTATGAATGTTCAGGAGCCCTGAGGGAGCTGCCTGCTTCAAAACTATACCTGGGATGGGACACATTTTCTGAGGTTTCATTGGTCTCACAAGGGTAGGATAGCTCTCCACAGATTAGACAAAAAAAAAAAAAAACAAACGAACAACAACAACAACAAAAAACCATGAATTTAGCCCAGACCAGGCAGACACTGGAACTGAAATGGAAAGGATCTGGAGCTTAAGCCATCTGAAGATTTGAGAAGAAACTGGAAGCGTAGGACAGAATCACTGGAAAATAAGGTCAGGAGACAAAACATGGCCTGAGTAGGAGGGAGCTAAATCAACAGAGAGCCTGCTTAAACAGTCTGGCTGCCAGAAGGTGTGAGATTGCTCTGAGATTGGATTCCTAAAGCAACATTGCTGTAGGGACACTGAGCCTTGAAACTTCAGTAAGATAGGGGATCTGACACTCTCATTGTGAGCCAAAACTGTGACTGAAGTGGTACTAGATTAAGAATATGTCTTGACTACCAGAGAGAGAGATGCAAACTTTCTAGAGGAAAACCTTCCCAAGGTAGGCCCACAGGACTCCCACAAAATCTGTTCAAGCTGCCAACTCATATATACTAGAAGGCAAACCACTATGAGTAAGAGTCAGTGGAAACAAGAAAAACGTCTTCCGTCACTTAAAAATTGTCAGATACATAACATAGAATATCTGAGTATAAAAATGTTTAAAGATATAAAGGAATCCACTTTTGTAGTGTTGTAGTAAGAAATTTGAACCAACCCTTTTACTGAGGTCAACAAAGGACAAAATGTTCAACATAGCATCTGCTCTGATTCCTTTGCCTTTCAATAATTCCATCTCGTGTTTGATAAATTTGAAAAGGTTTTTTAGAACTACGTTTTTGGGCAGAAGGGTGAGAAGAGAGGATGAGAACTATGATCTTTTTATTGATCGTGATTTGTTGTTTTTAAATGCAAAGAAAGCATTTCCAATTTGATTTTTTCTATATTAATTTTAATTTTTGTAATCATTATCAATAGATATTCTTATGCAGAATTCCCTGTGACAATTCTGATAATATCATATTCACATTCTAAGTATCAGAAGGTATTTGAACTGGAAATGAAAATATTTCTTTAATCATTCGAGGATTACAGTGATATAGGAGAATCATTTTTAGACCCATACAATGTATAATTGTAGCATATAATTATCTGGATACATTACAAGATATAAATGATTCATATTTCATATTTTAAATGGTATATAATACATTAGGAAAAATATCAATGTTTATATATTTTAAAAGAGCCTAGTCAATTGAGTAGGAAGAAAATCTCACATGTACTTTTAAGGCAAATAATCTGTGGAAGATTTTTTTTTAATTATTTGACCAAAAGGAGAGAGGTAAACAGAATAAAAATAAGAAAACTTCTAGGTCAAGAAAGAAAATTAGATCTGGCCTATAAACCTAAGATTAAATGCAGTTTGGCATGACAAGTAATTTAGCAAGGACTGGAGGTTGGTGGTTATGTTCTGAAGGAGAACACACACACACAGACACACACACAAACACACACATCTGACAGAAGCAAAAAGCAAAAAAGAAATAAGTTTAAGAATTATTGTTCTTCCAGACTGACCTACATGGTGAAACTCCGTCTTTACTAAAAATACAAAAATTAGCCGGGTGGTAGTGGCATGCACCTGTAATCCCAGCTACTTGGGAGGCTGAGGCAGGAGAATCACTTGAGCCTGGGAGGTGGAGGTTGTAGTCAGCCAAGATCATACCACTGCGCTCCAGCCTGAGTGACAGAGTGAGACCCTATCTCAAAAAAAAAAAAAAAAAAAGAATTATTGTTCTTATTTATAATTAAGAGACCATCACAACCAAAATAGCAAAAACTGATATTGTAGTCACCAAGCCCCTTGGCCAATCTAACATTCTTGGGCTTTCCATGTTCCCATCCACACTGCAGGGACCATAGAACATAAAGCATGGAGTAGAACTCATATGTGAGTGTTAATCTGTACTCCACCGGTACTATCTGTGTGACTTGAACATGTATTTAAACCTCTACCTGTCTTTTTTTCATCTGTAATATGGAAAGTATAATAACACCAGCCTCATGAGGTTACTGGAGCATTAAATGAGAAGCTGCATGTAAAAACATTAGTATATAGGAACCACTCAAAGAAAGTATTCTTTGTTCTACATCACTACTTGACTAAACTTCTTAGAAGTACTATTTTCACAAACACCTACTCACCTCTAAGAACATTCTCTCATATTCATTTCAAACACATTTGCTTCTATTTCCAGGACCTCCCTCCCTAACTACCATCCACAGTTCCCACTTGCCCTCAGGGTATATTTTGTTTTCAGTCCATCTTCTCTAGGAACCCTGAACATATTCTCATTCTCACTTTTGTTCCGAGCTTTCCAAGATTAGCCAAAAATCAGCTTCCTTTTTTATGTATCTATGTATGTATGTATGTATGTATGTATGTATGTATTGAGACAGGATCTCACTTGTTGCCCAGGCTGGAGTATGGTGGTGCAATCTTGGCTCACTGCAACTTCTGCCTCCTGGGCTCAAATGATCCTCCCACCTCAGCCTCCTGAGTAGGTGGGACTACAGGCATGCGCCACCATGCCCAGCTAATTTTTTGTAGAGACAGGGTTTCACCATATTGCCCAGGCTGGTCTCGAACTCCTGAGCTCAAGTGATCCTTCCTCCCACCTCAGCCTCCCAAGGGCTGGGATTACAGGTATGAGCCACTGCACCTGGCCCAGCCTCCTTTAAAGCCTTATTGACTAACCTCCTCAGAGAATGTAATATCTATTGCAATGATATCTCACCAGTATTGTTTCATCACCTTTTGTGTTTTGTTCAACTGGTTTCCTGCTATTTACAAGTTGTTGAGAGCAGGAGCTCTTCCAGCCTTATTTCCAACAATATGATCTATTTCTGTTGCTAGGAGAATTTATAGCTTTCCAAACAGACAATGAATGGTCTTTCACTCATTTGTCTTCTGGCACACACACAAAAAAATTCCTTAGACCTTTCCTCTTCTCCAGGCAACTTCAAGGTTTTGCCTTGGGAGAAGGTTGAAAATTCAGTTCAGTTCAAATACCGCTTTTCTAAAGATTTCTGTAATTGTTCCCTAGGAGGGATAAGGCAACTAACATATCGCTCCCATACCGTACTATTGGGCACGCACTTTTAAAACTTAATCTTCACAAAGGTAGGCCTTTTATTGATTTTAACAGATGAAGAATTTGAGGCTTACGGAGGTTTGATGATTGCCCAAGGACATAGGTAGGGGGTTAGCAAACACAAGAACCCTTGCCTTCTGATACAGGATGTTACCTTCCACTTGGGTTCAGCCGCAGTAGTATGTACCTTTAATAGACACAGTATGATCATTTTAGCACATGCTATTCAAGGTATCTGGCAGCTAGCAGCTGCTCATGTTACCTAACTGAATTTAGGTCCTCCCTCAAGCACGGCAAAGCCAAACACTGACATTGGGGTTTGTAGTGAAAGTGAGGCATTTATTGCATCGCACCAAGCAAGAAGAATCAGGCAGCTCATGCTTAAAACCCCAGCTACCTGCTGGTTTACAGGTAAGGGGTTTTTTGTGTGCTTTTTTTTTTTTTTTTGAAACAGAGTTTCACTCTTGTCACCCACGCTGGAGTGCAATGGCGAGATTTCAGCTCACTGCAACCTCCACCTCCCGATTTCAAGTGATTCATCTGCCTCAGCCTCCCAAGTAGCTGGGATTACAGGCGCCCACCACCATGCCCAGCTAGTTTTTGTATTTTTAGTAGAGAAGGGGTTTCACCATGTTGGCAGGCTGGTCTCGAACTCCTGGCCTTGGCCTCCCAAAGTGCCGGAATTACAGGCACGAGCCACTGTGCCCAGCCCAGGTAAGGAGTTTTAAAAGCAGGGAGGCAGAGGTTACAGGTAAAGTCATAAGTCAATACATGGAGGCTATACGTGGGTTTGATCTAAAAAGCCAGGATATCTGAAGCAGGGACCCACAGGTCATAGGTGGATTCAAAGATTTTCTGATTTGCAATTGGTTGAGGAGGCAAAGCTTTGTGAATTCTTCCAGGCTCCTCAGGAAGAAATTTAGAACAAAGATAGGTAGTTTGAGATCTCCATGCCAGTGGACACCATTTTCCATTTGGTGAGGTCCAGGTTTCTGAGAAGCAACTCAGGGACATGTGTTGTCTTTAGTTTCTATAGGGAAGCAAACATTTTGTGAATCTAACGTCCTTGGCTACTGTCTTAAGCTATTATTACCTTCCTGCTTATCAGGTTGCTCATTGACTTATTGAGGAAGTTAGGTGCCTGGAATGTCCCTTGGGGGAACTCAAGATTTTCCTTTATTTCCATGCTTGGGGAGGGGGGTGCCTAGAAGGCCCTTAAGAGGGGTCCCTGTTCTGTCTCTCAATAAATATTTGTTGAATTAACAAATCATTACAACTCAGTACACATTGCAGAAAATACAGCCAAGAGAGCTGGAGCTGGAAGGGCTACAGATTATCCTACAAAACAATCATTTCACTTTTCTAATGTTGAAAGGGAGGATTCGAGATGTTAGGGGCTACAGGTGAGGCTGGAAATAATGAATTTACTCCATCAATATTGAATGCCTGCTATTGAGTGCTAGACTCTGGGGAGACAATGTTAAGGGAAGCCCAAGTTTTCCAACTCCCTGTCCAGAACGCTGCAAAGCACTGCAGGAAGCTAAAGTGAGGACAAAGTTCCCAGAGATCAGGATGTATCTAAAGGGAGAACCAGCAGAGCTTGGTCTGGGGCAGGGTTGGGAAAGGAGGGACCCTGACCTCCTCGGACCGTTTCTCCGCCAAGCCACGCGAGGGCGCTGTTCTGCTCCTAGCGCGCCGTGTCCCGGCGGCGCCGCCGCCTGCTCGCCTTTTCCCGGCGGAAATGCCCGAGCGATGACGAAAACCCGGAGGGAGGGGAGAGAAAGAGCGAGAGAAGGGGAAAGATAAGTCGGGAGAGGCAGGTAGGCGTGAGGCGGGCCTGAAGAGGCAGCGCGCGGCCTTCGTCCGGCGAGAGCTAGGCCGAGGACCCGCGCCGCGCTCCCCGGCACCTCCCGGCGTCGTTCACCGACTCCCGCGGCGCGCGGCCGGGCGGGGAAGGGCGGGCGGGGGTCTCCTCCAGGCCGCGCTCTCGGAGCCGCCTGCTGGGCTTGGGCGGGGCGCGGGGCCCGCGGCCGCCCTCCCCGGCTCAGTCCTCCCCCTGTGGGATCTGGCGACGGCGGCGGAGGGAGAGGGGAGCGGCGCCCGGGCCGGGGCCGGGGGCGGGTGGGGAGGGGGGAGGGCGGCGGCCGGGCCGGGGCTCGGAATCCGCATCGGGATCGGGCCGCCATGGAAGACAAGGCGTTCACCAAGGAGCTGGACCAGTGGGTCGAGCAGCTGAACGAGTGTAAGCAGCTGAACGAGAACCAAGTGCGGACGCTGTGCGAGAAGGTGAGGGCGCCGCGGGGGCGAGTGCGGGAGCGCGGGGCTCGGACGGGCCGCCGCTTTCCTGCCCGCCCCGGTCCCGTCCGCCCCTGGCCCGGCGCGGCCCACCGGGGGCCTGCGGGGCTGTGGGTCCGGCTCCGGCGTCCACCCAGGCGGCCGGCCCAGCGGTTCAGGGCCCGGGGCGTTGGGCTGCCCTCGCCTGCCCCCTCTGCCTCCGCCTCACGCCCCCGGCCGGCCGCCCAGATCCCGGACGTGGGGGAGCTCGGGTGCGGACAGGCGGGGAAACGTAGCCCCCTGAGCGAAGCCGGAGGTTGGTCCGGGTCGCCTGCGCTCCACTGGGGAGTTCCTGCCACTCTAGCATTTCCCGAGTGGACTAGCGAGAGCGGCGTCCGAAAAGGACCATTTTCAGACCAGTTTCTGAAAATGCACCTAAAATTAACCAGAATGTCGTGCATGTTAATGAACTTGTTAATAAATGCAGAATTTTTGTCAGGTGAACGGGGCACCTCAGAAATCACTAACTCAAGCCGGGCGTGGTGGCTCACACCTGTGACCACAGCTACTCGGGAGGCTGAAGCGGGAGGACTGCTTGAGCCCAGGAGTTAGAGACCAGCCTGGGCAACATAGTGAGGCCCCGTCTCTACAAAAAAAAAAAATTTTTTTAATTAGCAGGGCGTGACGGTGGGTGCTTGTAATCCCAGCTATTTGGGAGGCTGAGGCGGGAGGATCGCTTGAGCCCAGGAGGTGGAGGCTGATTGCAGTGAGCCGAGATCGCGCCACTGCACTCTGGCCTGGGCGACAGAGCAAAAAAAAAAAAAATCACTGATGCTTGAATGTGTCAAGTGTTTGTTTGCGGAGAGGTAGGCGTGATGGCCAACTGTGATTTTTAAAATAGAGGTTGACTTTGGTGGAAACAGATGGTGACTGGTCTTTGTGTTGAGTGGCTTTTGGAAGTAAAGTGTAGATTTTCAGAAATGAGAGCTGATCTTAAGTTTGGGAACAGTGTTTGCTGGAAATGATAAGTGGGATGTGTGTTTTCATGCACGATAGCACTTTGCAGAAAGTTATTTTTGTTTTTAATATATATGAAGTTTTTTTCCAAAGAATAATAAAACATGCTGGTGATCAATTCGTTCTTGTACATCGTGAGTGTGTGATCTTCACTTTGTAAATTGTGTACCCATTGTTTTCTTAACCCCTGGATTTATTTCGATCTCTCCATCTTTAAAGTCTAGAGTTGTCCACATTCATCCTTTACAAGGTGGACTAAATAATTTTCATGTATTTTTATGTTAAAAATTCTCACTTGAAGTCCATGAAGAAGTAACGATGTTATTTTAAGCAGTAATCTATAAAGTTTTCTTAACCGTAGTGTTTAGAAGTCATGATGTGGCAGAAGTGCACTGGAGAAGGAAAGATTTTGTTATTCTGATTTTAGGGTACTCTTAAAATCATGAAATTTACTTAGAAAAGGAGCACTAATAGTTGGTGTTAAGTTACAATAATATTTTTAACGGGTGTAATGTTGGCCGGGGCCTTTGTGTATTAAGTAACTATTTGTTAACACAGGAGGATTTATTTTTGTAAATAGAAGTGCCAAGGAAGTGGTATTTTTCTCTTTCTGAAACAAACTGCTTACTTGTGGCTTCAGTTGACATTCGTTTTTATTGTGATAACCTGTAATTTCATGAGTCTTAAAATTTATGCCTTAAACATCTCTCTCCAGCTCTAATGCGAAGTGAAATGTACGGGTTTGAAATGAGCTGAGTCAGTTAACCTGACTATGAGCATCAGAATACAGACTTGAAGTTATGGGCAAAGTGTTAGTTGAATCAGTTTTTCCCGTTGACTTTCTTTTTTTGTTTTATTTTTGTTTTGAGACAGAGGCTCAGTCTGTCGCCCAGACTGGAGCGCAGTGGTGCCATCTCTGTTCACTGCAACCTCCACCTCCTGGGTTCAAGGGATCCTCCTGCCTCAGCCTCCCGAGTAACTGGGATTACAGGTGCACGCAGCCTTGCACTGCTAATTTTTGTGTTTTTAGTGGAGATGGGGTTTTGCCATGCTGGCCAGGCTGGTCTAGAACTCCTGGCCTCGAGTGATTCCTCAGCCTTCCAGAGTGCTGGGATTACAGGCGCGAGCCTCGTGCACAGCCCCTATTGACTTTCTAATAATTTTAAGATGAACTTCTAGAGAAGAATATTGTACCACTGCTGTACTTTGAAATAATCACACCGGAGTGTCAACGATCACTTGAGGAAGCTTTCTGTATTTGTCAAGAGAGATTATTTTTACTTCGGCTCCTAAATAAATCAGACTAACAGTTCCTAGGACTTCACAGGTATATTTAAGATTATCTCTTGTATCTTACTAGCCTTTTTTTTTTGGGGGGACGCAGTCTTGATGTGTCAGTCAGGCTGGAGTGCAGTGGGGCAATCACCGCTCACTGCAACCTAGACTTCTGGGGCACAAGGGACCCTCCCACTTCAGCCTCTCAAGTAGCTGGGACCACAGGCATGTGTCACGACACCGGGATAATTTTTGTATTTTTTTGTATGGGGGTCTCACCATGTTGCCCAGGCTGGTCTCGAACTCTCGGGCTCAAGTGATCCTCCCGCCTTGGCCTCCCAAAGTGCAGGGATTGCAAGAGTGAGCCACCACTCCTGGCCCATTTTTTTCTTTGAATATTTGTACTTACCCACAAAACATGAATTTGTTAGTGAAATTCATTCATCTTTGTTCTCTACCCCCATTGATGGAGTTGCCAATGGGATGGAAAAGTGTGATAATACTCATTTCTCTCTACTCTTTTGGAGCCGTGCTTAGTTTTGCAGCCCTCTTCTGGCAGCTATGACCTAGCTTTGTGGTTTGTGTGTGTGTATGTGTATATATACACATATATGTTTTCTGACCTTAGTTTCTAGTTCCATTTTATATCCCTACCCCATCCTCCTTGTTGATACATAACAAGTGTAGCGTTCATCCTGTCTTAGTTCCAGTCCTGCTTCACAGCTTGCTAGCTGTCAGTCTTTCTGCACCTCTGATTCCTTATGACACAGATAATATGTACCAATCCTCCAGGGTTGGTTGTGAGTGCTAAGATACTATTCATTGGCCGGGCACAGTGGCTCACGCCTGTAATCCCAGCGTTTTGGGAGGCCGATGCAGGTAGATCACTTGAGGCCAGGAGTTCGAGACCAGCCTGGCCAACATGGCAAAATCCTGCCTCTACTAAAAAAAAAAAAAAAAAAATACAAAAATTAGCTGGGCTTAGTGTTGCACTCCCAGCTACTTCGAAGGCTGAGACACAAGAATCCCTAGGAGGCAGAGGTTACAGTGAGCAGTGATCATACCACTGCACTCCAGCCTGGGTGACAGAGTGCGGTTTTCTCAAAAAAAAAAAAAACAAAAAAAACAAAAAAAAAAAACTGTCCATGTAAAGTCCTAATGAGAAGTCAGCACTCAGTGAATGTTAAAATAAAGGAAGGCTGAAAGTTTTAATCTTAAGTGTCACCCATTTTCTTTTGTAAGAAATGCAAAATAGATAGATGTGCCAATATGCCTTTTCTGTGGTAAATGTACTTCAAAGGAGATTTTTTTTATATAGTGGCTATAGAACCCTGAAAAGTAGTGGTCCCTGTTATGTGAACCACACAGTACTGGAATTAATAGCAGTTGTGTGAAGTATCTTTACTCCTGACTTGGTCTGCTTAATACTTGCCCTACCTTTCTAGGGCAAGAGTAGCAGGCATGTAGAAAGAAAATATGAGAAAAATAAAAAGTCAAACCTAATTATATAAACTATATTTAATTCCTTGTGATTCAATTTTTGGGTTTTTTAAAAATACCATTTTTTTTATTCTATTGGGAATACTATTCTATAGAAAGTTACATCGTGTGATGGTGGTTTTTCCTTAAATTTCTATTCTAATTCAGATTGCCTAAAAACTGAAGGAGTCGGCTGGGCATGGTGGCTCACCCCTGTAATCCTAGCACTTTGGGAGGTCGAGGTGGGTGGATTGTCTGAGCTCAGGAGTTCAAGACTAGCCTGGGCAACATGGTAAAACCCTATCTCTACTAAAATACAAAAAATTAGCCGGGCGTGGCGGTGTGTGCCTGTAGTCCCAGCTACTTGGGAGGCTGAGGCAGGAGAATCGCTTGAACCCAGGAGGCAGAAGTTGCAGTGAGCCGAGATCGCCACAGCATTCCAGTCTGGGCGACAGAGCGAGACTCCGTCTCCAAAAAAAGAAAGCTGAAGGAGTCCACTGAAATCAAGACCAGAGTAGTACTAGTAAAGGCCTATTTTGAGGTAGTAGCAAAAATAAAATCTATCCTAGTGCCAGTGGGTGAATGACTACAAAAAATAAAGAGTATGAATGGTATGGTGTGTCTGGCTTCCAAGGTTAATTTCTGCCTAGTGAAAAATTGTTTGCATAAAATAGCAAGGCATGCCTTCTGAGAAGACTAGCTCTTAACACTAGCTTAAATTAGCAATCCAGCTTTTGAAGCTAACTGTGAATTTGACTCCTCTTATGTGTGCAGAGAAATTGCTTCTGTGATTCATTCCTGCATCAGCAGTATGCAGTTATTTTAGAAGATTGTGTGCCTAGAGAGCCAGGCTGGCACTGCTCAGGACACTCTGTGACTAGAACTATATTTAACTGTTGTCTCAGAAAGAGTAAAAATTTTAAGCTCTTTGACCTGTTAAATTTTATAACTGAAGAACCTTGGTGATGATTCTTTAGGTGGGGAGGGAAATTCAGCCAATGTATGCGCTGGCAGATCTTTATTCTGATGATTATAAAGTACCTATTGAGAAAAATGTGGAGTCTTATGTAGAAGTATAAATATGTAAATTTTATATTGAACTGATGGAAATGTTTCTGAGTCCTGGCGTTAGCCTTGAAATAAGCAGAAATATCTTTAGGATATGACTTCATTCCTAATGTGAAATAGTATGCTTGTTCCTGAATACCCAAAACCATCTTAATGAAGATTAGATCCTGGTAAAAATGAGTGATTTTTGTGAATTGAGAAAATTTTTTTAGATTACTTTCTGTAATTGATTACAGCTTAAAAAATAAAAATAGTGGTCTTGACAGGCAAAATGCCTAACTGGTACTTCCATTTTTAATTTCCCTCGAACAAAAATTAGTGCCAGCTTTGGTGGTCCATTGATAAAATCTAAAATGCACTGATAAAATAGCTCCTTTCTTACTATAATGAAGAATGGCATGATTACAGTGAAACAGAGGGTCAAGACCCAATTCTAATGACTGAACAAATCATTTGTTTTCCTTGCTAAGCCAGCCTCTTAGTGGACAGGTAAAGAAATTAAACCAAACTGGACTAGCATGAACTATTGCTAATGGCGGGAAAGTGGACTTTGTTACATTTCTCTAGTTTATATATGACCTGTCAAATTGTATACCTAAGTAGATAAAGTGAAGATATTTGCAATGTAAAATTTCTTTTCATTGCCTGCTTTTATTTGCCGTGTGTGCCTTTTATTCTTATTTGAAGATCTAGCAGAAATTTTTCTTCACAGTCTTTTTTCTTCAGTACAAATGTTACAAAAGACTTGGTGAATGAAGCCCTTCCTTGGTAAAAGGAAACGAAAATGCCAGAAATTGAATTAATGGAATTATCAATTAATGAATTAATTGGAATTAATGCTTGATTTATTTTCCTAGATTGTTTTCTGAATGTAGTTTTTTCTAAGAAGAATATTAAAATTACAGAGACAATCTGTGTGAGAAATCTGAGTCTGTGTTAAATAGAAATTTTTTATTGTTTTGAACTGATTTCCTTCAAGTAAGTGTAATGAAATGTAAACCTAATCCAGATTGTTTAAAGAAACTTGTATGAAGACATCTTTTCTTCCTTAATGACCAAATGTGATCTAATAGTTCCGGTATGTTACTTTTCAACTCTAAATTTCATTAATAATCATATTAACGGCCGGGCATGGTGGTTCGCACCTGTAATCTCAGCACTTTGGGAGGCAGAGGCAGGCGGATCACTAGGTCAGGAGATCCAGACCATCCTGGCTAACATGGTGAAACCCCGTCTCCACTAAAAATACAAAAAAAAAAAAAAAAATTAGCTAGGCGTGGTGGCGGGCACCTGTAGGCCCAGCTACTCAGGAGGCTGAGGCAGGAGGATGGCGTGAACCCAGGAGGCAGAGCTTACAGTGAGCCGAGATCGCACCACTGCATTCCAGCCTGGGCGACAGAGGGAGACTCCATCTCAAAAAAAAAAAAAAAAAAAAAAAAAAATCATATTAACCCTGGGAAGGAGTTCTGTGTATTACAGATTGCGTTTCCTTTCTGGAGAATGGGAGAGCTCAAGCGCTCAAGCTTAGAACTGGTTTGCTGTTGTGTCCTTTGTAATTTAGAAATATTTATCATCATTCCTTGTAAACTGTTTTTTGACTGAGATACTTTCATGATCAAATGAATTAAAAGACAATCCTGAGGTGCAACCTGAGATTCCTGACTTGTGTTATAATAGCATCATGTTACACCAGAAATGTGCGAGACTCCATTGGAGATCTATTAAGTGAATATTTTATACAAAGACAATCGTTTTTATATTGAGACTGGGATACAGTGGTGAATTTAAGTGTTCTCACCTATTCAATCTTAGAAAAAAGCTTATTTGAATTAACTTTTTAGCATAATTGGATTTTTTTTAAATATGCAGGATACAGTGTGTAGGCTGTAGTTTAATTTTGCTCAAAATCCCTTTTATTTATTTATTTATTTTTTTTGAGATGGACTCTCTCTGTCTGTCATCCAGGCTGGAGTGCAGTGATGCCATCTCGGTTCACTGCAAGCTCCGCCTCCCGGGTTCATGCCATTCTCCTGCCCCAGCCTCCCGAGTAGCTGGGACTACAGGCGCCCACCACCACTCCCGGCTAATTTTTTGTATTTTTAATAGAGATGGAGTTTCACCATGTGAGCCAGGATGGTCTCGGATCTCCTGACCTCGTGACCTGCCTGCCTCGGCCTCCCAAAGTGCTGGGATTGCAGGCGTGAGCCACTGCGCCCAGCTCAAAATCCCATCTTATAGAGAGGGAAATAATTAAGTTTCATCTTCCTTTAAAAGAGTTCCGCATGATATTTATGTCCTGGATGATGAGGGCTCAGAATTGGTTCAGTGTATCCTCCACTTGGCTTGAGTAGCAAAAGAGGCGCTTGTTCCTGTGGGCAGTGAAGAAGAAAGGAGAGGATTGGTTGACAGAATGCTGCCACTGTGTATTTATCCCATACATTCAACAGATTTTAGTTGAACCACTATGTACCAGACTGTTCAAAGTGCTAGAGATTCAGCTGTGAAGAGGGGACACGATTAACGAACACCAGGCAGTGATTCTTGCTGGCAAGAAAAAGCAGAAGATGGGGACAGTGATGGGCTTGAATTCAAGAGACTCTTTTTTTTTTTTTTTTTTAATAGGGTGGTCATAGAAAACCTTCCAAATTCTTTATAATGTGGTTTACTTTTGTAATTAAAAAGGATTTTGCAAGAGTTAGAAGGCACAGTCCCTAACACTGTTCTCACCTCTGACACCGTCTTCAAAAGTTTAGTCATGATGTACCTTCAGAACAGCAGACAAATAAAAAGTAAAGTTTAGTGAACTATAAATTACAGGGAACACTCCCTAGGACTGCCTCACTTCTGGCACCAATTACAAGTTCCGTGGGTTCTGAAAACCACTCTTAGGTTCAGTGATTCACAGGAATGACTCACAGAACTCACTTAAAGCTGTTACACTCATGATTATGGTTTATTACAGGGAATGAATACAATTTAAAGTAAGCCAAGGGAAAAGACTCATAAGGGCAGAGTACAAGAGGGGCTGACATCTGTGGTGCCCAGTCCTCCAGAGACCAAACTGATAATGGGATCACTCAAAGTCCGCATCATAAGTCACATTGTTAACGGTCCGCAGGTCAGAGCCCCCAGGCAGAGATACTCTTTACCAAGCAGGAAATTCCAGGGGCAAAGGCCAGACCTCTCCTCGGATGAGGTTAATTCTTCACTATACAGATTTTTATTCCATAGCAAATTCTGAGGGACGAGAACCTTAATAAAAATAAATGGCAGTACCAAAAGACATGAAGAAAACAAGGCTAGATTTATCAGAATTGTGGAGTGTGTGCAACGTGAGGGATTTTTCCAGTTGAGTTGGCATATTCTTTTTTTGTTTTAAGTTTGTATTTTGTCAGCCAGGCACGGTAGCTTATGCCTGTAATCTCAGCACTTTAGGAGGCCGAGGCAGGTGGATCACAAGGTCAGGGGTTTGAGACCAGTCTGGCCAACATAGTGAAACCCCATCTCTACTAAAAATACAGAAATTAGCCGGGTGTGGTAGCACGCGCCTGTAATCCCAGCTACTCAGGAGGCTAAGGCAGGAGAATCACTTGAATCCAGGAGGCGGAGGTTGCAGTGAGCTGAGATGGAGATCGCGCGACTGCACTCCAGCCTGGACGACAGAGCAGGACTCCGTCTCAAAAAAAAAAAAAGGCATTTTGTCTTTTCTTGGTTGTATAAATTCTTTGAAATTAAAAGTTAGCCATTTAAAAATGTTTAAGATATTATTTTCTACTTTGTGATATGTGTGTATAATTTTTACTGTGCAAGTTTTAGCATTTTTATATAGTCTGATTGTCCATCTTTTCCTTAAACTTTAAGCGCACATAAGAATCACTTGGGAAAGAAATAGGAAATTCAGGTTCCTTGACTCCATTCCAGAGACTGATTGACTATGTCTTGGGCAGGTCCAGGAAGCTGCTTTTTTGTTGTTGTTGGTTTTTTTTTGTTTTTTTTTTTTTAATGGCAGAATGTTACTGTCGCCTAGGCTGGAGTACAGTAACATGATCATAGCTCACTGCAGCCTTGTGCTCCTGGACTCAAGCTATCTTCACGCCTCAGTCTCCTGAGTAGCTGAGACTACAGGAATACACGACCACACCTGGCTTTTTTTTCTCATTTTTTTTTTAGAGACAGGGTCTCCTCGTGTTGTCCAAGGTGATCTTGAACTCCTGGACTCAAGTGATCCTTCTGCCTCAGCCTCCCAAAGTGCTGGGATTACAGGTGTGAGCCACTGCCCCCGGCCTCCTTTGTGCTTTCAGTGTCATGAAATACCTGTATTTGTCAAGAAGATTAAGACCATGTCTTAAGAAAAAACAAAAGCTAGTAAGATACAAGAGATAATCTTAAATATACCTATAAAGTCCTAGGAACTGTTCGTCTGATTTATTTAGGAGCCGAAGTAAAAGTGATCTTTCCTGACAAATACAGAAAGAGATTTTTGCTAGCATCACTTCTTCCAAAACCATTTTCCTCATTTATGCAATAAGTTTGGATTTTCACTTCTTTATGTCACTAAGTTTCTGCATGTTGCTAAGTTCCTGGCTGCATATTTGGAGTCTCTCCAACAGCAGCATTGTCAGCATTCCCACAGTCGGTTCTTCTGTGTACTTTTGATTTGAATTTCATTTCCAGGGTTATGTCTTGTGTGTTTGGCTTCTCTCTTTTAGCATAATATTTCCAAGATTCCTCCATATTGTAGCATGTATCTGGACTTCGTTCCTTTTTATGGCTAAATAAAATTCCATTGTGTGGATATAACACTGTAGTGGTTTTTATAATTACTGCCATCTGGAATTTGTTTTGAAGTTTAAGAAGCCAGGTTTTTTCCGTTTGAAAAAGTAATACAGAATTTGTTTTTTAAAATTTTGAGCATTGGCCAGTCACAGTGGCTCAGACCTGTAATCTCAGCACTTTGGGAGGCTGAGGTGGGAGGACTGCTTGAGCCCAGGAGTTTGAGGTTGCAGTGAGCTGTGTTCACACCACTGCACTCCAGCCTGGGCAACAGAGCGAGACCCTGTCTCAAAGAAAGTTTGTGCAAGCACCTCAGAAAGGAAGGAAAGCAAATGCACTCTACCCACCATCCCTGTCTACTGCCCTCCTACCTCCCAGACAACCATTATGTTTCTGTATATAATCTCCTCAGCCATGTTCTTCATATGCAAAAAATAGGTGGTGTGCAGAATGTTTGTAGTGTATTGGGAGCTGTTTTGTGGAATAAACGTGGCTTCTGGTAAAATTATTGTTTAATTTGTGATCTCAGGAAAAGAAACTGAAGGGTATAAAGGCCTTAAGATTACACAATTAGATTAAAACTGAAGAGAACCCATGTTTTCTGGAAGACTTCAGTGCATATAATCTCATTCTAATTAATTACAGGCAAGGAGAAGAAAGTATGGGCTACATTGTCCATAACTCTTGGGAATCCTACCAGGCTATAAGCAGAAAAGGCATTTGTAGAAGAATACATGGTAGTCTAGAATCAAAAAAGCTGGAGAACCAAGCATGAGCATTTTGCAGAAATTAAGGGAGGTTAGAGGTGCAGTTAGAATCATACCTTAGAAATGTTTTAGAACACTGGAGAGAACACTTCCGTTGGAATAGAACTTGCCATTGTCCCTGCTCTTTAGAGTTACTTCAGATTAAGAGTCTGGGCTGGGTGCATCTAGTTGGCATAAAGTAATCTGGGGCTAGAGTAACTTTGTGATTCCTACAGTGTGTGTACAAACTATTGTGTGTTTTGAAAATCGCTACAGGTTGAGTATCCCTCAACTCAGTGTTAAAGTCTGTTGACAAAAATGCAGAGTAGCAGGAAATACAGTGAAACTCAAAATCCATGTTTTTAAATACTCTTCAGATTATCAAATCACTGAAGAGGCAGAGAACTGTCTGTCCCTAAAATTGTGCTCTCTCCCACCAGTCTAAGCTGTCATCTGCTTTTACTTTAAGCTTTATCCTGTTTGACTTTTTTTTTTTTTTTTTTTTTTCTGTGACTGAGTTTTGCTCTGTCGCCCAGGCTGGAGTGCAGTGGCACGATCTTGGCTCACTGCACACTCCGCCTCCCGGGTTCGTCATAGTCTCCTGCCTCAGCCTCCCGAGTAGCTGGGGCTACAGGCGCCCGCCACCACGCTGGGCTAGTTTTTTGTATTTTTAGTAGAGATGGGGTTTCACTGTGTTAGCCAGGATGGTCTCAATCTCCTGACCTCATGATCCACCTGTCTCAGCCTCCCAAAGTGCTGGGATTACAGGCGTGAGCCACCGCGCCCGGCCCTGTTTGACTTTTATTGTGCTGTGTTGTTGCCTTTTTTTTCTTTTGTCTCACTCTCACCCGGGGTTAACTGCAAAGTGGTGCGACCATGGCTCACTGCAGCCTTGAACTCCCCAGCTCAAGCTGTCTTCCCACCCCACCCCACCCTCCTAAGTATCTGGGACTATAGGCACACACCACCATGCCCAGCTATTTTTTTAATTTTTTATAGAGACCAGAGGTCTCACTGTGTTGCCCAGCCTGGTCTCAAACTCCTGGATTCAAGCTATCCTCCCCCTACAGCCTCCCAAAGTGCTGGGAGCCACCGCGCCCGGCTGCCCTGTGTTTTAGCTATGCTAGCCATCCGGTTGTTTCTTCCTCTCGGTTTGCATTCTGTATTAGTCCCAGTTCTCATCTCTTACCTTTCGTGGTTTTCTGTTTCTAATTTGTCATGGACCTGGAAACTTGGTAAATAGCTTGTTGGAATTTTGCAGATAACAGTAGGCCCAGAATAAGGCCTGAGAGTCTCTTCTGGTGGGTTAGGTACATTTTTATGATGTCTGTTTTGTTACTTCAGAGGCTTTTAAATTTTTCTTCTGATTCTGGGGTCTTTTGCTATTAGGCAGAGAAGCCAGATCAATGAGCCATTAGTGAACTTTGATATAGTCAGAACATTTCATTTGCCAGTGTTTAAGCATAAATTCTGTACTTCAGGGCCACCTAATGATATTTTCTAACTTAATTCTATAAATATAGAATAATTGGAATAAAGAAATTCAAGGTTGGCCTATGAATTGGTTTAAGAATGTTTGTTTACACAAGAATTTGCATAACTTGTGACTTTTTTCTTTCATTGACCTTTTTAAACTTGTGAATAATAAGATTATTCTTTTTAAAACACAGACCTTCTGCCTTGAAGATTTGCCTATTCTGGACATTTCATGTAAATGGAATTGTACATTATGTGATCATTTGTGACTGACTTCTTGCACTTACCATAATGTCTTCAAAGTTGTAGCATGTATTAGTACTTCATTTCTTCATGGCTGAGTAACTATTCCATTGTATGAATATGTTATGTCCATTCATCGGTTGATCAATATCTGGTGGTTTCTACTTTTTGGCTGTTATTAATAATGCTGCCATGAACATGTATAAACTGGATTTCATTTCTCTTGAGTATATACCTAGGAGTGGAACTGCTGGATTACACAGTAATTTTAGGATTAACTTTGGAGGAACTGCCAGACAGTTTTCCACAGCAGCTGCACCATTTTGCATTTCCACCAGCAGTGTATGAGAGTTCCAATTTATCCACGTTTGCAACACTTATTAGCTGTCTTTTTTATTATAACCTTTCTAGTGAAGTGTTATCTCGTTGTTTGGTTTTCACATATGCTTTTATAAGGCACATTTCAAGTGTTTTTTTCCCCAAATTTTCTTTTAATAGATAAGAAATGATTGTTTTAACTTTGTAATTGTTGATTTCACTTTTCTAACAGGCAAAGGAAATTTTAACAAAAGAATCAAATGTGCAAGAGGTTCGTTGCCCTGTTACTGTCTGTGGAGATGTGCATGGTCAATTTCATGATCTTATGGAACTCTTTAGAATTGGTGGAAAATCACCAGATACAAACTACTTATTCATGGGTGACTATGTAGACAGAGGATATTATTCAGTGGAGACTGTGACTCTTCTTGTAGCATTAAAGGTACGATTATTGAAATTCAATTTTTTTTTCAAGATTTAAACCAGGCAAAAGGCAAGAATGACAGTATTGCATATCATCTGTTTTATGGTCTGTTCAGTTTATAGCCCCTTAAAATAATAATTGGTTTTACATCTTTTTAAAGGAGAGGTGAAAAAGATAACTTCTGTGTATTCCCGGTAAATGTATCATTCTCTCAAGTAGTCCATAGCTGAAGTCTTGGAATCATATTTGACTTTATCACTTATCCGTTATATTGAGTCAATAGACAAGTCTTTTTAAATCCTTGCTTTGAAAAGTGTTGTTCCTGTCTCTTTCTATTTTCACACAGTTTATCACTTCACAATTCGATTGTTGCAATAGCTTAGTAACTAATATTTCTGCCTCCAAGATCTGATCCCCCCCAAATCCACCTGGCATACGCTGGCTGATGAAATCTCTTATTTAACACTTATATTGCTACTTCCTGTTGATTGCCTGTTGCCCATAGAATCAAATTCAAACTCCTTGCCTGGCCTTCTATAGTCTAGTCTGAATTTTTGCCTGCCAGCGGTTGGTAGCATAAACTCTGGCTCAAATCAAAGTTTCTTCTTATTCAGTGCTCTGGACTCTGTTTATTTCCATATTCGATTTCCCCCACGAGGTTACTCTGTCCCTGATTTCTTACCTTTCTGCCAAGACTCAGCTCAGGTCTCACTTCTTCCATGTAACCTTCAACCATTTTAACCTTATTCCTTCTGCTCTAAATTACTATGAGGAAACTTATTCTCCCAGCCCTTATTTATGCTGCAAAAGTGGCTTATTGCCTTCTATTACTTATTTTACATATCTCCTTAGTGAGGTTAGTCCCTCAACAGCAGAAGCCATATATTACACAGTCATGGGTCACTTAACTACAGGCATACATTCTGAGAAATGTGCCATTAGGTGATTTTGTCATCTTTGGAACTTATACAAACCTAGGTGGTATAGCCTACGGCACACGAAGGCTATATGGTATTGTCTCTTGCTCCAGCCAACATCGTACATGTAATCTGTTAACAAAAACGCTGCCCAGCACATGACTGTACTTGTGTAGACCTGGCATCTGGCTTTATAGCACCAGACTTACGTTAGACACATAACGGATGCTTAGTAAAATATGTATGAATTGAATTACATACTTGCAGCTTTTTGCTTAATTTGCAGAATCCAATGCTTTTTCGTATTTCTTATCAGACGCATTCCTAACTAAATAGTCGCTTATGTTTTTTAATAGAAAGGAAACTATTAATACATTTGAAATCTTGCCCAGTTTTGTCAGGGGCCTGTTTTTGTGTTATTATTGGCAAATCCAATCTTCCTGTGGGAAATAAAAATTGAAAAGGGAAGAAGTTAATATGTAAAGGAGTTTGTCTCAGCTTCAAACCTGTGATTTTCACTACTCATTCAGCAGTAAGAAGTCATAGTGTTCTAGAAAGATTTAGGAAAGTAATAATTTGATAATGATGAAGATAATAGAAGCAAAGTATCAGATACAAGTTTGTTATAGTAATATAAATATTAGTTAAAGGTTCTGTTGAGGGTTGTCGAAACATGATGAAAAAGGATGATTATAATAAACATGTCAAATGTTAACCAGTAAGACCTGGTTATGAATAAGCAAGTTTTTTATTTTGAAACTGAAATTAACATTTAATATACTGGTGGCCAAAAGCGCCATGTTTAAAAATGGGTCAGAGACTAATGTACTTCACATGACACTAGTAAAAATGTGATTTTACTATGGGTTTTACTCCTTTTCTTCCAGGTGCGTTATCCAGAACGCATTACAATATTGAGAGGAAATCACGAAAGCAGACAGATTACCCAAGTATATGGCTTTTATGATGAATGTCTGCGAAAGTATGGGAATGCCAACGTTTGGAAATATTTTACAGATCTCTTTGATTATCTTCCACTTACAGCTTTAGTAGATGGACAGGTATGTATGTGTGTGCTTACATCTTGGGAGGAGGTAAATGAAGGCAGAGACTGACTATTGGTAAGCTAGGGTCTAGATTCATATGACCTGTGTTTCTGCATCTCCTTGGCCTTTTCCTCCTCCTTCCCTTATACTTAAAATTTCAAAGCAGGGAAGTGAATAAGTTTCACATACATTTGGACCAGCAAATTTTCCTGTTGTTCTCAGATATGTATGTAAATCTTTTAACCAAAGAATATGCTGTGCTTTTTAAGATATCGATAAACATTATAAATAAATGTTTAAGACACTGATGTATAGTACTAGCAAAGCAAGATCTTATTTAAAACTATCTCTGCATATACACACAGTGTCTGCTGGTTACCATGAATAACTTTTCATTTCTATTTTCATGGTAATTGCAAATGTTATATTGTGTATTACACCTTCCCTGAGAAGTGAATGCTTGGCAGGGCACAGTGGCTAGTACTTTGGGAAGCCAAGGCAAGAGGACTGCTTGAGTTCAGGGGTTCAAGACCAGCCTGGGCAATGTAGTGAGACCCTGTCTCTACAAAAAAAAAATTTAAAAATTAGCTAGGCACAGTGGTGCGTGCTTGTGGTCTAGCTACTCAGGAAGCTAGAGGTGAGAGGATCTCTTCAGCCCAGGAAGTTAAGGCTGCAATGAGCCATGATCACAGCACTGTGCTCCAGCCTGGGCAACAGCAAAACCCCATCTCAAAGAACAAAAAAAGAAAATAGAAGCAAATGCTATTTCTGCATTTGCTGTAACAAGTAGTGCAGACATGTCATGAAACATTCAAAAGTATAAGAAGAAATTATGCAAATTTCCTCTTTCAATTTCTAGAGATAATCACTGTAAGCATGAACTGATTTAAATATAACACAAAAGCCAGGCAAGGTGGCTCATACCTGTAATCCCAGCACTTTGGGAGGCCGAGGTGGGTGGATCACCTGAGGTAGGGAGTTCGAGACCAGCCTGGCCAACATGGTGATACCCCATCTCTACTAAAAATACAAAAATTAGCCGGGGATGGCAGTGCATGCCTGTAGTCACAGTCCCAGCTACTTGAGAGGCTGAGGCAGGAGAATCACTTGAACCTGAGAGAGACAGAGGTTGCAGTGAGCCAAGATCATATCACGGCACTCCAGCTTGGGTGACAAAGTGAGACTCCGTCTCAAAAAATAAAATAAATAAATATAAAACATATAATAAAACTCCATAATTCTTAAATTATAAAAGCCCAGAGTTGTCAAGAATGTAATAAATTCTCTCTTAGACTGCTTGTGGGAATATAATTTGGTTATAACTTTCCCTGTGTAATCCTGATGGTCTTTTTTCTCAGCCATGATTTTGGACACTGCCGTGATTAATTTGAAAAGACGATACTTTGCCTGGACTTGTTAAAAGAAAGTGTGAATTTAAAAGATGTTAAATTTTAATTAAGGTTGTTTTTAATTGTTTTGAAGCAACATAGTCTTCATTAATAATAAAATTGCTGGACAATGATTTTTAAAAGACAGCCTGTCAGTTTCAATGAAGTATCTAGTTTTTAAAATGGGTGCGTTAGTAGAGCTTTTATATATTTTTCCCTTCCTCCTTCCTTCCTCTCTTTCTGAAAAGTTACTAGAAAAGAAATAATAGTGAACAAAACTGATCTAGAAGAAAAGATGGAAGGCACATAAAACACTAGGAATGAAATAAGGCATAATTATAACTGTGCAGGAGCTCATGTATCACAAGAACAGGTGCAGCTTTAGTGCACTAAATTTGAAAAGCTGAATGAAGCTTACTATAGTAAAATACCAGTTATTAAAATTGGCTTGCAGAAATTCGCCCAATATAAGTAAACTACCAATAGCAACCAGGTATAAATAGTTTTATAGGCTAATTCTACCAAACCTTTAAGGAACATATAATTTCTGTGTTCTAGAACTTGGGAAAAGATGGGGGAGAGTTCAAAACTCACACCGTATACCTAGTATTACCTCAATGCCAAACCAGACGTGGCACACACACAAAAATAAAATCAGACCAAAATCATTTGGGAAAAAAATTCCTATATTTATGATTCAAAACTCAGTTATTTTATAAAATAATAATAGTAAGTGGATAAAGAAACACTGGTTATACCATCAGCTAAACATTAGAAACCTTCTCATCAGGCCAGGTGAGGTGGCTCATGCCTGTAATCCCAGCACTTTGGGAGGCCAAGGCGGGCGGATCACCTGAGGTTGGGAGTTCAAGACCAGCCTGGCCAACATGGAGAAACCCCGTCTCTACTAAAAACACAAAATTAGCCAGGCATGGTGGCACATGCCTGTAAACCCAGGTACTCAGGAGGCTCAGGCAGGAGAATTGCTTGAACCTGGAAGGCGGAGGTTGCGGTGAGCCGAGATCACGCCATTGCACTGGGCAACAAGAGCGAAACTCCATCTCAAAAAAAAAAAAAAAAAAATCAAAATCAGAAAGAAAATGCTTGTTAAAACTTGTGTTATTCTCTCTGATTCAGAATACCTAGAGCATGGACTTGAAACTAGGTAGTTTACAAAAAACAAAACAGAAAACATTTGTATTATTCCATTTTATTTTAGAAGTCCTGGCCACTTCTGTTCTTTATTGCACCAAGCAATAAAAAGAATTAAAAGGTATAAACATTGAGAAGAAAAAACAAAAATATTTTTGCAAATGACTTGATTATGTACTTAGAAAATATGAAGGAAGGAACTGAAAATTTATTGTAGCCAGTAACAGGAATCAGAGTGTTTGCTGTAACAGAAACAAAAAATTGTATATAACAGCAATAACCAACAGAAGCTGTAATGACAGCTGGGTAAGGTGGCATGCACCTGAAATCCTAGCTTCTCAGGAGGCTGAGGCAGGAGGATTGCTTGGGCCCAGGAGTTCATGGCTGCATTGCACAGTGATCATGGCTGTGAATAGCCACTGCTCTCCATCCTCAGCAGCACAGCAAGACTCCATCTCTACAGAAAGAAAAGAAAGGAGGGAAGTGGGGAGGGAGAAAAAAAGAAAGAAATTTAATGGTAGGTACCAAGGATGGAGATACCATTGACCAGAGAAAAGGAAGGGAGGGAGGGAGGGAGGGGAAAAAAAAAAAAAGAAATTTAATGGTGGGTCCCCAAGGATGGGGATACCATTGACCAGAGAAGGGGTAAAGAAGAAAAAAAGATGGACAAAATATGTTTAAATGTTGGCACTATAACTATTCTTTACTCTTTGTTAACTGTTAGGAGTTAGTAGAACAAATACATTCTCTTTTGTTAATTCATGTACAGATATTCTGCCTCCATGGTGGCCTGTCTCCATCCATAGACACACTGGATCATATAAGAGCCCTGGATCGCTTACAGGAAGTTCCACATGAGGTAAACTTAATTTAAAAAGGAAGAAAGGAAAAGAAAATACAACCACATTTTGAGGACGATAAAGTTTGACTGATAATAATTTGTAACATGTACTTATTTTTCTTGGCCAGGGCCCAATGTGTGATCTGTTATGGTCAGATCCAGATGATCGTGGTGGATGGGGTATTTCACCACGTGGTGCTGGCTACACATTTGGACAAGACATTTCTGAAACCTTTAACCATGCCAATGGTCTCACACTGGTTTCTCGTGCCCACCAGCTTGTAATGGAGGTATGTACTTTCCTGACAGAATGATCTTTATTTCAGATTAGTATATACTTCTGTAATAAGGCATTATGACTTAACTAAGAAACATTCCTCACCATTTATTACCTAGGTGAAAAGAGAAAAAACTTGCTGGTTTTAGCAGGTAGGGAAAGCACTAGTAGACCAGAGCAGAATTATAACTCATTTTTGAAACTGAGACTTAGAAAAAAGTTACAAAAATAGTACCCCAAAATTCCCTGTGTGCTTCATTCAAATTCCTGACTGTAAATATTTTACTATATTTGCTTTATCATTTTGTGTCTCTCTTCCTCTTCACCCCCCACACTTTCTTCTGAACCATTTGAGTATCTGTTGCAGACAGATAACTCCTTTACTACCAACTTTCTATGTGTATTTTGTAAAATTAAGGACACGCTGTCACATAACCACTGTATAGTTATCACAGTTGGGAAATTTGTGTTCATATACTACTATTATTTAATGTGAACACTTTACTCAAATTTTGCTATTTGTCTCACTAATGTCTTTTATGGCAAAATGTAATTTTTTGTGCATGCTGTATGTGCATAATCTAATCCAAAGATTAGGTTGTGTTCATTCTACTTTGATGTGGAAATCCTCCTATTTTCATTGTTTTCCACATTCTTGACATTTTGGAAGAGTAGGAGCATTTTATCTTACAGAAATATCCCTCAGATGGGGTTTGACTGATGTTTTCCTTGCAGTTAGGGATTCAATGTATGCATTTTTGGCAGTCACGCCATAGGAAGATGGTGTGTCCTCCTCCGTGCATTATATCAAGTGGTCCTAAAATCTGCTTGTCTCAGTGCTAGTGGTGGCAACTTTAATAGCTTAGTTAAGATGATGTCTGCCAGATTTCTCCACTATAATGTTAACTGTTTTACAACTACTAAGGGAATATAAACAACATAATCCCTCCAGACCAGTAGAGAGTGGCTTCAAGATGTTAGAGAAAACTTCACCAGCCCAGTAGAAACAAGGGAGCATGATAAAAAAACACAAATTTACATAGTAAAAATAAATTTAATTATATCAATGATTATAAGAAATAGACTAAAATTTTAGCCTGAAAGAGACTCTTAGATTGGATAAATAATCAAAATTTAGCTGTTATTTGGGATGTACCTAAAACATAAATGACTGGCTGGACAAAGTGGCTCATGCCTATAATCCCAGCACTTTGGGAGGCCAAGGTGGGAGGATCTCTTGAGTCCTGGAGTTTCAGACCAGCCTGGGTAACATAGTCAGACCTCATCTCTATTAAAAAAAAAAAGTCAAAAAATTAGCTGGGCATGGTGGCATATGTCTATTGTCCCAGCTACTCGGGAGGCTGAGGTGAGAGGGTCACTTGAGGCCAGGAGGTTGAGGCTGCAGTGAGCTGTGATCAGACCGCTGCACTCCAGCCTGGGCAAAAGAGTGAGACCTTGTCTCAAAAAAAACGAGGAAAAGAAAAAAAGACACCACAAACTAGAGGTAAGAGTTGGAAAATGGTATATTGGTATATCAAGTAGTTAATCAAAATATCAAAAATATAGCTAATAAGCTGGCATGGTGGCTCGTGCCTGTATTCCCAGCACTTTGGAAGGCTGAGGCAAGCGGATTGCTGGAGCTCAGGAGTTCGAGACCAGCCTGGGCAACATGGTGAGATCCTGTCTCTACTAAAATACAAAAAATTAACCTGGTGTGGTGGCACGCACCTGTAGTCCCAACTACTCAGGGGGCTGAGGCAAGAGAATTGCTTGAACCCAGGAGTTGGAGGTTGCAGTGAGTCTAGATCGCGCCACTGCACTCCAGCCTGGGCAACACACGTATGTATATGTGTGTATATATATACACACACACACGTATATATATACACATATACATACACTAATGAGCATGTATATATGTATACACACTATATATAATACTATAGCTAATAATATGAATGAGATAGACTCTAATAAAAGATATTATTAGAAATAAAGAGATTATTGATGAAAACTGGCCCAGTTCTCTAGGAAGAAAGTATTCTAAATTTGTATTTACCTAGTAATAGCTTCAAAATATATAAAGAAAAAATTGGCATAATTCGTGAGGGAAAATTGAGAAATTAATTATGATTGTGAGAGAAATTCAGTACACATCCTTGCCAAGATTTCAAGCATAGATAAGGCAAAACAACAATTGGCGAGCTGCATTTAACAGAATCCTAGGCCCACGAATTGCACAGTATTCTTTACAGGTACACAGACTATTAAAGATGGAGACCTTATATAGTAATATAGACGACTACATTTCCACAGAGAGTACCTGTAGTTTTTGAGTTTAGTTTTTTTTAAATGTGTCTGTGTCAAAATCATAATATTATAATGAAATAATGAATTTGTTTTTATCCTGCAGGGATACAATTGGTGTCATGATCGGAATGTGGTTACCATTTTCAGTGCACCCAATTACTGTTATCGTTGTGGGAACCAGGCTGCTATCATGGAATTAGATGACACTTTAAAATATTCCTTGTGAGTAACTGTAAATTTTAATTGTATATACTTACTTTCAGAAGGAAAATTTTAAATGTTAAAAATAGAAGTAGAAGATTTCTGTTTCTGAAATTGGATGAGGAGTATAGCAAAGCCCCTCCCCAGCAAAAACAACCATTAGCTGGAGAACATTATTTTTAAAAAATAATTTTTCAAAGCTTTTGGAAATTGTTCTAAGGGCATACAGCAGGTGGAGAAACAGTTAATTCAAGAAAACCTACTAAATCTCAGCAATAATAGCCGTAGTCTGTGGCATTTGAGCTATGACTTGCCCCCTCCAACTCCTCCCAGATCCCTCTCACAGAAACGACTACAGGCGCTCTACTCTGGGTTGGTATAGTCAGGAGGTTAAGGGATTCCCCCACTTTATCAGCTTCCAGGGTTGGGGCTTTGGTTTCACTCCCAGAGATCAGATGCCAGCATATCTCACCTCTCCTAGTCTGGAGTTACAAAAGCTCTACTCCTGGTAGACACAGTCAAGCAGGCTGAGGCCCCCTTCCCTGCCCCAGCTCCTGGGGCAGAAGCTCTGCTCCAGGCATGCATGGCAGATGAGAATGCTGGGTTTCCCAATGCTGTTACCCCAGCACCTGCTCATAAACCAGGTGGTATCACAGCCTGCACTGGCACAGAAGTTCTGCTCAGGAGGAAAGGCAGGTCACTGAAGTTCCTCAGCTCTGCCTCAGAGGACTTATCTTACTTAGGTGATGGAGAATTCCAAATCTGAGTGCTTTGTGGAAAGCAGTGGATGTCATGGTGGAAACCAATTAAGAGGGCTGTAATAGCTCCCATGATACTAGGAGCAACATACAAAAGAGCAGAGCAACATGTTGTTCAACAAATTGCACCAGGGGAAAAGCCAAGAAGAGCCCTTCTAGGATCACAGTCAGCCCTGGGGGACAAGAAGGCTGTGCACATGCACTAGCCATACCCACTCAGGAGCAGTCAGAGTAGGATGTGAGGTATTCAGATAATATTTTCAAGCCACACATAGATTGTACTGAGTTGAATAGTGTCCCCCAAAAAAATTCATGTCCACCCAGAACCTCAAAATGTGATGTTATTTGGAAATAGGATCTTTGCAGATATAATTATTAAAGATGAGATTGTACTGGATTAGGGTGGGCCTAAATCCAATTCGAATGGGATTTTAGTAAGAGGAAAAGAAACACACACGGGAGAATGCTGTGTGAAGCCAGAGATTCGAGTGATGCATCTACCAGCCAAGGATTGCCAGAGCCATCAGAAGCTAGGGAGAGGCTAGGAAGGATTTTTCCTAGAGCCTTCAGAGAGAGCGTGGTCCTCCCAGCATCTTGCTTTCAGACTTGTAGCCTCCAGAACTCTGAGAGGATAAATCCCTGTTGTATAAGCTGTACAGTTTGGTAATTTGTTACGGCAGCCCCAGGAAACGGATAAGTAGATTGATCAACAAATGGTGTAACCGTCACTGGTACGTGAGGCTTAAACACAACCTCTGATCATTGACTGAACATTCAATTACTCTGACCCAGGAGCACCTCCTAGGAAGTCAGGCTTTAAAATAAAATCACACTCATCCCTGACAGTCTGGCAGAATATGTGCATGCCCAAGGTTATACCCTCTCTGGACTGAGTGCATATGAAGATCCAACTATTAGTCCCTGGCTGAATGGGAAGCTAAAATATAAACTCCTTCAGCTTTGATAGCAATCTGCAAGTCACATAACATTTCCGGTGGTCATTAGGGTGAGCTTTAAGATCTAACTGGCCAAGGGGGCTTAAGTACAATCTTTGATCAGTAAGTGGCTTATGCCTACCCAGAGACAGCCCCTCAGTAGCCAGGCTGTGAAAGATTAACAGAAGTGAAAATGGCCAGGCACGGTGGCTCATGCCTGCAATCCCAGCACTTTGGGAGGCCGAGGTGGGCGGATCACCTGAGGTCGGGAGTTCAAGACCAGCCTGACCAACATGGAGAAACCCAGTCTCTATTAAAAATACAAAATTAGTTGGGCGTGGTGGCGCATGCCTGTAATCCCAGCTACTCGGAAGGCTGAGGCAGGAGAATCGCTTGAACCTGGGAGGCAGCGGAGATCACGCCATTGCACTCCAGCCTGGGCAACCAAAGCGAAACTCAAAAAAAAAAAAAAAAGTGAAAACATCTGAGCAGGGCCACAGGGGCTGCACACTATGAGGGAAGCAGACTTTATAGTTAGTTCAGCTAAGTCACTAAACAAAAATAATAAACCACCAAAAAGACAAGATCAGTCCCCAAGGACATGAATTCCAGAGTTACTGCAATATGTTATCTATAATGTCCAATTTTTCAACCACAGATTATAAGAACATGGAAAGAACAAGGAAGTGTGACCTCTACACAAGAAAAAACTAAGCAACAGAAACTGTTTCTCTTGGATAGAACAACTAGGCAGGAGATGAAGGCAGTAGAAGACTTGAGCAACACTGTAAACTGACTGTATACCTCATGTCTATACACCACCACCCAACAACAGCAGAATACATTCCTCCCAAGTAAACATGAAACATAGTCATATGCTAGACTATAAAACATGCCTCAGGCAATTTAAGAAGATTGGATTCTTACAAAGTATATTCTCCAAACACAAGGAAATGAAATTAGAAATCATTAACATGGCTGGATGCTGTGGCTCACGCAAGTAATCCCAACACTTTGGGAAACCAAAGTAGGAGGATCACTTGAGGCCAGCCTGGGCAACATAGGGATACCCCGTCTCTACAAAAAAATTTAAAAATTAGCCAGGTATGGTGCTAAGCACCTGTAGTCTATCTTTATACTTGAGGACCTAGAAGAAGCAGAGTAAACTAAACCTGATGTAAGCTTCTGAAACGAGGTTTAGAGTAGAAATAAACAAACAGTAGAAAATCATTAGAGAAAAATCAACAAAACCCAAAGTTGATGCTTTGAAAAGCTTTAACTAGACTGGCCAAGAAAAAAAGGAGTAAAGACTCACATTACCAAATCACTAGAGACCTTACTGAAATAAAAAGGATTATAAGGGAATACAATAAATAACTATATGCCAGCAAATTCAGTAACTTTGATAAAATGTACTAATTCCTAAAAAGAAACTACTGAAACTGACTCAAGAAATATGAAATCTGAATGACCTTTCAAATGTGAAAATATTGAGCCAGCATGGTGGCTCACACCTGTAAATCCCAGCTTTGGGAGGCCAAGCTGAGAGGATTGCTTGAGACTAGGAGTTTGAGACCAGCCTGGACAACATAGCAGGACCTTGTCCCTATTTAATTTAAAAGAATATAAATAAATGAGTGAAAAAGTTAAAACTCCCCACAAATAAAAGGCCAGGCCCAATTGGCTTCACTGATGAAGTCCACCAAATGTTTAAAAAAAGGAATTGGCCAGGTGCGGTGGCTCTAACCAGTAATCCTAGCACTCTGGGAAGCCAAGGCAGGCAGATTGAGCCCAGGATTCAAGATCAGCCTGGGTAACGTGGTAAAACCCTGTATCTACAAAGAATACAAAAATTAACCTGGTGTGGTGGCTCAGCCTGTAGTCTCAGCTACTCAGGAAGCTGAAGTGGGAGGATCACCTGAGCCCAGGGAGGTTGAGGCTGCAGTGAGCCATGATCACACCACTGCACTCCAGCCTGGGCAACAGAGTGAGACCCTGTCTCAAAAATAAAAACGAGTTAATGCCAGTCCTTCACAAACACTTCCAAAAAACAGAAGAGGAGGACTACTCCATTCATTCTGTCATACCTGCATTATTATCCTTGATACCAAAAGTAGACAAAGGCAAAAAAACACAGACCAGCATTTGTTACGAATACAGATACAAAATTTTTCAACATACGTACCAGCAACCTGGATCTAGCAATATGTAAAAAGATTATACACCAGGTGAGCAAGTGGGATTTATCCCAGGAATGCTAGGTTGGTTCAAAACATGAAAATCAATATAATAAACCATATTAATATCAAGGGATTAAAAAACACATGATCATCTCAATAGAGGCGCAAAAATAATTGGAAAAATCCACTAGCCAGAAACACTCAAGAAAATAGTGATATTAGGCCTGGCGCGGTGGCTCACGCCTGTAATCCCAGCACTGTGGGAGGCCGAGGCGGGTGGATCATGAGGTCAAGAGATCAAGACCATCCTGGCTAACACGGTGAAACCCCGTCTCTACTAAAAAAAAATACAAAAACAAAATTAGCCGGGCATGGTAGTGGGCTCCTGTAGTCCCAGCTACTCGGGAGGCTGAGGCAGGAGAATGGTGTGAACCCGGGAGGCGGAGCTTGCAATGAGCGGAGATCGGGCCACTGCACTCCAGCCTGGGCAACAGAGCAAGACTGTGCCTCAAAAAAAAAAAAAAAAAAAAAATATTATTATTAAATAATATTAAACAATTATTGTTTAATTATTTAAACTTAATATTATTTAATCTTTAATTATTTAAGCTTTTAAATAATAATAATATTTAGAAATTGTTATGCCAGGCACCAAACCAGACATTCTGTCTTCTTAAATTTTCACCATGGCCCTATGAAGCAGTTAGTTGGAATGGGAGCATCCTGCAGTGATTTGCCCATGGCCATTCCAGCCATAAGTGATGTAGTCATGGTGGGAAAGCAGGACTGCCTGTTTCTACTACAGTGTCTTGTTCTTTATTCATTTGTTTGCTTTGCAAAGTCAAATCCTTTATTTGCTTCCTTTTTTGCCATTTACAGCCTTCAATTTGACCCAGCGCCTCGTCGTGGCGAGCCTCATGTTACACGGCGCACCCCAGACTACTTCCTATAAATTTCTCCTGGGAAACCTGCCTTTGTATGTGGAAGTATACCTGGCTTTTTAAAATATATGTATTTAAAAACAAAAAGCAACAGTAATCTATGTGTTTCTGTAACAAATTGGGATCTGTCTTGGCATTAAACCACATCATGGACCAAATGTGCCATACTAATGATGAGCATTTAGCACAATTTGAGACTGAAATTTAGTACACTATGTTCTAGATAGGTCAGTCTAACAGTTTGCCTGCTGTATTTATAGTAACCATTTTCCTCTGGACTGTTCAAGCAAAAAAGGTAACTAACTGCTTCATCTCCTTTTGCGCTTATTTGGAAATTTTAGTTATAGTGTTTAACTGGCATGGATTAATAGAGTTGGAGTTTTATTTTTAAGAAAAATTCACAAGCTAACTTCCACTAATCCATTATCCTTTATTTTATTGAAATGTATAATTAACTTAACTGAAGAAAAGGTTCTTCTTGGGAGTATGTTGTCATAACATTTAAAGAGATTTCCCTTCATTTAAACTAAATTACTGTTTTATGTTGATCTACATATTTCTGTATATTTGTCATGACAGTGCTTGCATCCTATTTGGTGTACTCAGCAAATAAACTTTTCATTTTAAACAAAAACATTCATTTATTGTGTTGTGCTTTAAATGAAAACTTTTTTTTTTTCTAGACCAGGTCTTGCTCTGTCATCCAGGCTGGAGTACAGTGGCACAGTCATAGCTCACTTCAACCTTGAACTCCTGAGCCCAAGCCATCCTCCTCCCTCAGCCTCCTGAGTAGCTGGGACTACAGTCAACATACCACCACACCCAGCTAATTTTTAAAATATTTTGTTGAGACGGGATCTTGCTATGTTGCCCAGGCTGGTCTTGAACTCCTGGCCTCAAGTGGCCCTGCCAAATTCTTGAGATTACAGATGTGTGCCATCACACCTGGCCTGCTATCTTGAAATGACATAAAATCTTTCAAAGCAGGGCAGTGGGACATGGCTATAGTCCCAGCTACTCAGGAGGCTGAGGTGGGACGATAGCTTGAACCCAAGAGCTTGAGGGCAGCCTGGGCAACATAGCAAGATGTCATCTCTCAAAAATAAAAAATAGGCTGGGCATGGTGGCTCATGCCTGTAATCCCATTGCTTTGGGAGACCGAGATAAGAGGATTGCTTGAGCTCGGGAGGTTGAGACCTGCCTGGGCAACATAGTGAGACTCCATCTCTATATTTTTAAAAAACTATTTTTTTAATAAATAAATCTCTCAACTTGAAATAAACATTTGTGTTGAGGAAATTTGATTGTAACATTCTTTGTTACAGGACTTACTTTCAGAAGAAATTCAAATAGCTGATAACTTTTAGACCATAAAAAAAGCCATTCTCCTAAAAATTTTATTAGGTAATTTATATTAATGTAGTCACATTTTTAAGTACAGCTGTGGATTATATACTAAAACTAGAATATAACTGGGAAGAAACTTTCAAAAACTAAAATATATATATATATATGTGTGTGGTGTTTTTTTTTTTGTTTTTTTTTTTGGAGACAGGGTCTCACTTTGGGTTGCCCAGGCTGGAGTGCAGTGGCCCAATCACAACTCACTGCAGCCTTGACAATAAATCAGTTTGAGAATATTTTCATGATTTCAATCTCTCTTGACCTGTGTTAATTTTCACTGCCACTAACCAGCCCCAGGCAACCACTCATCTACTTCTGTCTACAGATTTACTTCTTCTGGACAGCTCATATCAGTGGAATCACATAAATAGTTTTTGTGCAGGTTTTTCACTAGCGTGTCCTGAAGTTCCTCCATGTCGTATTTAACAGTTCATTGTTTTATTCCTAAGCAGCTTGCCATGGTGTGAATGTAACACATTTCTGTCTATGCATTCATCAGTTGATGTGTCCAATTTGAAACATTTAGGCTATTTCCAATTTTTAGTTATTAAAGTAATTATTGTCGTGGTTGCTCAATTTGGTAAATTTACTAAGAATCTTTAAATTGTACCCTTGAAATGGGAACATTTTATGATTTGTAAAATATACCTCAATGAAGCTGGGCGTGCTGGCTCATGCCTGTAATCCCAGCACTTGGGAGGCCAAGGCAAGAGGATCACTTGACCCCAGGAGTTTGAGACCAGCATGGGCCACATAGCGAGACCCCATCTCAAAAAATAAAGTTAGTTGGGTGTGGTGGCACACGCCTGTGGTCCCAACTACTAGGGATTTGAGGCTACAGTGAGCTATGATCATGCCACTGCACTCCGGCCTGGGCAACAGAGCAAGACCCTCAAAAAAGACTTGTGCAATACCACCAGAGCAGTCTTTAGAGGAAAATTTATAACTGAATGCTTGCAACAGAACAAAAGCTGAAAAGTAACGAGCTAGGTGTTTATTACATAAAAGCTAACAGATTAAGAGCAAAAATCAAAAGATCAACAGAACCACAAACTGTTACTTGAAAAGACTAATAAACATTACCAAAAAACCACAAACATACAGAAGGCACAAATAAAAGCGTGAATTTGCAAAATAAAAGGTAACAAAAGTGATAAAAAAATTGAGGATAGGCTGGGCACAGTGGGTCATGTCTGTAATCCCAGCGCTTTGGGAGGCTGAGGCAAGAGGATGACTTGAGTCCCAAAGTTCAAGGCCAGCCTAGGGCAACATGGCAAAACCTCATCTCAATACCAAAACATTAGCCAGGCGTGGTGGCACATACCTGTAGTCCCAGCTACTCGGGAGGTTAAGAGGGAAAATCACCTAAGCCTGTGGAGGTCAAGGCTGCAGCGAGCCATGATCTTGCCACTGCACTCCAGCCGAGGTGAGAGTGAGACCCTGTCTCAAAAACAACAACAAAGTTGAGGATACTATGAATAGCATTTGCCAGTACATTTGAAAACAAGAAATTACAGAAGTAAATTACTAGAAAATTTATCAAACTGACTCAAATATAGTCTAATTCTGTCACTAATATTAAATAAATTGAATCACGCATTTACATCTTATAAAGAATACACTAGGTACCAGTTTATAGCAGCATTCCATAGCCAAAAAAGGTGGAAACAAGCCGAATTCCATCAACAGATTAATGGATAAACAAAGTGTGGGCCAGGTGCGGTGGCTCACGCTTGTAATTCCAACACTTTGGGAGACCAGTGGGTGGATCACTTGAGGTCAGGAGTTCGAGACCAGCCTGGCCAACATGGCGAAACCCCATGTCTACTAAAAAGACAAAAATTAGCCAGGTGTGGTGGTGGCACACGCCTGTAATCCCAGCTACTCAGGAGGCTGAGATAGGAGAATCACTTGAATCCAGGAGGTGGAGGTTGCAGTGAGCGGAGATCACTGTACTCCAGCCTGAGTGACAAAGTGAGACTCTGTCTCAAAAAAAAAAAAGTGTGGTATATCCATACAATGGAATATTGTTCAGCCATTGGAAAGGAATCAAATTCTGACACATGCTGCAACATGGAGCACCTTCAGAACATGCTTAGTGAAATGAGCAAGACACAAAAACGCAATTGTATGTTTTCACTTACATGAGGGTACCTAGAATATAGGCAAATTCATAGACACAAAAAGTGGAATAGAGATTGCCAGGGGCTGGAAGGAGAAAGGATTGAGGAGTTACTTTAATGGCTATAGAGTTTCAGATGATTAGAAAGTTCTGGAAATGAATGGTGGTGAAGATCACACAACATGAGTACACTTAATGACACTGAATTGTATTATTTTAAAATGATTAAATTTTATGTCATATATATAGTACCACAATAAACAATTTAGGGCTGGGCGCGGTGGTTCACGCCTGTAATCCCAGCACTTTTGGAGGCCAAGGCGGGTGGATCACCTGAGGTCAGGAGTTCGAGACCAGCCCGGCCAACATGGTGAAACCCTGTCTCTACTGAAAATACAAAAATTAGCCGGGCGTAGTAGCACATGCCTGTAATCCCAGCTACTTGGGAGGCTGAGACAGGAGAATAGCTTGAACCCGGGAGGCGGAGGTTGCAGTGAGCCAAGATCATGCCATTGCACTCCAGCCTGGGCGACAGAGTGAGATTCTGTCTCCAAAAAAAAAAAACACAATTTAGAATCGGGCTTGTTATATTTACACACACAGGAATAAAATACATTCTGCTGGGATTTGGGGATTATACTGAACCTCTATCAGTTTAGGAAGAATAGGTCATTTTACATTATTGAGCCTTCTAGTCCATGGAGATGGTATAAAATACCTCTTTCATCAAGTCCTCAATTTCTCTCACCAATGTATTATAATATTTGGTATAAATGTCTTGCCATCTAACCGTAACATTTGATTTTTTTTTTTTTTTTTTTTTTTTTGAGACGGAATCTTGCTCTGTCGCCCAAGCTGTAGTGCAGTGGCGTGATCTCAGCTCACTGCAAGCTCCGCCTCCCGGGTTCATGCCATTCTCCTGCCTCAGCCTCCCAAGTTGCTGGGACTACAGGCGCCTGCCACCATGCCCGGCTAATTTTTTGTTGTTGTTGTATTTTTAGTAGAGATGGGGTTTCACCATGTTAGCCAGGATGGTCTCGATCTCCTGACCTCGTGATCTGCCCGCCTCGGCCTCCCAAAGTGCTGGGATTACAGGCGTGTGAGCCACTGCGCCTGGCAACATTTGATTTTAAAATGCTGTCATGGGTAATACCTTTCTATTTTCTGATTGTTTAATGATGATAAATTGAAATAAAAGCGATCTTTTAAAATATCTTTTTTTTTTTTTTTGAGATGGAGTCTCACTCTGTCGCCCAGGCTGGAGTGCAATGGCATGATCTCTGCTCACTGCAGCCTCCTTTTTTTTTTTTTTTTGAGACGGAGTCTTACAGTTGCCATGCTAGAGGGCAATGGCGCAATCTCTGCTCACTGCAACCTCCACTTCCCAGGTTCAAGCGATTCTCCTCTGGAGTAGCCGGGATTACAGGCATCTACCACCACGCTAATTTTTGTATTTTTAGTAGAGATGGGGTTTCACCATCTTGGTCAGGCTGGTGTCGAATTCCTGACCTAAGGTGATCCACCCACCTCTGCCTCCCAAAGTGCTGGGATTACAGGTGTGAACCACCGCACCTGGCCAAAATATTTTCTTCTATCCAGTAACTATACTAAATGCACTTAGTTCTTATATAAGTTGAGTATTCCTTATTCAAACTGCATGGGACCAGAAGTGTTTCAGATTTAGGATTTTTTCTGATTTTAGAATATTTGCATATAGATACCTGGTTGAACATTCCTATTCCACAAATCTGAAATGCTCCAATGAGCATTTCCTTTGAGCATCAAATACCTGCTCAAAAAGTTTTGGATTTTGGAGCATTTTGTATTTCAGATTTTTGGATTAGGGATGCTCAACCTGTATTTATCAGCAATTACTTTGGATTTCTTTAAATTACAAAGTCACATAGTCAGTGAATACAAAGCTTTTTTCTTCTTTTCTAATCTCTATGATTTTTTGTATATGTTTCATATTGCTTTGATTAGGACAACTAGGATTTCATGTTAGTGGGTAGGGGTTTTTGGAGGTATTTATTCCTTACCACTGTTTCTTGTAGGCAGCATTTTTTGTTGTTGTTTTAATTCTAATCTAATATTCTCTATTTTTTGTTGTTGTTGTTTTTGAGAAATGCTCTGTCACCCAGGCTGGAGTGCAGTGGGGGCGATCTCGGCTCACTGTAACCAACCTCCACCTCCCAGGTTCAAGCGACTGTCATGCCTCTGCCTCCTGCGTAGCTGGGATTACAGTTGTGCACCACCAAGCCCAGCTAATTTTTGTTTTTTTGTTTTGTTTTGTTTTTTGTAGAGACGGGGTTTCGCCATGTTGGCCAGGCTGGTCTTGAACTCCTGACCTCAAGTGATCTGCCCGCCTCCCAAAGTGCTGGGATTATAGGCGTGAGCCACTGCACCCGGCTAATACTCTCTACTTTTCATCTGGGGATATTAGACTGTTTATATTTAATACGATTATTGGTATTATTAGGTTTAAGTCTGTCATCTTGCCATTTGTTTTCTATTTGTCCCATTTATTTCCTCTTTTTCTGAATTCTTTTGGATTAATTGAATATTTTTTATTCTATGTATCTCTTTTGTGTGGCTTATTAGCTGTACCTTTTTGTTTTGTTCCTTTAGTGGTTGCTTTAGGATTTGTGGTATACATCTTTAACTTTGTTCCGTCTACCATCAAGTGGCATTACGCCACTTCACATATAGTATTAGAATCTTGTAATATACATCCCTAACTGTGCTATTGTCATAAATTTTGGTTTTATATGTATTATAAGCCCCATGCAACATTGCTATTATATTATCATCACTAAAATATCACTTAAAGGGATTTAGTAATAAGAAAAAATTTATTTACTCATATAAATATGTGTTATTTCTAGTGTTCTTCATTGCTTTGTATAGTTTTGTATTTCCATCTGGTATAATTTTTCTTCTGCCTTAAGACTAACATTTTTTGTAGTGTAAGTTTGATGGTGATGAGTTCTTTCAGCTTTTGTATGTCTTTAAAAGTATTTCTTTCATGTTCATGTGGGAAAGATCATTTTACTAGGTATAGGCCGAGTGCAGTGGCTTATACCTGTAATCCAAACATCTTGGGAGGCAGAGGCAGGCGGATCACTTGAGGCCAGGAGTTCAAGACCAGCTGGGCCAACATGGTGAAAACCTGTCTCTACTAAAAATATAAAAATTAGCCGGGCATGGTGGCCTGCTAATCCCAGCTACAGGGAGGCTGAGGCACAAGAATCACTTGAACCCAGGAGGCAGAGGTTGCAGTGAGCTGAGATCACACCACTGCACCCCAGCCTGGGCAACTCTGACTCAAAAAAAAAAAAAAAAAATTTTTTTTAAAGATTATTTTACTAGGTGTAGAATTCTATCATTACCCATGGAATCACAGCCCATTGGCCTGCAATTCCACTAATTTAAGTTTGACTGCTGTCACCTTGTGCTTAGATGCTGGGTTTTTCTCGGGCGCTCCTGCTCCCCATTCAGCAATCTTTTCACGCCTGCATCCGAGGGAGGTCCTTCTCCATGCTCTCACCCTTTCCCCAGTTGGAGACTGCTGCTGTGTATCACTCAGTGCTGGGCTCATGGTAGGAGCAGGTGAGGTTCTCTGTTGTCCCAATTCAGCCTCAATCTTGGGCTGGCTGTTTGTGCTTTATTTTTTTCTCTCTCTCTTTTGAGATGGAGTCTTGCTCTGTCACCCAGGCTGGAGTGCAGTGGCACAATCTCGGCTCACTGCAACCTCCGCATGAAACCTCCGGGTTCAAGTGATTCTCCTGCCTCAGCCTCCCGAGTCGCTGGGATTACAGGCGTGCACCACCATGCCTAGCTAATTTTTGTGTTTTTAGTAGAGACGGGGTTTCACCATGTTGGCCAGGCTGGTCACAAACTCCTGACCTCAGGTGATCCGCCCACCTCAACCTCCCAAAGTGCCGTGATTACAGGCATGAGCCACCGCACCCAGCCTGTGCTTTGGTTTTCAAGGTGAGGTTTTCTGAGCATTCTTGCTCCTTCTACCTGTGGCCGCCAAATTTCTCCTTGTGTCCGTGGTTGGTGTAGGGTGGGAGTTTTCAGCCCCATTCCTAGCAAGAGTAGACATCTGTTTGATATCTGTATCCACCCTTCCCTCCAAGGTAGAGAATTTTTGCCTCGACCTTTTGCCAGCAGCAATAATCTTTGCCCGAGTCCTGGGAGAAGCAGATAGGTTTTGTTTTGGTTTTGTTTTGTTTTGTCTGCCTCTGTTCCTTCTCCAGAGACAATAGATCTGCCAGCGCCTGGCAGGCCATAGTACTTGCTGTACTTTCCCCAGCAGGTTATGACCTTGGCTTGGTAGGAGAGAAGGGTCTGGGGAAGTCAGTGGAGCTTTGCGCTTGTTCCCCTACAGCCGCCAGTCACTCATTGTTTGCTCTGAGGTTGGCTTTCTCTGGTCTCCTGCCCTGTCTCACTCCTCCTGAACACCTAGTGAAGGGTGAGGAGGAAGAACTTTCTAGAGAATGGGTACTCCCTTTGTGTCTGAAGCCCCCAGCCAGGGCTGGCTTCATGGCATGGTACCTGTGCAGGGCCCCACATTTAGAAGGGCTCCATGTTTGGTTTACTGCATTGCTGTCGCCTATCACCATCTTGAACTTCTTCACTTTTGAGTAAGGGTTCCCACATTTTCATTTTGCACTAAGGCCCACAAATTAAATAGCCTGTCTGGTTCCAAACTGATGCAGTAGCCCATGCGTGATCTTTACAAACATCAGAATCTTAGCTTGTATAGCAGCTGCCTTTTCTCCCGTGTTTTGCCAAAGGGAAGACAGTTTCCGTGTTCCGTCTCTCCTTGGAGAGGGTTATCTCTTTTTGGAATTCAGTTTACATAATTGCTTTGCAGCCTCAGCTCACTGTGGGCTCAAAAATGTTATGATTTTGTGTACCATCCAGCTGTTTCTTTTTCTTTTCTTTTTTTTTTTCTTGAGACAAGGTCTCAGTATATTGCTGAGGCTAGCCTTGAACTCCTAGGCTCAGTGAACCCCCCACCTCAGCCTCCCAAGTAGCTGGGACCACAGGCATGCACCATGCACCCAGCTAGATCCAGCTGTTTCTTGTTGCTAGGGTGAGAGCAGCATTCTTTACAGATCTCTGTGTCCTAAGTGGAAGTCTAAATAAGCTGTATGATTTAGAGCTTGTTATTTTTAGAATCTCAATTTCAGCTAGCAGAGCAATTACCTGACTTAAGCTTTTTCCCTCCCTTTAAAGGGAAATTTCACACTTTTTAATTTAAATATTTCCTTCAGAAAAATGTCACTTTATTTTATTTTATCCCCACAACAAAAAACCCCTTAGTGTCACTGTCACAATAGAACAACCTAGAATGACTTTATATTGTCTTTTGATAATAGCTACTGTATAATTAAGCTCAAATGAGCAGAGCTCCCATATCAATCCATGATAGTGAGGAAGAGCGTTTACAAAGTGAAATACAGAGATGAAGCGTAATAAAATGAGGGCAAATTCTCTAAATAAGACCATGTAGGGCCAAGTGTGGTGTCTCACGCCTGTTATCTCAGCACTTTGGGAGGCCGAAGCGGTAGGATCACCTGAGTCCAGGAGTTAGAGACCAGCCTGGGCAACACAGTGAGACCCGATCTCTACAAAAATAAAAAATAATTAGCTGGGCATGGTAGCACGCACCTGTGGTCAGTCCTCAGCTACTCAGGAGGCTGAAGCAGGAGGATCGATTGAGCCCAGGAGGTCGAGGCTCCAGTGAGCTGAGATTGGGCCACTGCATTCCAGCCTGGGCAACATAGTGAGACCGTGTCTCAACAAAAATATTTAAAAATTAGTTGGGCATTGGTACTCTGAGGTTTTGTAATGAAAAAAAGCTAAAGATAAAAAATGAAAAGTAAATAAAAATTAGCCAGGCATGGGAGGCAGATCAGCAGCAGTGGAGGGTCCTGGGTGGTACAGCCTGCACCAGTGTGGGGTCGCTCCTGAGGGCCGCACCTCACGGGGGCACTGGGGTTGCCGGTAACGTCATCGGGAGCATGGTCCCAAGGCTCTTCACCTCCTGGTCTCAGCCTCCTCCACCTCTCCTGGGCCGTTGGGTTTTGTCGTGTTGGAAACAAGGTCTGAACTGAGGCCAGTTAACTAAGATCAAGGTACAAGGCCTATTTTGCAAGGAATAGCAATATGCCCCCTTCAAAGATGACAGCTGGCCACAGGACTAAGCTTGGGAACAAGATGTGAGTGGAAGCTCCCAAAGCTCTCTAAAGAGGCCTCCTCTTCTCTGCTTCTTGGAGTGTGGACAGGATAGCTGGAATCCTAGCATCCAGTTTTAAATACCAGGTGACCTTGAAGATGAAAGCCATGAACTGAGATAATGTCCTTATCAGCTTTTTGTTTGTTTTTTTGTTTGTTTGTTTTGAGATGGAGTCTCACTCTGTCACACAGGCTGGAGTGCAGTGGCGCGATGTCAGCTCACTGCAACCTCCATCTCCCGAGTTCAAGTGATTCTGGTATCTCAGCCTCCCAAGTAGCTGGGATTACAGGCGCAAGCCACCATGCCCGGCTGTTTGTGTTCATGTTTTTTTTTTTTTTAGCAGAGATGGGGTTTCGCCATGTTAACCAGCCTGGTCTCGAACTCCCAACCTCAAGTGATCTGTCTACCTCGGCCTCCCAAAGTGCTGGGATTACAGGCGTGAGTCACCACCCAGCTCCCGTAAGCTTTTACATGAGAGAAATCAACTATGTTGTGGAGGCTGAGGCAGGAGAATCACTTGAACCCGGGAGGTGGAGGGTGCAGCGAGCCGAGATCGTGCCATTGCACTACAGCCTGGGCCACAGGGTGAGACGTTATCTGAAAAAAAAATAATAATAATAAATAAATAAATAAATAAATAAATAAATAAATAGCCAGGCGTGATGGCACACACCTTCGGTCCTGTGGCAGGCGAATAGAGAAATTAGGATAACGGGGGTTCGGCAGGTACAGCCAGTTCTCATAAGCAAAAGAACAGCAGGTGCAGCCAGCTCCTATAAGCAGGAGAGCGGCAGGTGCAGCATATAGGCCACATCCTCCCTCCCGTGATAACAAGGCACTTCAGTCTCTGCTGGGTTGCAGGCCAATCCTTCATGGGGTGTAGCCAATTGGAGGCCTCTCTAGGGCACCGAGGGCTGTTGCCAGGTTCCTTGGGCTTGATAAAAATCCTAATTAAGGCGGCTCTTGAGCCGCTTGTTCGAGCTCACTCTCACTCTGTGAATTGTCTTCAATAAGTCTGTTTTCCCTACTCTGTTCTTCTGTTGCTTTGTCTTCCCTTGTTTAGTTCTTTTGTTACTTGTGCATTTTGTTCAATTCTCTGTTCAACACGCCAAGAACCTTGACAACTCTATCAGGTAAAAGTCCCAGCTACTCAGGAGGCTGAGGTGGGAGAATGGCTTGAGCCTGAGGAGGTTGAAGCTGCAGTGAGCTGTGATTGTGCCACTGCGCTTTAGCCCAGGTGACAGGCACTGTCTCAAAAAAAAAAACAACAAAAACTAAAGCTTTTTAAAGTCAGAGCTTTCTCATAGAGCACTTGACAAATTTACAAGTCAGCCTCTTTCTAATCTTCAGCCTGCTGATACTTTTTAACATTTAATCATTAAATATTATACAGAAGTAGAAAAGTATAAAATATCCTCATGTACCTGTCCCTTAGATTTTTTGAGATGGAGTCTTACTCTTGTCTTCCAGGCTGGAGTGCAATGGCGTGATCTCGGCTCACTGCAACCTCCACTTCCCAAGTTCAACCGATTCTCCTGCCTCAGCCTCCCAAGTAGCTGGGATTACAGGTGCCCGCCACCACGCCCAGCCAATTTTTGTGTTTTTAGTAGATATGGGGTTTCACCATGTTGGCCAGGCTGGTCTCGAACTCCTGGCCTCAGGTGATCTGCCCACCTCGGCCTCCCAAAGTGTTGGGAATACAGATGTGAGCTACCACACCCAGGTAATCCCTTAGCTTTAATATTTACTCATCTGTATCTGCATGTGCTGCCCCAGACGATGATGGTGATGATTGAGACAGGATCTCACTCTGTCACCCAGGCTGGAGCACAGAGGTGAAATCATGGCTCACTGCAACCTCAATCTGTTGGGCTCCAGTGATCCTCCCACCTCAGTCTCCAGAGTAGCTGAGACTACAGGTGCAGGCAACCACTCCTGGCTAATTAAAAAAAAAAAAAAAATTGTAGAGATGGGGTCTCACCTTGTTGCTAATATGGTTTGGCTGTGTCCCCACCTGAATCTCATCTTGAATTGTGATCCCTCTGTGTAGAGGGAGGGACCTGTAATCCCCATATGTGGAGGAAGGTGGGTGATTGGATTATGGGGGCGGTTTCCCCATGCTGTTCTTGTGATAGTGAATTCTCACAAGATCTGATGGTTCTATAAGGGGCTCTTTCCCTTTCCCTCCTCAATTTTCTCTCTCCTGCCACCTGTGAAGAACATGTTTGCTGCCCCTTCCACCATGATTGTAAGTTTCCTGAGGCCTCCCCAGCCCTGCAGAACTGTGAGTCAATTAAACCTTTTTATAAATTACCCAGCCTCAGGTAGTATCTTTATAGCAGTATGCAAATGGACTAATACAGTAGCCCAGACTGGTCTCAATCTTCTGGGCTCAAGTGATCCTTCTGCCTCAGCCTCCCAAAGTGTTGGGATCACAGGTGTGAACCACCATGTCTGGCCTTAATCATATGTTTCTAATTTTTCCATCTCATTGCAAGAGGGCTACAGCATTAAAAAAAAAAAAAAAAAAGTGTAATTAACCAAGAACCTAAAGACTTAAAGCAACAGTAGTTCCTTTCCCTAAATCCAGAGGAAGAATGCTGCTTTTCTAACTAAGGAAACAATTAAGCATCTCTATTTTTAGCCCTTTAGTTATACATGTAACTGATGTTTGTCCTTTCTGTCAAAGAAAAATATCTGCATTACCATGCCAAGAAATGGCTCTAATGATTTTTATGTTAGGAACTGGGGAGAAGGGGCAGAGGAGAACCATTCCACAAATGTTAGGAATTATTTACTGAAATTTTTGCTGTATAGAAGACCACTTTTTAGGTGATAATCATTTTCTGTACTCAAAATCCTTGAAAACGGATGTGGAGGGACAATGGAAAATAGAGCCTATCATATGAATGATACAATGGACTTTGGGGTCTCCAGGGAAAGGGTGGGAGGGGGTTGAGGCACAAAAGACTACACATTGGGTACAGTGTACACTGCTCAGGTGATGCATACACCAAAATCTCAGAAATCACCACTAAAGAACTTATTCGGCCGGGCATGGTGGCTCACACCTGTAATCCCAGCACGTTAGGAGGCCAAGGCAAGCGGATCACCTGAGGTCAGGAGTTCAAGACCAGCCTGACCAATATGGTGAAACCCCATCTCTACTAAAAATACAAAAATTAGCCAGGCGTGGTGGCGAGCACCTGTAATCCCAGCTACTTGGGAGGCTAAGACAGGAGAATTGCTTGAACCCAGGAAACGGAGGTTGCAGTGAGCTAAGATCGTGCCACTGCACTCTAGCCTGGCAACAGAGCAAGACTCCATCTCAAAAAAAAAAACAAAAAAAAAAACCTGAGGCCAGGCGTGGTGGCTCATGCCTGTAATCCCAGCACTTTGGGAGGCCAAGGTGGGCAGATCACCTAGGGTCAGGAGTTTGAGACCATCCTGACCAACATGGAGAAACCCTGCCTCTACTAAAAATACAAAAATTAGCCGGGCATGGTGGCGTATGCCAGTAATCCCAGCTACTCGGGAGGCTGAGGCAGGAAAACAGCTTGAACCCGGGAAGCAGAGGTAGCAGTGAGCTGAGATCGTGCCATTGCACTCCAGCCTGGGCAACAAGAGCGAAACTCTGTCTCAAACAAAAAAACTTATTCATGTAATCAAACACCACAAACTATTGAAATAAATAAATAAATATATGGAGAGAGAGAGAGAGAGACAAATACATCTATAAGGAAAAAAAAAAAAGAGACTATGGAAGTCTGTGGGCCAGGTGCAGTGGCTCACACCTGTGATCCCAGCACTTTGCGAGGGTCAAGACAGGCAGTTTGATAGCGGCCTGGGCAAGATGGCGAAACATTGTCTCCACAAAAAAATTTAAAAACTTAGCTGGGCAAGGTGGCATGTGCTTGCAGTCCCAGCTACTCGGGAGGCTAAGGCAGGAGGATTGTTTGAGCCCAGGAGGCCAAGGCTGCGGTGAGCCGTGATTGTACCACTGCACTTCAGCCAAGGTGACAGAGCGAGATCCTGTCTCAAAACAAAACAAAACAAAAAAAAAGAGATATTAAGAGATATCAACAGCTAGAGAAACGAAACCATCTACCCAGAAAAGTAAATGTCATTCCTAAGGGCCTTTTCATATTGTTGGGGAAAATGCCCTGAATACGTCCTATAATAGTTATCTATTGCCACATAACACATGTTCCCAAAACATAACAGCTTAAAGAGAAACTGCCTTTGCAAAATTAAGACAGTAAGAGAAATCTGACATAGTTGACTTCATCTTGCTTGTAACCTCCAAGCTGTCCTTGGTCATTCCTGGCACAGGCCAAGTTAATCTTGGGAGGAGTTTAGTTTATTTAAGCAAGGGTGATACTAGCCCTTCCCAAAACTAAACTGCCTTCATAAAACTAATGAAAGGCCATGAGGTTAGGATTATGAGAGTGGCCTGAATTCTGCTAATATGGAGTTATTAAATTGTAACCAGCCATTGTTCTGAGGTCACAAGATTTGCAACCTCCACAGTTGCCCCTGTAATTAACATCACTATTGTAGAACCTAAGATTGGTCTTTTGAGACGTTTTAGCAGACTTTTGCATTCGGGCAACTAACTGACCACACCTGGGCTTGCAACTTGTGACTCCACAGGCCCTGTGGCCCCACCCAGAGGGGGACTCAGCCCCCAGGACCGTTTTCCACACCCCTATGAGTCCATCCCCAACCGATCAACATTCACCATTTCCTAGCCCTCTGCCCACCAAACTGTCCTTGAGTACTAACTCCCTCTTCTGCGTGGTCGGCCTCACATCAGTTACACTCCCTTTGCTGCAATGCTATGGCCTCAGTGAATTGATTTTTGTTTGTGCTGACAGCAGGAGAAAGCCACTGGGCAATTACAAAACAGCATTCATTATCTCCCCTAGTTTCTGTGGGTCTGGGCTCCAGGAGCAGCTCAGCTGAATGGTTCTGGCTCGAGGTCTGTCATGAAGCTGCAGGATTCACTCCCAGCTCGCTCGTGGAGCTACTGGCAATGAGGCTCCAGTTCCTTGGCACGTGGTCCTCCCCAGTGCACTAACATGGTTTCAGCTAGAGGAAGACAGAAGACAGGGATAGAGAACCAAAAGAAGTGCAGTCCTTTATCATCTAACCTAGGAAGAGACATACCATGACTTCTGGTTAATTCTGTTGGTGTTTTTTGTTTTGGTTTGTTTTTTTTGTTTGTTTGTTTGTTTTGAGACAGAGTCTTGCTCTGTAGCCAGGCTGGAGTGCAGTGGCGCGATCTTGGCTCACTGCAACCTCTGACTCCTAGGTTCAAGTAATTCTGCCTCAGCCTCCCAAGTAGCTGAGACTACAGGTGTGCACCACCACGCCCAGCTAATTTTTGTGTTTTTAGTAGAGATGGGGTTTCACCTTTTTGGCCAGGATGGTCTTGATCTCTTGACCTCATGATCCGCCTGCCTTGGCCTCCCAAAGTGCTGGGATTACAGGCGTGAACCACCGTGCCTGGCCAATTCTATTGGTCTTATAGATCAACCATGGCACACTGTGGGAACGGATGACGGCACAAGGTCTGAATATCAGGAGAGAGGGATCGTTGAGGTCTGTCTTGGAGGCTGGCTCCCACTCTGCTCTCTATCCCCCGAAAATCCACAGTCCTCCCACATGTAAGTACATTCACCCCCTCCCAAGGAACAAGACAGTCCCATCAGCTCACAGCATCAGCTGAGAGTTCATCTTATCTATGTTAGGTCCAGGGGCAGATGACGACCCTAGGGTTCTCAGGTACAGCTCTAAGACAGTTCTTCCTGATCTGCAAGGCTGAGAACTAGACAAGTTATCACCCTCCAAACACCCAGCATGCAATGGTGGGACAGTTACATGATGCCCAGATGTTCCTGTTCAGAAAGGCTGCAAATGAAAGGCACACACACTGCTAGTCCATAAGCAGTTCTGAAATCCAGCTGGGTAAGCACTGGAATCCAGTGATACTTCTGCCAGGAAATGACTTTCCAGACTATTGACTCTGCCCTGGGAGGACTTGATTTCATCTTAGGAGTCATACTTTTACATGAAAGGTGGTGTGGATTTACAGCAAACCATTTTTCTCACCTTGTTTCCTGCCTGTAGAATCTTAGAAATCTCAAGGCCTGTTTTTTTTTTTTTTAACTTTGTCTCTTTCAGTTCAAGTTGACCAGGTTACTGCTGATGTAATTATTTTTTAAGCTTTGTCTTCTGTGAGTCGTACTGAGGCATCATCTTTGATTTTTCTTTTTTCTTTTAGAGACAAGGTCTTGTTCTGTTGCCCAGGCTGGAGTGCAGTGGCATGGTCTTGGCTCACTGCAGCCTCAATCTCTGGGCCCCAGCAAAACTCCCACCTTAGCTTCCCAAGCAGCTGGGACTACAGGCACATGCCATTGTGCCGGGCTAATTATTTTTTGCAGAAATGGGGTCTTACCATCTTGCCCATGCTGGTCTCGAACTCCTACACTCAAGCGATCCTCCCACTTCGGCCTCACAAATTGTTAGGATTACAGGCGTGAGCCACTGTAATCTCCAGTTTTAACAAACGATTTTATAGTTACACCCTCACTTTAATCTTTAAACCATATTTTCCTGAGTGTTCTGAATTTAATCTTTGCTCTGAAGTCACTTCTAAATGTTAGTGTAATCATTTGCCACCTGGAGAAGCTGTGCATCTTCTAAACCAGTGAGCCCTGGTTTCTTTTTTAACAGTTCTTTCTTTAGCTTATTTCATTCCTGTCTTATTTTATTAAAGTGGCAAGAAGAAACCAATGGCATTTTCACTCTAGTTGGAAACAGATTTAGCCGGATCACTCATTCATTAGCTAGCTGTATTTTCCACTTTCCACACAACTGCGGGTGACAGTGTTGCTGAACTTACTGCCTTTCACCAGGACTTCCCTTTCTCCAGCTCCCGGGAATACTCCCAGGTTCAAGTAATTCTCATGCCTCAGCCCCGAAGTAGCTAGGACTACAGGAACCTGCCACCACACCCAGCTAATTTTTGTATTTTTAGTAGAGATGGGGTTTTGCCATGTTGGCCAGACTGATGTCGAACTGCTGGCCTCAGGTGATCTGTCTGCCTTGGCCTCCCAAAGTGCTGAGATTACAGGCATGAGCCACCATGCCTAAACAAAAAAAATCTTTTTTAGAGATAGGAGTGTTGTTATGTTGCCCAGTCTGTCCTCAAATTCCTGGACCCAAGCAATCCTCCTGCGTTAGCCTCCTGAGTAGCTGGGACTACAGATGTGGACCACCATGCCCGCTTCCAACTGTGAGGCTTTTATCCACAGTTTCAAAGCACTCCTCAAATCCACAGTTTCAGCAGCACTCTCCTCAAAGCCCACTGCCTGAGTCCAAAGCCACTCCTGCATTGGAGGGTTTTGTTATGGCAGCACCTTGCTAACAGATACACAAATCTGTGTTACATATTGCTCCATTACAAATGAACTCAAAACTTAGCTGCCTCACAAATTACCTCACAAATCCTCAGAGCTCAGAATCTGGGAGCATCCCAGCCCAGTGGTTCCGGCTTGAGGCTTGCATGCAGTTGTACTCAAGCTGTTGGCCAGAGTCGCCGGCTCTGGAGACTTGGCTGGGACCTGAGGGCTACCTCTAAGCTTTCTCTCATTGCTGTGGGCAGGAAGTTTCAGTTCCTTGCTGTGTGGGCCTCTCCATGGGGCCACTAACAGGACTTCTTCCCCCAGAGCGAGGGACCCAAGAGAGACCACCGGGACAGCCATGGTCTATTATAACCTAGTCTCAGAAGTGATGGACTACCACTTTTTTTTTTTTTTTGAGACTCAAGTGATCCTCCCACCTTAGCCTCCCTAGTAGCTGGGACTACAGGCACGTGCCACCATGCCTGGCTAATTTTTGTATTTTGTATTCTTTGTAGAGACAGGGTTTCACCATGTTGCCCAGGCTGGTCTTGAACTCCTAGGCTCAAGCAATCTGCCCATCTTGCCCTCCCAAAGTGCTGGGGTTACAGGCATGAGCCACCATGCCTGGCCTCATTTTTTTCAGTGTGAGATATTCTAGAACCAACCTACCCTCCCACCCCTAATTTAAGGTTAAGACAACTTACTGTTTATTTTCAAAGAAGTATTAAGTATCTAACATACAGTAGGTACTTCTGGGGGCAAAAAAAGATAGTCCCTGCCTTTGAGGAATTGCCTATTGAGAAAACAAGACATAGCTATAATACAATGTGATAAATTCTACAGAAGGGTATAAAGGGAATGCCCAGGAGAGCCAGATGAGCAGACTTTTTTTTTTTTTTTTGAGACGGAGTCTCGCTCTGTAGCCAGGCTGGAGTGCAGCGGCGCGATCTAGGCTCAATGCAATCTCCGCCTCCTGGGTTACAAGCGATTCTTCTGCCTCAGGGTCCCGAGTAGCTGGGATTACAGGCGCACGCTGCCACTCCCAGCTAATTTTTGTATTTTCTTTTTTTTTTTTTTTTTGAGACAGAGTCTCGCTCTGTCGCCCAGGCTGGTGTATAGTGGCGCGATCTCGGCTCACTGCAAGCTCCGCCTCCCGGGTTCACGCCATTCTCCTGCCTCAGCCTCACAAGTAGCTGGGACTACAGGCGCCCGCCACCATGCCCGGCTAATTTTTTGTATTTTTAGTAGAGACGGGGTTTCACTGTGTTAGCCAGGATGGTCTCAATTTCCTGACCTCGTGATCTGCCCGCCTTGGCCTCCCAAAGTGCTGGGATTACAAGCGTGAGCCACTACGCCCAGCCAATTTTTGTATTTTTAGTAGAGATGGGGTTTCACCATGTTGGTCAGGCTGGTCTTGAACTTTTTTTTTTTTTTTTTTTTGAGACACAGTCTCACTCTGTCGCCATCTGGAGTGCAGTGGCATGATCTAAGCTCACTGAAACCTCTGCTGGCCGAGTTCAAGTGATTCTCCTGCCTCAGTCTCCCAAGTAGTTGGGAATTACAGGCGCCTGCTACTCAACCTGGCTAATTTTTGTATTTTTAGTAGAGATGAGATTTCACCATCTTGGCCAGGCTGGTGTTGAACTCCTGACCTTGTGATCCACCTGCCTTGGCCTCCCAAAGTGCTGGGATAATAGGCGTGAGCCACTGTGCCCGGCCTGGTCTCGATCTCTTGACCTCATGATCCGCCCGCCTTGGCCTCTCAAAGTGCTGGGATTACAGGTGTGAGCCACCACACCCGGCCTGAGCAGACTTAAAACAGAGCATGAGAAAAAAAAAGAGTGAGTAGAACAAAGTTAAAAGCCTTTTATAACCACACTTGGAGTCTGAACTTAGTGTTACAGTGCATGACTTTATCATTATAGGCTTATAAGCAGGAGAGGGAAATGATCAGATACAGTTTTAAAAATTCACCTTTATTTTAATGCTTTCATAGTTTTACTTTTTTAAATACTGATTCATTTGGAACTTTGTAACATTTAATACAAGGCAAAATTATATAAATCGCAAACATCAGTTAAGTAAACTGTAATGCATACCCAACAGAAAGAACTTTAAAGCCTCCAAGACCTTTGAAGCTTCTTCCAAGTTTTTAATTTCACAGAAATACAGCAGAATAAACATTCCTGCTTCTAAGACTTTGAAGAATTTGAATCATGAAATATTGTGTGGTAAGATGGATTGAAGAGGCAGAAAGCAAAGTTCTATGGGTTTGTTTTCTAACACTGAGAAATCATGTCAGCTGGGAAAAAATACCAATTACTGAGTGCCTTACTGCATACATTTCTACCTCATTCTCATTTGTTACACTGTAAAATGGTACAGTCCACAGATTATTATATGCAGAAAGCAATCCTTTTCTAATCCTATTCCCATGGATATCAATGTTCAAAGTTTACTGCCATGAGCTCAATCAAGGTATGGTGTGATTTGAAAGTGAAGCCTTTATTGTGCCAGAAGGTCATGGCATGACTGACTGCATGCAAACAGGGAGCTTGCCCTTCTTTCCTAGTTGGTCTGCTCCTTCTCCTCCAGGATGAGTACAGTGTCCACAGTTATTCCTATGTCCTCCAGCGACTGGCCTCCCTCCACTGCCAGAGGCCGTCTGGGAAAGGAAGTAGAAAGGCTGTATAGAGATGTGTGGTACCCAATTCTCGTCATCCAGTCAAATAAGACCTAGAAGATGAAAAGCTTGGCTTAGTCATTATCAAATACTTACACACCGTGTCCCTTTAGACCACCATAACATTTTATAATTTTGTCAATGTAAAATCATATCCCTAGGAGTAATGAGACAGAATTTTCATACCTTTCAAAGAAACTTTCTAGAACTTAAAGGAAAATAGCTTGCCATGAGTTTAGAGCTAGGAATATTCTTTTTTTTTTTTTTGAGATGGGAGTCTCGCTCTGTCACCCAGGCTGGAGTGCGATGGCACAATCTCGGCTCACTGAAACCTTCACCACCTGGGTTTAAGCGATTCTCCTGCCTCAGCCTCCAGAGTAGCTTGGATTTTACAGGTGCCCACTACCATGCCCAGCTAATTTTTGTATTTTTAGTAGAGACGGGGTTCCACCATGTTGGCCACGCTGGTCTTGAACTCCTGACCTCAAGTGTTCTGCCTGCCTGGGCCTCCCGAAGTGCTGGGATTACGGCTGTGAGCCACTGCGCCCAGCCAAAAATTAGCCAGGCATGGTGGCGGGCACCTGTAATCTCAGGCCCTCAGGAGGCTGAGGAGGGAGAATAATTTGAACCCAGGAGGCGGAGGTTGCAGTGAGCCAAGATCCCACCACTGCACTCCAGCCTGGGTGACTGAGCAAGACTCAGTCTCAAAACTATATATATATGTGTGTGTGTGTGTATATATATGTGTGTGTGTGTATACATACATACATACATATATATATATATATATATATATATATATATATATAAATTTTTTTCCCCAAACATATAATGGCACAGAAGTTTGAAACCAGCCTGGGTAACATGGCGAAACCCAGTCTCTACAAAAAATACAAAAATTAGCCAGGCCTGGTGGTGCATGCCTGTAATCCCAGCTACTCAGGAGGCTGAGGTGCAAGGATCACCTGAGCCCAGGAAGGTTGAGGTTTCGGTGAGCTGTGATTGCACCACTGTGCTTCAGCCTTGGTGACAGAGTGAGAACCAATCTCACAAAAATAAATAACAATAATGGTAAATTATCTGTCAGGAACACTGATCCTATTTACATTCACATTAACAAGTTACGATGGCCGAGCACAGTGGCTCACACCTGTAATCCCAGCACTTTGGAAGGACGAGGTAGGAGAATCATTTGAGCCCAGGAGTTCAAGATTGGCCTGGTCAGCATAGTGAGACCTGTTCTATTTTTTAAAAAAATAAAAAATATTAAAGGTTTTGTTTTGTTTTGTTTTTTGTGATGGAGTCTTGCTGTTTCTCAGACTGGAGTGCAGTGGCACGATCTTGGCTCACTGCAACCTCTGCCTCCTGGGTTCAAGCGATTCTCCTGCCTCAGCCTCCCGAATAGCTGGGACTACAGGCACGCACCACCATGTCCGGCTAATTTTTGTATTTTAAGTAGAGACAAGGTTTCACCATTTTGGCCAGGATGGTCTTGATCTCTTGACCTCGTGATCTGCTTGCCTCAGCCTCCCAAAGTGCTGGGATTACAGGTGTGAGCCATGGTACCCGGCCAAAAAACTATTAAAGTTTTAAGAATCCCTGTTTTCCCAACACATTTGCCAAATCTGAGTACGATTTCTATTTAATCTTTGACACTCTAGTTAAGTAGAAAATACTGTTTCATTTTATTTGTATTTCATTGATTCTATGTGAGACCAAACATTTTTTTCATATATTTATCACTGACTCTTCTTCAGGAAATCGTGATATTCATGTGTTTCTTTCCCTGCCAGTCTACTGAGGTGTTCATCTCTTCCTTGATTTAAGTTCCTTATAAAAAATAACTATCATACATAAATAGTAAAATGGGCTGGTCGTGGTGGGTCACGCCTGTAATCCCAACACTTGGGTAGGCCAAGGTGGGCCTACCACTTGAGCCCAGGAGTTTGAGACCAGCCTGGCCAACATGGTAAAACCCCATCTCTACTAAAAATAAAAAATTAGCCAGGAACGGTGGAGCATGCCTCTGGTCCCAGCTACTCAGGAGGCTGAGGCACAAGAACTGCTTGAGATCAGGAGATGGAAGTTGCAGTGAGCAGAGATCACACCACTCCATTCCAACCTGGGTGACAGAACAAGATTCTGTCTCAAAAAAAAAAAAAAAAAAAAAAAAAAAATTCTAAACTTTATGAACAGTTCCTTTATGGAATTTTAAATTTTTTTTTTTTTTTGAGATGGAGTCTCACTTTGTCACCCAGGCTGGAGTGCAGTGGCATGATCTCAGCTCATTACAAGCTCTGCCTCCTGGGTTCATGCCATTCTCCTGCCTCAGCCTCCCCAGTAGCTGGGACTACAGGCGCTTGCCACCACGCCTGGCTAATTTTTTTGTATTTTTAGTAGAGACGGGGTTTCACCATGTTAAGATGGTTTCGATCTCCTGACCTCATGATCCACCCACCTCAGCCTCCCAAAGTGCTGGGATTACAAGCATGAGCCACCGCACCTGGCCGGAATTTTTATGTAGTCAAATCCAGTATTTTCCATTACGGTTTACAGCATTCTTGTCACTGAAGGTTAAATACAACAAACAGGACAGAATATTATTTACATATATTTTTAATGCACATATAATTATATGTTTAAATGTACTTAGAGATGGAAATATACCAAAATGTTAGTAACTGGTTTTGGCATGAGACTACAGATCAAATTTTTTTCTCTCTCTACTTTTCCATGTTTTCCAAATTATCACTAACAACCACAGTATTGTTTTTATTATTTATTATTTTTGAGACAGAATCTTGCTCTGTCACCCAGGCTGGAGTGCGGTGGCACGATCTCGGCTCATTGCAACCTCTGCCTGCCAGGTTCAAGTGATTCTCCCACCTCAGCCTCCCGAGTAGGTGGGATTACAGGGGTCCGCCACCATGCCCAGCTAATTTTCTTATTTTTACTAGAGATGGGGTTTAACCATGTTGGCCAGGCTGGTCTCGAACTCCTGACCTCAAGTGATCTGCCCACCTTGGTCTCCCAAAGTGTTGGGATTACAGACCTGAGTCACTGCACCCAGCCCACAGTATTGTTTTTAAAAGAAAAAAAAGTCTAAAGTTAATAGTGGCTACTTCCTAAGGATTTAAAAGCATCTTGCCCATCAAATTATGAAAATGTAATGAAAGCAAACAACAAAGGAAAAATACACCAAAGGGAAAGAATGAGTAAAATGTGAATGCAGAGATCACAACTCAGAGACATCCGGCAGGCATGCCTAGTTAGCCAAATTTCTGCAATGTGGAGTACCTGGAAATGTCCTTTATCCATACCTGATGGGAGGTGCAGATGACAGTGTGATCACACCTTCCCCACGGCATGTGAATAAACTACTGCCAAATTCAACAAAGATATTTCTCAAAATGTGAATTCCTTCACTTACCTGTGAGCCGTAGGACTTCAAAAACCTTCTCCTCAGGACGTTCCCACTGGGACATCGGAGAGCAACAGTAACTACCTAAGGAAGAAAGATTCACATAAGAACTCCGATCCATTGCTCTTTGCAATTCCTTTCATTCCATAAAACAGCTAAGCAGCTAAAAAGGACTTAGATGCTGCTTTGCTAATTATTAAAAGACATAGGTAGGGCATGGTGGTGGCTCACGCCTGTAATCCCAGGACTTTGGGAGGCTGAGACAGGCAGACCACTTGAGGCCAGGAGTTTGAGACACCTGCCGCCACAAAAAACAGAAAAATTAGCTAGATGTGGTGGTGCATGCCTCTAGTCCCAGCTACTTGGGAAGCTGAAGTGGGAGAACAGCCTGAGCCCAGGGAATCTGAGGCAGCAGTAAGCTGTGATCACACCACTGCACCCCAGCCCGGATGACAGAGCAAGACTCTGTTTAAAAAAAAAAGACATTATAAAATGAAAAGATGACAAATTAGTGTTTATTTTTCACCTGTCAAGAAACCCTTTATGACTAATATGATCATTAACTGTGCTGGGAGTTATATGGGTATCATATTATGCATAACTGGTGATTTTAGAGCAGCACCCCTCCCTCTCAGGAAAGCTATGTTAGAAAATATTTCCAATCAGGCCAGGTGCGGTGGCTCAGGCCTGTAATCCCAGCACTTTGGGAGGCCGAGGTGGGCGGATCACTTGAGGTCAGGAGTTCGAGACCAGCCTGGCCAACATGGTGAAACCCCATCTCTACTAAAAATACAAATATTAGCCAGGCATTGTGGCGCACACCTGCAGTCTTAGCTACTCAGGAGGCTGAGGCAGGAGAATGGCTTGAACCTGGAAGCAGAGGTTTCAGAGAGCCCAGATCATGCCATTGCACTCCAGCTTGAGCAATACGGTGAGACTTGGTCTCAAAAGAAAAAAAAAAAAAACCTTTCCCATCAGGCACAGTGACTCACACCTATAATCCCACCACCTGGGGAGGCCAAGGTGAGAGGATCACTTGAGACCAGGAGTCGGACCAGCCTGGGCAACACAGTGAGACCCAATCTTTACCCAAAAAAATTCTTTTTTTAATTTAAAAATTAGTCAGGGCTGGTGGCATGTGCCTGCAGTTCTAGTTACTTGGGACACTAAGGTAGGAGGATCACTTGAGCCTGAGAGGTTGAAGATGCAGTCAGCTATGATCATGCCAAGGCACTCCAGCCTATGAGACACAGCAAAAGCCCGTCTCTTAAAAAAAAAAAAAGGTTTCCAAGGAGTATAACTGTTGCCGAGCCCCAAGAAGTTAGGTTCTCCTTCTGGATTTATTGCCCAAATGACTTAATGGCTTTCAAGACATGTTGTGTTCCCCATACATTAGGAAGTGTCTGTAAGTAGGGTGGCCAGTGACAGGAAGGCACCACGGACTATGACCCAGCAACTGGGAAGAAGGCAGCTTGACACAGAGTTGGGGATCAGTCCCAGCCCAGCCCCCAACAGCAAACCACCCCTAAATTAAAACATCTACAAAGTAGTTGCCCTCCTCATTTTCTCCTTTGAAAAGGAGAACTGCAATTTGAAGTCATTTGCCTAGTTTTTTTTCCTTTTTTTTTCCTTTTTATAGTGACAGGGTCTCACTATGTTGCCCAGGCTGGTCTTGAATTCCTAAGCTGAAGCAATCCTCCCCTCTCGGCCTCCCAAAGTGCTGGGACATATGCCTATTTTGATTGTTTTAGTAAGCAACGCATTTTCTGACCTAAAGTTCTGGAAAAGCCCACATGTGTCCTATGCCTGAGGCAGTAGGTGGGTGTAATCCCAGCACTTTGGGAGGTCAAGACAGGCAGATCACCTGAGGTCAGGAGTTCCAGGCCAGCCTGGCCAACATGGTAAAACCCCATCTCTACTAAAAATACAAAAACTAGCCCGATGTGGTGGCAGATGCCTGTAATCCCAGCTACTTGGGAGGCTGAGGCAGGAGAATCACTTGAACTCAGGAGGCGGAGGTTGCAGTGAGCTGAGATCATGCCATTGCACTCCAGCCTGGGTAACAAGAGTGAGACTTCATCTCAAAAAAAAAAAAAAGACAACTCAGCAGACAGCAGGCTTGCAAAATACGACTCATGTTCAGGACTTTGATACTACACTACATTCCAAATAAGACCCAGCTACCCAGGAGGCTGAGGTGGGTGGATCACTTGAGCCCAGGAGTTCAAGGCCAGCCTAGGCAATATAGTGAGACCCTGTCTCTATGTTCTAAAAAAGACCTAGTTACAGTATAATCACATGAACACTTATGCTATCATTTCTTTCTAAACCCAAGTTTAGATAAGACATATTTAATGGATGTTAGCAAAGAAAATAGAAATAAGTTTAATTTTCGAAGAGAAAAATAGACTCACTTCTGCTGTTTGAGAAGGTTCTTCAGGTAAATCAGGAATCTAAAGAAAAGTATTGGTAAGAGGAATGTAAACATTTTCAAGAAGCAAACAAAAGTGTCAATGAGAAGAGTTCCTCTCAATGCAGAGTTTAGACAAACATCTAAGCTTACTTAAATCTTTTCTTTATACATCTATAAAGAGTTTATAATGAAAATAGCTCAATTAATAAACATTTTTGGGCAAGTGTGCTAAAAATTAATCATAATAGGATTTGAGATAATAGCTCCCAATCCATACATTCTTAAAGGATTTTGTTTCTATTATGTTCCAAAATATTACTAATATATAAAAATGTACTATGTAAAAAAGCAAGCCAGATGCAGTGGCTCATGTCCGTAATCCCAGCAACTCAGGAGGCTGAGGCAGGAGGATCACTTGAGCTCAGAAGTTCAAGGCCAACCATTGCAGCAAAGCAAGACCCTGTCACTTAAAATATACATATATATGATTGTGTATGCATATTCACATACATATACATAAAAACAGGATAAATAGTAACATGAATCAGCTGGGCGCAGTGGCGCATGCCTGTAATCCCAACACATTGGGAGGCTGAGGCAGGTGGATCACTTGAGGTCAAGAGTTCATGATCAGCGTGGCTAACATGGTGAAACCCCGTCTCTACAAAAATACAAAAATTATCCAGGCGTGATGGTGGGTGCCTATAATCCCAGCTACTCAGGAGGCTGAGGCAGGAAAATCGCTTGGAACCCACGAAGCAGAGGTTGCAGTGAGCTGAGGTTGTGCCACTGCACTCTGGCCTGGGTGACAGAGCAAGCCTCCATCTTAAAAAGAAAAAAAAAAATTCAATAAGACCCCAAAATTATTTTGCTTCAAACATATACACATTTTATTTATTTATTTTTCTGAGACGGAGCCTCACTCTGTCACCCAGGCTGGAGTGCAGTGGCACGATCTTGGCTCACTGCAAGCTCTGCCTCCTGGGTTCACGCCATTCTCCTGTCTCAGCCTCCTGAGTAGCTGGGACTACAGGCGCCCGCCACCATGCCCGGCTAATTTTTTGTATTTTTAGTAGAGATGGGGTTTCACCGTGTTAGCCAGGATGGTCTCGACCTCCCGACCTTGTGATCTGCCCGCCTCCGCCTCCCAAAGTGCTGGGATTACTGGCGTGAGCCACCGCGCCCGGCCCATATACACATTTTAACATGAATATGGACTTTTTGTCACTCACACTCCCAGGTGACTGCCAGAAACCATTCACTTTGGTTGCTTTTGTCATTTACTCATGTTTCCCTATTTCCATTAATCTACTAAGAATCCAGATATTGGGCTGGGTGTGGTGGCTCATGCCTGTAATCCCAGCACTTTCGGGGGCTGAGGCAGGCAGATCACCTGAGGTCGGGAGTTTGAGACCAGCCTGGCCAACATGGTGATACCCCATCTCTACTAAAAATACAAAAATGAGCAAGGCATGGTGGCGCACACCTGTAATCCTGCTACTCAGGAGGTTGAGGCACGAGAATCTCTTGAACCCAGGAGGCAGAGATTGCAGTGAGCCATGACTGCGCCACTGCACTCCAGCCTGGGTGACAGAGTGAGGCTCTGTCTCAAGAAAATAAAAATAAAATAATCCAGATATTTAGACCATTTTCTTTCATTAAAACATTTGTTACCAATGACTTCATCTCCAGGAACTCTCTTTATTAATACCATAGAGTATATTTTATAACATTTAATCTAACCTTATTTGCATTTACTAAATAACTCATTTGTTTTCTTTGGTATCAAAAGCATATGTGACTGTCAATAAAATCTGCCATCAGCATAAGATAGTGTCATTAACAAAACACAAATGTGAATTTTTAATCAGTCCATTTAGTTCATATCGATCTTTTTCAAAGGTCAGTGATAGTTCAATAATCTGATTCCCCTGCTCAATCTCCACTATGGGACCAGGAAATCTCAGATTGAGAAGCAATATCTTAGAAACTATTTTCAGGGAATAGACAGTCTCCCAGCTTTCCCTAAGGGCCGGTAAAAATGGATTTCTTATTTCTAATCTTTCCAGCTCCAATTGGAATTAAGTTAGGGATTGAAGATTTGAATGAACAACATGTATAATAAACCTGGGCACTAATCCAAAGTGACTGATTGCTAATCTATTCTCTAGAAGGGCCAATAAGGAAAATTATACACTCGTGTTAATAACAGCTATTAGCCACTCACAAGACAGGGCTTGATAATGTTCTTAAGTTAATAGGAATGCTTCCCTTTGTAAGCATTATATTTTTCATTTTTACATAATCAAATTCCTTAAAAAGAATTGAGTATTTTCGGCCGGGCACAGTGGCTCACGCCTGTAATCCCAACACTTTAGGAGGCCGAGGCAGGCGGATCACGTGGTCAGGAGATCGAGACCATCCTGGCTAACATGGTGAAACCCCGTCTCCACTAAAAATACAAAAAAATTAGCCGGGTGCGATGGCGGGCGCCTGTAGTCCCAGCTACTTGGGAGGCTGAGGCAGGAGAATGGTGAGAATGGTGTGAACCCAGGAGGTGGAGCCTGCAGTGAGCCTAGATTGCGCCACTGTACTCCAGTCTGGGCGACAGAGTGAGACTCTGTCTCAAAAAAAAAAAAAAAGAAAGAAAAAATGTCAATTTTTTTTTTCTGAGACAGAGTTTCACTCTGTCGCCCAGGCTGGAGTGCAGTGGCGCAATCTAGGCTCACTGCAACCTCCACCCCGCTGGGTTCAAGAAATTCTCCTGCTTCAGCCTCCTGAGTAGCTGGGATTACAGGCGCCTGCCACTGCACCCGGCTAATTTTTGTATTTTTAGTAGAGATGGGATTTTACCATCTTAGCCAGGCTGGTCTTGAACTCATGACCTCGTGATCCATCCACCTCGGCTTCCCAAACTGCTGGGATTACAGGCATGAGCCACCACGCCCAGCCCTTTTTGTTTTTTGTTTTTGAGACAGAGTTTCACTATTGTTGTCCAGGCTGGAGTGCAATGGTGCAATTTTGGCTCACTGCAACCTCCACCTCCCAGGTTCAAGCGATTCTCCTGTCTCAGCCTCCTCAGTAGCTGGGATTACAGGTGCCTGCCACCATGCCCAGCTAATTTTTTTGTATTTTTAGTAGAGATGGGGTTTCATCATGTTGGCCAGGCTGGTCTTGAACTCCTGACCTCAGGTGATCTGCCTGCCTTGGTATCCCAAAGTGCTGGGATTACAGGTGTGAGCCACCGTGCCTGGCTAAGAATTGAGTATTTTCTAAACCTATTATCATTTGTCTTTATTGCTTCCAAGTTGGATTCAGAATATTACTAATATTGAACAGGGAAAATTCTTTTTTTTTTTTTTTTTTTTTTTAAATGGAGATGGGGTTTCACCATGTTGGCCAGGCTGGTCTCAAACTCCTGGCCTCAACCTCCATCGGCCTCGGCCTCCCAAAGTGTTGGGATTACAGGTATCAGCCACTGCGCCCAGCCTATTCTTGGGTGATCACTTTGTAAGGCAGTGGGAAGACACCATCTGGATGAAAGGCCAGGCCTGATCTTCACCCACTACACCACCTCACCCAGAGTTCAATACTCCTACTGCACACAGACACAATTCAGTGAGAGGCATGAAGTAATTTACCTCATTGCACATGGGCTGTTCAGCAGGAGATGGAAATTCAGTTAAAGGTTTAGGCAAGTTCTGGCTCTTTGCTGCTTCTCTGTTTGGTGTTTCCAAAGATGTCTGACTTGTACCTTCATCACCCTGGTCAAACACAACAGACAATTTCTAAAGAGATGTTTTCTATCAACTTTATTCTATTCACAATTGTTTTTCCTTTTTCCTTTTTTTTACCCTGATGGCATATCAGTAGAAAAATATTAGCAAGCCATTATGAGACCCAAAAAATTAAAGCATTATCTCCGTGGACAAGAAAACACGAGGCTTGAGCCGGGTGCTGTGGCTCACACCTGTAATCCCAGCACTTTGGGAGACTGAGGAGGGCAGATCACCTGAAGTCAGGAGTTCAAGACCAGCCTGGCTAACACAGTGAAACCCAATCTCTACTAAAAAAATGCAAAAATTGGCCGGGTACGGTGGCTCACGCCTGTAATCCCAGCATTTCAGAACGCCGAGGTGGGCAGATCACTGGAGGTGAGGAGTTAGAGACCAGCCTGGCCAACATGGTGAAATCCCATCTCTACTAAAAAAACATACAAAAATTAGCCGGGCGTGGTGGCAGGTACCTGTAATCCCAGCTACGTGGGAGACTGAGGCAGGAAAATTGCTTGAGCCTAGGAGGCGGAGGTTGCAGTAAGCTGAGATCGCACCACTGCACTCCAGCCTGGGCGATGGAGAGAGACTCTGTCTCAAAAACAAAAATTAGCTGAGGCAGAAGAATTGCTTGAACCTGAGAGGCAGAGGTTGCACTGAGCTGAGATGGTGCCACTACACTCCAGCTTGGGTGACAGAGTGAGACTCGGCCTCAAAAAAAAAAAGAAAACTTAAAATTGTAAACTTCTATAGAAACTGACAAAATTCATATTCAACGCTGAAGGAAAACATAACCAAAGTTTAATTTGACTTAAAAATCAGAATATATAATATATAATAACATCTATAACATGAGCTTAATACCTTGGAGATCTTGACTTGAGGAAAGATCAGAATGTTCTTGTCCTCATATAAGACAATAGCAATTTATTTGACAGTTTTAAAGACTATCTTATGTCACAGTCAGTCTTTTTTTTTTTTTTTGGAGAAAAGGTCTTGCTCTGTCTCCCAGGCTAGAGTGCAGTGGTGCAGTCACGGCTCACTGCAGCCTCTTGACCTCCTGGGCTCAAGTGATCCTCCTGCCTCAACCTCCCAAGTAGCTGAGACTATAGTCACACTCTATCACGTCTGGCTAATTTTTAATTTTTTTTTGTAGAGACAGGGTCTTCCTATGTTGCCCAGGCTGGTCTCAAACTCCTGGTCTCAAGCAATCTGCCTGCCTCATCCTCCCAAATTACTGGGATTACAGGCATGAGCCACCACAACAGCTTTTTAAGGAACCAAGTTATATGCTCTTTAGGCACCAAAAACCACTTAACCAGCCAGGTGCAGTCCATGGTAGGGTGCACCTATAGTCCCAGCTACTTAAGAAGCTGAGGCAGGAGGATCCCTTGAGCCCTGGAGTTTGAGGCTGCAGTGAGCTATGATCGTGCCACTGCACCCCAGTCAGGGCAACAGAGAGAGACTGTCTTTTAAAAACAAAGACCAGCTGGGCGCAGTGGCTCACACCTGGAATCCCAGCACTTTGGGAGGCTGAGGAGGGCGGATCACGACGTCAGGAGATTGAGACCATCCTGGCTAACATGGTGAAACCCCGTCTCTACTAAAAATACAAAAAATTAGCTGGGCATGGTGGCGGGCGCCTGTAGTCCCAGCTACTTGGGAGGCTGAGGCAGGAGAATGGCGTGAACCTGGGAGGCAGAGTTGGCAGTGAGCCAAGATTGTGCCACTGAACTCCAGCCTAGGGGAACAGAGCAAGACTCCATCTCAAAAAAAAAAAAAAAAAAAAAAAAAGACCAACCCCTTAACCATGTGATAAACAAGTATGCTGAACAAAAACTGATATACAATCATTATCAATAAAAACTCCTAAAAGCAGACTAACATCATTTTCAATTAAAAATCAATCACATAATAGGAAACATAGTAAGAGGATTCAAAATATAAAATGAGAATATTTTCCAACCCCAAGTTTGTGCCCACTGCTTAATTTCCAAGCTTCACCCGTCATTTGATAAAAGCGCTCCTCCAGTTTTCTCAATTTCATTTCCTGGTGAGGTTTTAAAACGTTCTCTATGTATCTGCTGGCCTGTTCAAAACAACAAATTAAGTGTTGTTACTATACATTAATGTTCCTAAAAATGTACGCTGTCTATAGAGTTGTAAATAAGAACCAAGTAAGAGCCCTGCTGGCTGAACAGAGCCACTGCCACCCTGTTTCGCTGCTTGGTTGTGGGGAGGCTCGTGCCGACAGCTGGACAGCAAGCTGGACAGACATTTGTTTTTGACCCGCCTGATTATGAAAGTTATCAACCAGGTTGTGGTTTTCATGCTGGGAACAATCCCATTTCCTGAGAGAACGGGAGGATCTACTTTTCCTATCCTGATTCAAATTGAATGTCGATATGGCAACTCCGAGGATTTGTCACAAATGGGAAACCAAGTGCCATCTTCAGAATTTCAGGTCTTAAATCTGGAGAGGGAAGCCAACATCCTTTGTTTTTGTTTTTTGTTTTGAGATGGAGTTTCACTCTGTCACCCAGGATGGAGTGCAGTGGTGCAGTCTCCACTCACTGCCATCTCTGGCTCCTGGGTTCAAGTGATTCTCCTGCCTCAGTCTCCCAAGTAGCTGGGACTACAGGTGCCCACCACCACGCCCAGCTAATATTTGTATTTTTAGTAGAGACGGAGTTTCACCTTGGTGGCCAGGATAGTCTCAATCTCTTGACCTCGTGATCCACCCGTCTCAGCCTCTCAAAGTGCTGGGATTACAGGCGTGCGCCACCACACCTGGCCCAAAATTTTTTAAAAATTAGCTGAGCTTAGTGGTGTGTGTGTGCCTGTAGTTCCAGCTACCCAGGAAGCTGAGGCAGGAAGATCCCATGAACCCAGGAATTTGAGGCGACAGTGAGGTATGGTTGTACCACTCCACCCCAGCCTAGGCAACAGAGAGAGGCCCAGTCTCAAAAAAAAAAAAAAGTGGCATATCTATTCAATGGAATATTATTCATCCACAATAGGTAAATCCGTACCAACAGAAAGCAGACTGGTGGTTTCCAGAGGATGGGATGAGGGCAGAGTGGGGAGTGACTGTTTAAAGAGTATACGGTTTTCTTTACGGGAGATGGAACAGAGGTGGTAGTTGTACAACGTTGTGAATGTACTAAATGTCACTGAACAGCGTGGTCAATTTTGGCTGGGCATGGTGGCTCATGCCTGTAATCCCAGCATTTTGGGAGACTGAGGCAGGCGGATCACCTGAGGTCAGGAATTTAAGACCAGCCTGGCCAACATGGCGAAACCATATCTCTACTCAAAATACAAAAATTAGCTTGGTGTGGTGGTGCGTGCCTGTAATCCCAGCTACTCGGGAGGTGGAGGCAGAAGAATCGCTTGAACCTGGGAAGCGGAGACTGCAGTGAGCCGAGATTTCACCTCTGCATTCCAGGCTAGGTGACAGAGCGAGACTCCATTTTGAAAATAAATAAGTAAAATAAAATGGTCAATTTTATGTCACGTGAATTTGACCTCATTATATTTTTTTTAAATCTTAGCACAAAAACAGAAGCAACAGACCTTAATTTTAATTGCCTCAGAGATTTTTGTATTTCTCTACGCATAAAGTCTCTAAAAATTCTGCCTTACCTTCTCTCTTTGTGCCTCTTGTTGTTTTTTTCTCACAAGTTTTTGTCTTTTCTCGTTCTTTTCTTCTTCTTCTAAGACATCAAAACATAAAAGTGCTTTGTACTTCCCAAGTATCTCATTTGAAGTATATATAACCAACCAAATAATGTATCAAAAGAAAGAAAAAAATCTAAAGTCTGTGGTTGGGAGACCCTAACACATCACATTTTCATTTATGTTTGGGTTGAACAGTATAACCTTTTAGAATTATGGTTTTATTCATAGTTAATTTGAAAGGGCTATACGTTAAATACTGGTCACTTTCCTTTTATTTACTTACATTTAAATAAACAGTGAAACAAAACACAATGTACCAAATTCACTAATGACAAGCTTCTTCCTAGTAGCATAGAAAATGTGTAGTTTTTGGTTTTAAGATTCACCTATTCTGAGGCTAAGTACAATATTATTTTAAAAGGCTTCTAGGACTCACAAACTTTTGCTTATCAGAAATGAAACAGGCTGGGTGAAGTGGGTCAAGCCTGTAATCCCAGCATTTTGGGCGACTGAGGCAGGTGGATCACTTGAGCTCAGGAGCTAGAGACCAGCCTGGGCAACATGGCGAAATCCCACCTCTACAAAAACTACAAAAATTAGCCGGGTGCAGTGGTACACACCTGTAGTCCCAACTACTCAGAAGCTGAGGCGAGAGGATCACTCGAGCCTGAGAGGAGGAGGTTGCAGTGAGCCAAGCACGCCACTGCATTCCAGCCTGAGTGACAGAGTGAGATTCTGTCTCAAATTAAAAAACTAAAAACAAGCATGATTTCCTAAAATTAAAAACATTTACATATAAAAGACAAAGGTGCCTAAGTAAAAACTGCTAGAATGGAATAAAAAATTAGGATGAAAAGCCTTTCAAGATTAATGGTAGATTGGCCAGGTGTGGTGTCTCACGCCTGTGATCCCAACACATCGGGAGGCCGAGGCGGGCGGATCACGAGATGAAGAGATCGAGACCATCCTGGTAAACATGGTGAAACCCTGTCTCTAAAAAAATACAAAAATTAGCTGGCATGGTGGTGCACGCCTGTAGTCCCAGCTACTCGGGAGGCTGAGGCAGGAGAATCGCTTGAACCCAGGAGGTGGAGGTTGCAGTGAGCCAAGATCGCGCCACTGCACTCCAGCTGGTGACAGAGCAAGACTCCGTCTCAAAAAAAGAAAAAAAAAGATTAATGGTAGATACATTCACTCTGTAGAACAGCTCATAAACTGTAGGTATCAAATGGCAGTTAAGCAGCACAAACACCCAATTTAAAATTAGGGAATTTACCATATAACAACTTAGAAATGATAGAGCTTTAAAACACATATATAAGAAAAATGTACAATTTCTCATAAAAATGTTGGGATATAGTCCATGCAAAACAATCATCACTAATTTTTAAAAACCAACACAAAAAATCATGACTAAAGTTGTACTGATTACTCTCCCTGAAACTACACATCACAAATTAATAGTAAAATGGCTCTTACTGTGCAAAGTTCTAGAATAAATAAATTTGAGTAGAATGGTATAAAAGGGTAGAATAAATAATAAACTTACCCTTCAGATAAACTTGGGAAGATTTAAATGAGTTAAGCCATGAGGTAGTCACAGAAATAATTAAAGTAAGAAGAGCAAGCAGTAACAAAATCCGGCCACAAAGCAAAAGAAAATCCTTGATTCCTGATAAAGGAAAAAAACTAAAATTAAAATTCAAAACTTTTTTTTAAGAGATGACGTCTCACTTGTTGACTAGGCTGGTCTCAAACTCCTGAGCTCACGTGATCCTCCTGCCTTGGCCTCCCAAAGTGCTAGGATTATAGGCATGACCCAACATGCCCAACCCAAAACATTTTTCTTGATACTCCTAATAAATTATGACACATTAGAAGATTATTTGTACTGGAAAAGTATAGTAGAAGTTATACAACTGTCTTATGATTTTGTTCATATATAGTCATCCCTCAGTATTCATGGGGTATTGGTTCCAGGACTCCTGAGTATACCAAAATCCACAGATGCTCAAGTCCCTGATATAAAATGGCACAGTGTTTGCATACAGTCTATGCTCCCACATACTTTAAATCATCTATAGATGACTCATATACTACCCAATACAACGTAAAGGCTCTATAAATAGTTGCTATACTTTATTGTTTATGGACTAACGACAGGGAAAAAAGCCTGTAGATGTTCGGGACAGACAGACAAACATCCATTTATCCATTTTTTTTCTGAATATTTTCTTTTCTTTCCTTCTTTTTTTAAGAGACATGGTGTTGCTCTTCTTTTTTTTTTTTTTTTTTTTCTTTTTTTTGAGACAGAGTCTCACTCTGTCGCCCAGGCTGGAGTGCAGCAGCATGATCTCAGCTCACTGCAAGCTCCGCCTCCCAGGTTCATGCCATTCTCCTGCTTCAGCCTCCCGAGTAGCTGGGACTACAGGTGCCTGCCACCACGCCTGGCTAATTTTTTGTATTTTTTAGTGGAGACGGGGTTTCACCATGTTAGCCAGGATGGTCCCGATCTCCTGACCTCGTGATCCACCTGCCTCGGCCTCCCAAAGTGCTGAGATTACAGGCGTGAGCCACCGTGCCCAGCCGACAGGGTGTTGTTCTTCTTGGTCTTGCTCTGCCACCCAGGCTGTTGGAGTGCAATGGTGAGAACACGGCTCACTGCAGCCTCAACCTCCTGAGGCTCAAGCGAGCCTCCTGCCTTAGTGCCCCCAAGTAGCTGGGACTACAGGCATGTACCACCACACCCGGCTAATTTTTGTATTTTTTGTAGAGATGGGGTCTCGTCATGTTGTCCAGGCTGGTCTTGAACTCCTGAACTCAGGCAATCTGCTCGCCTTGGCCTCCCAAGGTCCTGGGATTGTAGGCATGAGCCACCACACCCAGCCCTTTCTGAATAGTCTCAATCCACAGGTGCTTAAATCCTCGGATGTGGAACTCAGGGATACAGAGGGTTTACTGTATTCTCCTTTGGGCATTAAAAAACTCATGATGGTTGTCATTTCCAGAACAAATGTACAGAGCATAATTCTAGAATAAACACTATCTTGGGAATACAGTTATAATTAGAGCGATCAGCTACACTATATTATGAATATCAGTAATGTATAAGTTGTAGTTTCCCATATAGAGAAAATTACATAACTAGAAATAAAACTGAAAATATAATCGTGTTGGTCAGGCGTGGTGGCTCACACCTGTAATCCCAGCACTTTGGGAGGCTAAGGCGGGCAGATCAGAGGTCAGGAGATCCAGAACATCTTGGCTAACAGTGAAACCCTGTCTCTACTAAAAATACAAAAAATTAGCCAGGTGTGGTAGTGGGTACCTGTAGTCCCAGCTACTCGGGAGGCTGAGGCAGGAAAATGTCGAACCTGTGAGGCAGAGCTTGCAGTGTGCCAAGATCGTGCCATGGCACTACAGCCTGGGCGACAGAGCGAGACTCTGTCTCAAAAAAAAAAAAAAAAGGAAAAATAAAATATCGTGTCAAATTCTAGTTCTATGATAATCTCTGAAACACCAAATTCTTATTTCTCACAATTAAATTGTGCAACTGTGTGCTTCTTTATTTCTTGACATTTAGTCACTTGTAAGTAAAATTACAATTTACATGCTTGCGGAGGAAAAAGTAAAAATATAGTATTTGGTTTATTTATTTATTTATTTATTTTTTATTTTATTTTATTTTATTTTGAGATGGAGCCTCACTCTGTCGCTCAGGCTGGAGTGCAGTGGCGCAATCTTGGCTCACTGCAACCTCTGCCTCCTGGGTTCCAGCTGTTCTCCTGCCTCAGCCTCCTGGGTAGCTGGGACTACAGGCATGCACCACCATGCCTGGCTAGTTTTGTATTTTCAGTAGAGATGGGGTTTCACCATGCTGGACAGGCTGGTCTCGAACTCCTGACCTCAGGTGATCCGCTGGCCTCAGTCTCCCAAAGTGCTGGGATTACAGGCATGAGCCACTGCACCGAGCCAGTATTTGGTGTTATATTAAGAACCAAAGTGAAAATTATTTGAGCAGAAATCTAACTACCTACTTTGCATAATACAATTTAGCAAATGTTGAGGGACAGTGAACAAAGCTGGGTTAAAAATGATTTCCATCCTCTTGGAATTTTTACTCTTGTTTTGTGTTTTTAATTTTCAAAAGATAAATGGCAGAGATACAGAGGAATCCAACGTGATCAAGGCTGGTAATTAGTCAATTAACTAAAACTTAAAGAAGGAATCAGAAAAACACATATACAGGCCAGGCGAGATGGCTCATGCCTGTAATCCCAGCACTTTGGGAGGCCAAGGCGGGCGGATCTCCTGAGGTCAGGACTTCAAGACCAACCTGGCCAACATGGTGAAACCTCCATCTCTACCAAAATACAAAAATTAGCCAGGTATGATGGTGGGTGCCTGTAATCCCAGACACTTGGGAGGCTGAGGCAGGAGAATCACTTGAACCCGGGAGGTAGAGGATGCAGTGAGCAGAGATCATGCCATTGCACTCCAGCCTGGGTGACAGAGTGAAACTCTGTCTCAAAAAAAAGAAAAAAACATATATAGACTTAAATGTTTTATTTTAAACTGAAAACAGATGTATATTCTTGCCTTTTTTTTTTTTCCTTTCAGATGGAATCTCATTCTCTTGCCCAGGCTGGAGTGCAGCAGTTGATCACAGCTCACTGCAGCCATGACCTCCAGGGCTCAAACAGTCGTCCCATGTCAGCCTCCCAAACAGCTGGGACCACAGATGTGGGCCATCAGATAATATTATTTTTTTTTTCCAAATGATCCTCCTGTCTTGGCCTCCTTTCTTGGGCATGGTGGTGCATGCCTGTAGTCCCAGCTACTCGGGAGGCTGAGGCAGGAGAATCGCTTGAACTCAGAAGACGGAAGTTGCAGTGAGCTGAGACTGCACCACTGCGCTCCAGCCTGGGTGACAGAGTGAGACTCCGTCTCAAAAAAAAAAAGAAAAAAAATTTAGCTTAAGTACAAGTAAAATGTATTGACAATAAAGGTTTTTACACAGTAGAAAAAGACAAGGCTAGTTTTTCAATATATGTCTGAATATTAGTGCAGGCATAACCAGCCCTGCTGCTGGTATAAAGTATGATGTGTAAAACAGACTTAAATGCTGTTAAGAAATAATTATTGGAAGCTTACTATCAAGAATCCAAAGGTAGCAAAAAAAAAAAAAAAAAAGGAAAAAATATATATTAAAAAAAGAAAACTTGGCCTCCCAAAGTGCTGGGATTACAGGCATGAGCCACCTTGCTTGGCCTAATATTCTTTTAAAACCCTAAAACCCTAGCAATTTAAAGTTGCTTAGAGAAGAAGTATGACTTTAAAAAAAAAATCACAGCTCCTCCAACTTGGCAGTATTAACTGTTGATTCAGGTGTTATTCAATACAACACATAATTTAATCTATTTTATCTCTGGCCAATACAAAAGTAGTTTAATATCTAGAGTATTGGTATGTAAAGAAACCATTGAGGCCAGGCGCAGTGGCTCATGCCATAATCCCAGCACTTTGAGAGGCTGAGGTGGCTGGATCACTTGAACTCAGGAGTTTGTAACCAGCCTGGGCAACATGGTGAAACCTCGTCTCTACTAAAAATAGAAACATTAGTCAGGCATAGTGGTGCACACCAGTAATCTCAGCTACTTGGGAGGCTGAGGTAGGAGAATGGCTTGGACCTGGGAGGCGGAGGTTGCAGTGAGCAGAGATTGTGCCACTGCACTCCTGCCTGGACAACAGAGTAAGACTCTGTCTCAAAAAAAAAAAAAAAAAAAACCATTGAGGTGTGGGATTTATGTTCCATACTACTGCTGTTCGTTCTAACAGGCAATTTGCAAACATCACATGAGAATATGAAAGAACTATATTTGTGTGTATACCTTTAAAGAAAAAAAATTTTAAGTTTTTTGTTTTTGTTTTTGTTTTTTTTTTGAGATAGAATCTCACTCTGTTGCCAGGCTGGAGTGTAGTGGTGTGATCTCGGCTCACTGCAACCTCCGCCTCCCAGGTTCCAGCGATTCTCCTGCCTCAGCCTCCCAAGCAGCTGGGACTACAGGCGTGCGCCACCATGCTCCGCTAATTTTCGTATTTTTAGTAGAGACAGTGTTTCACCATGTTGGCCAGGATGGTCTCGATCTCTTGACCTCATGACTTGCCTGCCTCGGCCTCCCAGAGTGCTGGGATTTTTTTGTGTACTGAAACTATAGACCCCATAAGCAGTGTACTTCAACGTGAGGAACTGGCCTTAAAATATTTAGCTTAGTCAGGGCGCGGTGGCTCACGCCTGTAATCCCAGCACTTTGGGAGGCCAAGACAGGTGGATCACAAGGTCAGGAGTTGGAGACCAACCTGGCACAACATACTGAAACCCTGCCTCTACTAAAAATACAAAAAAATTAGTTGGGCATGGTGGCACATGCCTGTAGTCCCAGCTACTCAGGAGGCTGAGGCAGGAGAATCGCTTGAACCCAGAAGACGGAAGTTGCAGTGAGCTGAGACTGCACCACTGCACTCCAGCCTGAGTGACAGAGTGAGACTCTGTCTCAAAAATAAAAAAGAAAAAAAAATTTAGCTTAAGTACAAGTAAAATGTATTGACAATAAAGGTTTTTACACAGTAGAAAAAGACAAGGCTAGTTTTTCAATATATGTCTGAATATTAGTATAGGCATAACCAGCCCTGCTGCTGGTATAAAGTATGATGTGTAAAACACACTTAAATACTGTTAAGAAATAATTAGTGGAAGCTCACTATCAAGAATCCAAAGGTAGCAGGAAAAAAAAAAAGGAAAAAATATATATTAAAAAGAGAAAACTAAAAAGGGGAAACAATCCAAAGGAAACAATCATTTGTTCAGAATTCTGAGAAGGAAGCTAATTCCATGAAAATTTCAAGAACTAGATAAAGATGCTGCCAGGAGCCCAGGTGCAATTTCTAGAACCCTTGTCCCTAGTTCTATTAAACTAGACACTGGTAAGTGCTGGGAATACAAAAACAAATTCCATTTGGTCTCTGCCTTCAAGAAGCATATTTCTGGCTGGGCACGGTGGCTCACACTTATAATCCCAGCACTCTGGGTGGCCGAAGTGGGCGGATTCCTTGAGCCTAGGAGTTCCAGACCAGCCTGGGCAACATGGCAAAACCACATCTCTGCAAAAAATACAAAAAATTAGCACGGCATGGTGGTGTGGCGCCTGTATTCCTAGCTACTCAGAAGGCTGAGGTGGGAGGATCACTTGAGCCGGGAAGTCCAGGCTACAGTAAGCCATGACCGTGCCACTGCACTGCAGCCTGGGTGACTGAGCAAGACCTTGTCTCAAAAAATAATAAATGAGCAGAGTAGGGGTGGATGTTGAAAAAGACAAGGGAACAGGTGAATTGCGGAAATGCTGAGTGTGAATTCAACATTTCTGATCCTTTGGATAAAGGTCTTGTTATATTCCAACACAGCTTGAGTGAGTGAGAAGCTTCAGGAGAGTCTTTGTACTTTTTTTTAAAGCATTTTATTTTCATTTCTTATTGCACGCAACATTTCTAGGCATCTGACTCCTTGTGAGCAGGGAGAAAACGTGGAGAAAGAGAGGGAGTACACAACCAAGTTTCATTATGGTCTCTAACTTTAGAATTCACCTTAAAAAGGGAGACAGACATGTAAACTGATCACTGAAATGTCCAAAAATCAACTCATGATTCTCAGCATCTCCACTGTTTTTCTTTCCATTTTCCCTTTACCAGTAGCACTACCAAATACCTAGGTTTGCTCAGTCCCCCATGAGGCAGTCGTCCTTGAATCCTTCCTTTCCCTTGCCCCAAACATCAACCCATAAACAAAGCCTGTTGGTTGATCCTACTCCGTCAATATCCCAAATCTGTCTACATTTTATCTCCTCTGTTATTGTTCTAGTCCAAGCCATCACCACCACTTGTCAACTTCCAAAGCCTGATGTGCCTTACTGCTTCCACCATAGCTTCCGTCCAAAGCATTCTCCATACAGAATCGAGTGACCTTTTTAAAACCTTGGGGAAGTCACTTAACCTCCCTAAATTTCAGTTCCCTCAACTGTAAAATGGGGATTATAATAGTGCCTACCCTCCTCTGATTGCAGTGCAGATTAAATAAGATAATAACCAGCACCTGGTGTTTGGCTTATATTAGGTGTTCAATAAACGTCATTATCCTGAGCCAATTTCTCCTCCTCCTCCTCCCAACTCTCCATGATTCAGCCACAATGGCCTTCACCTTTTCCTCCAACATGTCACAATCTTTTTGCCTAAAATATTCCTCCCCTCCCCTATCCCTTCCCTGCCCCCACTGGCTTTTCACGGGCGTGGCCCCTTATTTAAACCTAGGGCCGGGCGCAGTGGCGCAGGCCTGTAATCCCAGCACTTTGAGAGGCGAGGCAGGAGGATCTCTTGAACCCAGGAGTTCGAGACCAGCCTGGGCAACATAGTGAGACCCTGTCTCTAAAAACAAAACAAAAAACTTCTCAGCCTAAATTCTCACAAGGCCTTCATCTTATCAACCTGTTTATTTCCTTTTGAGTGTTCGCCAGGATGCGAAAGCACTGTCTATGATTGCCCCTGTGCTCTTTGCCTCTACCCTTTTACACATAAAACCATCACACCTGGAGGGAAAAGGTTCCTCGAAGTGAAGTCGGCTCCGGAAGTGGGGGGACAGAGGCGATGCAGTCTGGGAGTTGTAGTCAAAGCTGCTCCGAAGCGACGCAGCCGAAGAGGCGGTCGTTCTATGCAACATTTTGTGAAAATTACCCAGCTGTGACTGTCGAAGGGAAAAAGTCAACACTTACCTATATCCGGGATCCCACGCCGGAGTTCCAGACACACAAGAGGGACAGCAGAGAGGAAGAAAATGCCAACAACCCCACGTGAAGCCATGGTGGCGGAAGCGCCTGGTCCAGGCGGAAAGCCCGCCCCTTCCGGCCGCGTTTTCCGGGGAGGAAGTGGAACTCTTCTTGCAGCGGGCCGGGTGGCAGAGGGTCAATAACGTCGTCAGTAACGACTGCCGCGTCGTTATTGAGGGGGAGCTAAGCCCCGTGTTTTTAACTTATAGCCTGCAGCCGTGTTTCAGAAGAAAGGCAAGTCGTCCCCCAAGTCACATAATGTCCAGAGGAGCCTGGACTCTAGAGTGGTGGCTCCCTGGAGGGTAGCAGGGCAGGGGCTGCCCTTTCGGTCTTTGCAGCGTCCGTGAGAAAGCGCTTTCCAGAGGGAAATGAAGCCGAAGAAAAAGCTGATGCTGTGAGGAGGCAGCCTGGCCCCCTCTGGCCTTGTGGCCGTAGAGGATGAATGTGGGCTATAGCACCTTCCTTATCTCCCTAACGGTGCTTGGTTCCTGGCCCCGTCCGCAGTCTCTGGTTCCGGCGGAAAGACAACTCGAAAGTGGGGCCTGGCTCCAAATACCTGCTCCACAACACGCACGTCCTAATGCCAGGTCCTGGAGACCCGCTACCCCTTGTTCCGCCCCTTGTCAGTTTTGCCTGCACGCGTTATTGTTAACCTTGACTTCATAGTTCTATGACCTCATTGCCATCCTATAACTCACCACTGTGCACTTCTCCCAAGCTACTGAGGTCCTCCCAATCTACAATATTTCGTACTTGGAAATTATCTTTCCTGGCCAGGCGCGGTGGCTCACGCCTGTAATCTCGGCGCTTTGGGAGGCCGAGGCGGGCGGATCACAAAGTCAGGAGTTCGAGATCAGCCTGGCAAATATGGTGAAACCCCGTCTCTACTAAAAATACAAAAATTAGCCGGGCGTGGTGGCGGTCGCCTGTAATTCCAGCTATTCGGGAGGCTGAGGCAGGAGAATTGCTTGAACCCGCATGCGGAGGTTGCTTTGAGCCGAGTTTGCACACTGCACTCCAGCCTGGGCGACAGAATGAGACTCCGTCTCAAAAAAAAAAAAAAAGAAAAGAAAAGAAATTATATTTCCTGGCCGGGCGCGGTGGCTCACGCCTGTAATCCGAGCACTTTGCGAGAAAAAAGAAAATTCTTTTTCCTGACCCATCCATCTAGCCTCCCACCTCTCTCTTCAGTTTATTAGTTCATCTGACATTTATTGAGCTCCACAGTTTGGTACCCTACAACTCTTGGAGATTCAAATATTTACAAGTTACTGAATTTGTCCTCAAGAAACTCAGCTTATCTGACTTTGTGGTTCTATGGAGAAGGAAAAAAAAAAAAAACTGGGAAAGATAGCCCTGTAAGCAAATAAACACAATGCAGTGCCTGAGTGCTATGATAGAGATACACACAGGGTGTTGCAGAACCATACCCGGAAGGCTTGCAGAAGGCTTTCCAAAAGGGAGTCACGCGTATGTTGTGTTCAAAGGTTAGGAATCTGGGCAAGGATGCCCGGGAAGGGTGGGATTTCAAGTTTAGGAAACTGAGTGCAAAGGAACTACCAGTGATTCTTGCTGCAGTTTAGAGCTTGAGGCCGGGCGCGGTGGCTCACTCCTGTATTCTCAGCACTTTGGGAGGCCGAGGGAGACAGATTGCTTCAGCTCAGGAGTTCGAGACCCCTCTGGGCAACGTAGCTAAACCTGTCTAAAAAAAAAAAAATTAGCTGCGCCTGGCGGCGTAGCCTGTGGTCCCAGCTACTCAAGAGGCTGAGGTGGGAGAATCACTTGAGCCCAGGAGGTCAAGTCTGCAGTGAGCTGAGATCATGCCAGTGCACTCCAGCCTGGGCGATATAGCGAGACCCTATCTCTAAAATAAAGCTGAATGAAGGCTTTTAGAGGTAGATTGTTGCTAGGGCCGCAGAGGCTTTCCTTTGTATATAGGCTAAGAACTTTATCCTCCAAGCAAAGGTGCAAAATATTAGGGCACAATCTCAAGATCAGTAAGGGTGAGGTAATATAAATTACAGCATGACATACCATAAAATGATTATATTGACTAGTTCAGATGTTCCCGTAGTTGTCTGTATCTTGTGTTCATCATGCATAAGGAGGAAGACAGGAAAGAAAGTTCTACAGTCTGTATCTTGTGTTCATCATGCGTAAGGAGGAAGACAGCAAAGGAAGTTCTACAGTTCTTAACCACCTGCCTCCTTTATTTTTTTCTTCCTCCCTGGTCTTCCATATTACCTAATTTAATCTGTTGATGGCGCCATTGAATCTCTCTCTGGACTACAAAAGGCAGTTCCTAACCGTTCCAAATTTACCTTGTCTTAACATATGGGAAGCCAGCATTTCCCAAACTTTGTTGTTTGTGAACTCTCTTCACTGCAACTGCAGGCTCTCCCCACCAAAGACCACCAGAATAACCTGTCACTAAGTAAATTTGAGTTTCTTACTGCATTAGAAAAGAACATTGTGGCCGGGCGCGGTGGCTCACGCCTGTAATCCCAGAACTTTGAGAAGCCAAGGCGGGTGGATCACCTGAGGTCGAGTTTGTGACCATCCTGGCCAACATGGTGAAACCCCATCTCTATGAAAACTACAAAAATTAGCCTGGCATGGTGGCTCACACCTGTAGTAACAGCTCCTCGGGAGGCTGAGGTACTAGAATCGCTTGAACCCAGGAGGTAGAGGTTGCAGTGAGATCATGCCACTGTACTCCAGCCTGGGCAATAGAGTGAGACTCAGTTTCAAAAAAAAAAAAAGAACACTGCTTTGACATAGTCTTAGTCGTGTCTCAGAGGGGACGTCAAGGGTGATTTTTATTTGTTTATGAGACAGGGTCTCACTCTGTCACACAGGCTGGAGTTCAGTGGCACAATCACAGCCCACTGTAGCCTTGACCTCTCAGGGTCAAGCAGTCCTCCTGCCTCAGCCTCCAGAGTAGCTGGGACTGCAGGCACATGTCACCATGCCTGGCTAATTTTTTTATTTTTTCTATAGACAGGGTTTCACCATGTTGCTCAGGCTGGTCTTGAACTCCTGGGCTCGAGCAATCTGCCAGCCTCGGCCTTCCAGAGGGTGATTTTTATAGGGTTCTGTAGTCTAGTTAGAGTGGTTTAAGGTGGTCTTTTCAATATGGGGATTTCACTGGGATTGGACATAGTTCATGGTAGAACAGTTTGAGATGGTACACCCAACAAGGTGAAGAAATTGAAGTTAGATTTTGCCTCTTTTTTGACAAGGAAGGTGATTTGCCCAATTCAGTGATCAGCTCAACTTCTCAGTGCCTGAGAAGGAAGCTTTGCAGCCAGATGAGCAACTTAGAGACCAGATAAATGGGAAGTTCCTAAAGCTCAGAATGAAGGTATGGATTGATCTATAGCCTATCTTTGTGAGTAAGAATTTCCCGGAACAAACAGTAAAATCAGGTTGATTTAGAGTTCTTAGTTCTTAGTGGTGATTGTTAAGCTGTAAGTTACCGGTGTCTCCATTGTCACCAAAAAATCTTGTGTGTGTGGGTGTTTTTTTTTTTTTTTTTTTTTGAGACAGGGTCTTACTCTGTCACCCAGGCTGGAGTGCAGTGGCACAAGCATAGCTCACTGCAACCTGGAACCCCTGGGCTCAAGCAATCATCCCACCTCATCCTCCTGAGTAGCTGGGACTGCAAACACATGCCACCATGACTGGCTAATTTTTATTTTTTCTTTTCTTTTTTTTTTTTTCCAGGAGATGGGGTCTTACTATATTGTCCAGGCTGATCTTGAACTCCTGGTCTCAAGTGATTCTCTAGCGTTGGCCTCCCAAAGTGTTGGGATTACAGGCATGAGCCACGGCACCTCACCATATGTGTTTTTTTCCTTGTAGGAATTTAGAAAATTGCCATGCCAGCTGTGCCCTAAACCCTCAACAAGTAGCTGACTTTTTGTTTCCTTAACCTTAGTGTCCATCTTAGTTGATAAAGGGGTAAATAGTTGTCTATTTTAGTCTCTCAGATCACAATTTTTAATTTTTTTTTAGAGAGATGAAGGTCTTACCGTGTTCCCCAGGCTGGCCTTAAACTCCTGGGCTCAAGCAATCCTCCCACCTTAGCCTCCAGAGTAGCTGGGAGTACAAGTGTGCATCACCACGCCCAACTATTATATAATTTTTGCATTTAAAAAATCAATTATTGGCCAGGTGCAGTGGCTCACTCCTGTAATCCCAGCACTTTGGAAGGCCGACGCAGCCGGATCACGAGGTCAGGAGATTGAGACCATCCTGGCTAACACAGTGAAACCCTGTCTCTACTAAAAACACAAAAAATTAGCCGGGCGTGGTGGCGGGCGCCTGTAGTCCCAGCTACTTGGGAGGCTGAGGCAGGAGAATGGCGTGAACCCGGGAGGCGGAGCTTGCAGTGAGCCGAGATTGCACCACGGCACTCCAGCCTGGGCAACAGAGCGAGACACCGTCTCAAAAAAAAAAAAAAAAATCAATTATTTTTTTCAGTATTTTGTTATAAAAATTTTCAGACCAACAGTTGAAACTATTTTTACTCACATTTTATTCTCCTTATTTGATAACATACCTATCAATCCCTCCATCCTTTCATCAATCTTAGTTTTTGATGCCTTTCAAAGTTGCAAACATTAGCAGACTTTCTCTGAAATACTTCAACATGTATATCATTAACTATGTCACAAGTATATATGTAGAAGAGGCTAAAGATCACCTCTCCCCATCTTAGGTCTTAGCTGGGACTCATATAATAAAAGACAGATTAACAAGAAGAAAACAAGTTTATTAATGCATATTGTGTGCATTAGACAGGAGAAATCTCAGTGAAAAGTAACTGAAAGCAATGGCTTAGAATTCTGTCTTATCAGAGTTTAACAAAGAACAGTGAATTTTGGGGGAAATGACAGGGCAAAGGAAGGTGGTTTTAGGCTTCAGAAGGTGGGAGGCTGTGGGAAGGTAACTACTGTATATGCAAGGAAACTAATGGGATAAGTTTTGTTTGTAGATTCCTCTGGTGCCACTTTGGGCTGGTAACAGTCTTGAGCTGCCTCCAGGAAAGGAGAATGTATGTCCTGTCTTTAGGCAGAAAAGTGAGAGGATAGGGAGAGCTTTTTCTCTGTTGACTGCTTTTTTTTTTTTTTTTTGAGACGGAGTCTCGCTCTGTGGCCAGACTGGAGTGCAGTGGCACGATCTCGGCTCACTGCAGCCTCTGCCTCTCGGGTGCAAGCAATTCTCCTGCCTCAGCCTCCCAAGTAGCTGGGACTACAGGCACATGCCACCACGCCCAGCTAATTTTTGTTTTTAATAGAGGGTTTCACCATGTTGGCCAGGATGGTCTCAATCTCTTGACCTCATGATCCGCCTACCTCAGCCTCCCAAAGTGCTGGGATTACAGGTGTGAGCCACCGCACCTGGCCTGTTTTCTGCTCCTTAATTGCCTTTGGCCAAAAAAATAATTTTTATCTCAAACAGGCATATTTTGGGGTGGCACCTTCTGGTTTCCTTCACATACTTCATATGCTACACATACTTCATCGTGCATATCATTAAACACAATGAAATGGACACGTCATGAGCATACCATTCCTTGAGTTCCAATGTATGCATACCCAGTGCAACCCAAATCCCAAGCAAGATACAAAGCATTGACTGACCGTGGTGGCTCATGCCTGTAATCCCAGCACTTTGGGAGGCTGAGGTGCCCAGGAGTTTGAGACCAGCCTGGACAACATGGTGAGACCCCATCTCTACAAAAACACACATTTTTTAATTAGCTGGGTGTGGTGGCATGCACCTGTGGTCACAGCTACTCCAGAGGCTGAGGCAGGAGGATCACTTGAGCCCAGGAGGTGGAGGCTGCAAGTAAGCTGTGTTTGTGACACTGCACTCCAGCCTGGGTGACAGAGAGAGACCATGTCTCAAAACAAAAAAACAAAAAGCATTGCACAGAGAGCAAGCATTGCTCTGATTTTTTTCCACCATAGGTTAATTTTGCCTCTTCTAGGACTTCTGTAAATTATACAAAATGTACTCTTTGGATAAGGTTTTGTTCACACTGTATGCTTTTTTAAACATTTTATGAGATAATTATAAATTCGCATGTTGTTATAAGAGGTCATGGAAATTGCATAAATCCTTTACCATTTCCCCCGATGTTAAAATTGTGCATAAGGACAGTATATCATAAACAGGAAATATATATTGACACAATCCAGTGACTTCATTCAGATTTTACCAGTTACAGATACCAGTTACAGATACTGTGTGTGTGATTTAGTTTTTTATTTTCTTTTATTTTACTTTTTGAGACAGAGTCTTGCTCTATCACCCAGGCTGGAGTGCAGTGGCGCTATCTCGTCTTACTGCAAACTCCACCTCCCAGGTTCATGCCATTCTCCTTCCTCAGCCTCCTGAGTAGCTGGGACTATAGGCGCCCGCCACCACGCCGGCTAATTTTTTGTATTTTTAGTAGAGACGGGGTTTCACCATGTTAGCCAGGATGGTCTTGATCTCCTGACATCGTGATCCGCCCGCCTTGGCCTCCCAAAGTGCTGGGATTACAGGCGTGAGCCACCGTGCCTGGCCATGTGTGATTTAGTTCTATGTAATATTATCACCTGTGTCAATTCCTCTGAGCACTACAGTCAAGATATAGAGTAGTTCCATCACAGGAATTCCTCATGCTGCCCTTCTACAGCCAAACCACCTCACTTTCTACCCTCACCACCATCAACCCCCATGAAACCACTCATCTGGTCTCCATCTCATTTTTTCCCCCTCCATCTTCATTGAGGTATAATTGACAGTTAAAATCCATCTCTTTAATTTTGTCACTTCAAGAATATTATATACATGAATCATACAGCAGCAACAACAACAAGCCTTTTTTGAGATGGAGTTTCACTCTTGTTGCCCAGGCTGGAGTGCAATGGCACAATCTCAGCTCACTGTAACCCCTGCCTCCCAGGTTCAAGCAATTCTCCTGCCTCAACCTCCCATGTAGCTGGGATTACAGGCACCTGCCACCATGCCCGGCTAATTTTTTGTATTTTTAGTAGATATGGGGTTTCACCATGTTGGTCAGGCTGGTTTCAAACTCCTGACCTCAGGTGATCCACCCACCTGAGCCTCCCAAAGTGCTGGGAGTACAGGTGTGAGCCACCGTGCCTGGCTTCTTTTTTTTTTTTTTGAGATGGAGTCTAGCTCTGTCACCCAGGCTGGAGTGCAGTGGCACAATCTCGGCTCACTGCAAGCTCCGCCTCCCAGGTTCACGCCATTCTCCTGCCTCAGCCTCCTGAGTAGCTGGGACTACAGGCGCCTGCCACCATGCCGGCTAATTTTTTTTGTATTTTTAGTAGAGACGGGTTTCACCGTGTTAGCCAGGATGGTCTCGAGCTCCTGACCTTGTGATCCACCCGCCTCGGCCTCCGAAGTGCTGGAATTACAGGCGCGAGCCACTGCACACGGTCTTTTTTTTTTCTTTTTTTTTTTTAAAAAAAGACAGAGTCTTGATTGCTCTGTTGCCCAGGCTGGTCTCAAACTCCTGGGCTCAAGCAATCCTGCCTCAGCCTCCTGAGTAGCTGGCACTACAGGAATGTGTCATTGCACCCAGCTGTTACTGACTTTTTGATGAGAAGTTTTTAATTTTGATGACAATTTATCTAAGTTTTCTTTTATGATTATTGCTTTCTGTGTCCTAAGAAACCTTTGCTTTTCTTGAAGTCGAGAGATTCTCCTATTTTTTTTTTTTTTTAAATAGACCCAGGGTTTCACCATATTGCTCAGGCTGGCCTTCAACTCCTGAGCTTAAGCAATCTGCCCACCTTGGCGTCCCAAAGTGCTGAGATTACAGGTATGAGCCACCGTGCCCGGCCTCCTATATTTTCTTCTAAAAGCTTTGTATTTTAGCTTTTACATTTAGGCTTATGAAATTGCTCTTTTAGTAGTCTCTTTTTCCCCCCTAAAAAATAAGTTGGCTACGTGTGTGTGTTGGTTGTTGTTAACAGGGTCCAATAGTGTTGTCCAGGCTGCAGTGCAGTTGTATAATCACAGCTCACTGCAGCCTCCACCTCCCAAGCCCACATGATCCTCCCACCTCAGCCGCCTGAGTAGCTGGGACCACAGGTGTGCACTACCATACCTAATTTTTTTGTTCGTTTGAGACAGGGTCTCGCTCTGTTGCTTAGGCTGGAGTGCAGTGGTGAGATCACGGCTCGCTGCAGCCTTGACCTTCTGGGCTCAGACTAGGCACCAAAATCACATAGACTTGATTCAGCCAATGAACAATAAATATGATGCACCTACCACACCCCAGGTGTTGTTACAGATGCTGGAGATATAGCCACAAATGAGACAAGATTCTTGCACACCATGGAGTCTGTACACTAGTGTGTGATGACTAGTTTTGTATGTCAGCTGGGAGGGTGTTTTTGGATGAAATTAACATTTAAATCACTGAACTCTGAGTAAGCAGATTGCCCTCCATTATGTGTGTGGGCCTCATCCAGTCAGCTAAAGGCCTGAATAGAAAGAAAAGACCAGCTTCCCCGAGTAAGAGTGATTTCCCAACAGACTGCCTTTGGACTGGAACTGCACCATCATGCCAAAAAGCAGAAGGTAACACAAGCAGGAGAAAAAAAATCAATCAACAGAAACAGACCCAGAAATGACAGGGTTGATGGAATCCACAGATACAACTTTAAATATGTCAACAAGGAAAAATGGTTATGTTATACTGGTGAAATTATGATTTTTTTATTTTTCTAAATATATGAAAATTAAACAAACAAAAAGAACATTAATCCCTTATATGAATATTTATTTTTTGATGATGAACATTTATTCCCAAGAACAGATAAATGAAGGAAATGATAAACACCACATTTAAGACATTGATTACCTCTTGGGGGAAGGAGACAGGGAGAAGGATGCAACTGGGATAGCTATGTAGAACTAGACAGTGTGGTAGTACTGCATTTCTTAAGCTAAGAGGTGTGGATGTGCCAGTGTGTTATTCTTTATACAGGTACTTTGTTTATCTTAAATATTGCAAAATACAATTTAAAAATAAACAAGAGGGCTGGGTGCAGTGGCTCATGCTTGTAATCCCAACACTTTGAGAGGCCAAGGCGAGTGGATCATCTGAGGTCAGGAGTTTGAGACTAGCCTGGCCAACATGGTAAAACCCTGTCTCTACTAAAAATACAAAAAGTATCTGGGCGTGGTGGCGGGTGCCTGATATCCCAGCTACTCAGGAGGCTGAGGCAGGAGAATCGCTTGAACCCAGGAGGCGAGGTTGAAGTGAGCCGAGACTGTGCCATTGCACTCCGGCCTGGGAGACAAGAGCGAAACTCCGTCTCAAAAAAATAAAAAGTAAAAACAAAAAAAACAGTTACAGAAACAATACCACATATTTATATTGAGAATAGGAGTAGTAGTGTTATTTCCAAAACGTTTCATGGTCTCCCCCATGATCTTTCAAGATGTGTTACTGAAACGAGATCCAAAGCGTGGAAGAGATCTTCAGTGCACGTGTGATTTCCCTTTAGATGTTAGCTTCTGAGGATGTATCCAGTTTTCTCAACAAGGCAGACTTGCTATGTCCCTCTGAAAATTTCTTTCCCTTTACTGTATAACTTGCTTTTTGTTAATTCCACGTTTAGTTATAGTTATTATTCTCTGCCTCTTCAGTGTTTATCTTTCATCTCAATATTAAACACTGATATTGGGTAACCGAGTAATGTTCAATTATTCCTTTCCTCATGTTATTTTTATCCTTCTAAGTGACTGCAATTATCTTCATACATGGAACATGAGAAATTTTATTGAGCAACCTGTATTTGCAAAGTTATTTCTGTACCACTATTTCCTGCAAAAATTTCTCAAATTGTTTATAGAAGTACCATCACCACCTTTCGGGTGACACAATATCTCTTGACTTACAACCTCAACACAGAGTTGTAATATGAATTAGTCACTATTAGTGGGAAAGGACTTTTTTGTTTATTTGTTTTGAAATGGAGTCTCACTCTGTCCCCCAGGCTGGGGTGCAGTGGCGTGATCTCAGCTCACTGCACCCTCTGCCTCCCAGGATCAATTGATTCTCCTGCCTCAGCCTCCGGAGTAGCTGGGATTACAGGCACATGCCACCATGCCTGGCTAATTTTTGTATTTTTAGTAGAGACAGGGTTTTACCATGTTGGCCAGGCTGGTTTTGAACTCCTGACTTTAAGTGATCCACCCACCTTGGCCTCCCAAAGTGCTGGGATTATAGGCGTCAGCCACCAAGCTCGGCATTGTTTTTTTGAGACAGAGTCTCACTCTGTTGCCCAGGCTGGAGTGCAGTGGTGCCATCTCAGCTCACTGCAACCATGGCCTCCGGGGTTCAAGACTCATGTCTCAGCCTCCTGAGTGGGTGTGACTACAGGTACACACCACCACTCTGGCTAATTTTTGTATTTTTAGTAGAGACCGAGTTTTCCTGTGTTGCCCAAGCTGGTCTTTTATTTTCACCATAAGGCATACTCAGTGATGGTTTCTTTCTAATAATGGTTAATAGGCTTCTGAGTTAGGTCTTCGGGATTTGAATTCCTGCTCTGCTATTCACCAGGTGTTTAATTTTTAAATTTTTTTATCATTACAGAATTTTTATTTGACTATCCTAGAAAAACATCAAGTCACCAGCTGTTTAATCTTGTGCAAGTTATTTAACCTCTTTGAACCTCAGTGTCCACATCTATAAAATGGAGACAATTAACAGTACAGTATTTATTTCTTGGGTTGAGGGAAGATAAAATTATAAAGGTCTTAGCACAGTGCTTAGCTCAATACATATTAATTATGGGCTTATTATTTTGAGAAATATTTCATAACGTCTTCATAGAAATCACCTACGTTTGTCCAGTGGGGTTTTTTTTTGAGACAGGGTCTCACTCTGCTGCCCAGGCTGGAATACAGTGGTGCGATCACATTTCACCACAGCCTCAACCCCCCGGGCTCAAGTGATCTGCTACCTCAGCCTCCTGAGTAGCTGGGGCTACAAGTGTGCACCACCACACCTGACTAATTTTTAAATTTTTTGTAGAGACCAGGTCTTACTATGTTGCCTACGCTGGTCTCGAACTCCTGGAATACAGTGATCCTCCTCCTGTGGCTTCCCTTCCCAGAGTTCTGGGATTACAGGCATGAGCCACTGTGCCTGGCATCCTCTAGTGTTTGAAAGAAATTTTTTTTGTAAGAGATAGTGTCTCATTCTGTCACCCAAGCTGGAGTGTAGTGGTGCAATCATAGCTCACTGTAACTTTGAATTCCTGGGCTCAAGTGATCATTTCACCTCACCCTCCAGAGTAGCCCGGACTACAGGTGTATGCCACCACACCCAGCTAATTTTTAATTTTTTTGTGGATATGAGGAACTCCCCTATGTTGCCCAGGTTGGTCTCGAACTCGTGGGCTTAAGGGGTCTTCCCGCCTCAGCCTCCCAAAGTGCTGGGATTACAGGTGTGAGCTACTGCACCCAGCCCAAAATGGTGATTTTTCTGTGTTCCATCTCCATTTATTACATGTCAGTCTGTAGGAAGGAAGAACTTTTCCTTCTTCCCTTAAATTTTGTAATCAGAAAAAAATTTTTGTAAAAGAATTGGATCCTATTCTAATTGAGGTGTGGTGTGTTTCCATTCTCCCTCATTGTGCTGGGCCTCGCTGCCCTGTGACCTGGACCTTCCTTCCTTTGCCTTCCGGGCTCAACCGTGTGCTCGGATGACCTGTACACTGTCCTTGGGGGCACAGGATCGTGGTCTACCACAAGACAAATTCGAAGCTGCACTTACTACTTTGTTGTGCAGTTGGTAGTTGTAGATATTCCCAAAGGAGACACCAGTCTCTACAGCTTGGGAGATCAATGTTTTTGTGTCTCCATCTCTATCCTTTTCTCTGTGCTTCATCTGTGGATCACAAAAACCGCTACTCCGAATTAACCCACTATTCCAATGTTTCTCAAATTTAAGAGTCACCTGAAGGCAAGAGACAGTGTTGGTCAAAATGTAGTTCCTAGCTGGGCACATGCACACCTGTAATCCCAGCTACTCGGGAGGCTGAGGCCAGAGATCTCTTGAGCCTAGGAAAGGAGTTTGAGACCCCTGACTTTAAAAGAAAAATAAGGCCGGGCACGGTGGCTGGCACCTGTAATCCTAGCATTTTGGGAGGCTGAGGTGAGAGAATCGCTTGAGGCCAAGAGTTCCCTACTAGTCCTGGTAACATAGTGAGACCCTATTTCTACAAAACAAACAAACAAACAAATAAATAAATAAATTAGCCGGGCGCTGTGGCGGGCACCTGTAGTCCCAGCTACTGGGAAGGCTGAGGGAGGATCGCTACTTGAGCACAGTAGGTAGAGGCTGCAGTGAGCAGAGATCGCATCACTGCACCCCCGCCTGGGGGAGAGAGAGACCCAGTCTCACAGAAAAAGCAAGAACAAACAAAAGTGGTCTCTGGAACAAACCTGGACAAACAACCCCCCGAATAGAGGCAAATTTCTCTTCCTGGAGAAGCCGGTGCCACTGGCAACTCCCCAGGGGGCCAGCTCGGGAAAAGCCAGCTGAAACGAGAGGACGTTCACCGTTCCTCGCCTCGCTCCACCGGACTTCAGAAGGCTACAAGCGGCAGGCGCCGCTCCGGATCCAGGTGCCGGGGTGAGAACGGAGGCGGAGAAACCCCTCAGGCTCCGCCACCGGGGCGGGGAACAGGGAGGCGGCCCCGCCTCTGGGCATCCTCCTGGGTCTTGCCTAGCGGCGGGCGCATGCTTAGTCACCGTGAGGCTGCGCTTGCCCGGGGCCCGCGCCCCCCTACCCCGGGGACCGCCCCCGGGCCGCCCGCCCCCCTCGGCGCGCCACTTCCGCGTGCATGGCCCTGCTGCCCCGAGCCCTGAGCGCCGGCGCGGGACCCAGCTGGCGGCGGGCGGCGCGCGCCTTCCGAGGCTTCCCGCTCCTTCTGCCTGAGCCCGCGGCCCTCACGCGCGCCCTCTCCAGTGCCATGGCCTGCAGGCAGGAGCCACAGCCGCAGGGCCCGCTGCCCGCCGCTGGCGCCGTGGCCTCCTATGACTACCTGGTGATCGGGGGCGGCTCGGGCGGGCTGGCCAGCGCGCGCAGGGCGGCCGAGCTAGGCGCCAGGGCAGCCGTGGTGGAGAGCCACAAGCTGGGTGGCACTTGCGTGAGTACCGCCGGTTTGTTCGGGCGGGGGCGCGCCGCTTTGTCTCGGTCTTTCGGGGGGCAACCTGTGCTAGTTCCTATGACGATCCCGTCCCCCGGCGCTGCGCTTTTCTCTTTTCCACCCCCGCAACTCCCCATTCCGAAGCCAGGATCCCAGCAGGTGGAGAAGAGAGAGGCGTCCAGGGGCTTCTCTGCGGCACGCAAAGCCGAGCCAGCGTCTGCTTCCGCACGGATGCGGTATTGACCAGGGCCGGGGCGGGTTAGATTAACCTTCCTCCATCCTCATTTGTCCAAGTGGGAGAGGATTGGATTCTATTCTTGACCGCATGAAACACAAAACTGCATCTGGGAACATTGCTGGTGGCCTGTGTGTAGGGACGAGGGTGACGGTGCCGTTGGTGGCGGAGGGTACCCTTGAAGAACGTAGATCCTGGTTCTCCCGTTTCAAGGGCAGAATGATTTATAGCGGTTGTTGTCAACCTTGGCTGCACATTGGAATCACCTGAGGGTGCCTGGATTCCCGACTTAACTGGTCTGAGGTGCACCTGGGCTTTGGGATGTTTCCCGACTTAATTGGTCTGAAGTGCAGCCTGGGCTTTGGGATTTTCAGGTGATCTGAATTTCAGCCAAGGCGACCTTGTTTAGGTGAGTTCTCAGAGCTTTTGTTTTGTCTTGGTTTTATGTGGATTGCAAAACTAAAAACAGGGATGTAAATCCTGAGATTTACAAAATTCATAATTTTTGAAAATAAGGGTTTTTGTTTGTGTTTGTTTTTTGAGACAGGGTCTTGCCCTGTCACCTAGGCTAGAGTGCAGTGGCCATCATAGCTCACTGCAGCCTCGAACTCCCGGGCTCAAGAGATCCTCTCACCTCGACCTCCTGAGTAGCTGGAACTACAGGGGGCGAACCACCACGCCTAGTTAATTATTATTATTTTTTGTAGAGATGGGGGTCTCGCTATGTTGCTGTTGGACTCAACCCATCTTCCCGCCTCAGCCTCCCAAAGTGCTGGGATTATAAGCCTGAGCCACTGCACTCATCCTAAAAATAAATGTTGTTTACAAGTTATTGGTGTGCCTGCCCTTTTCTATCACAAGATTTGGGTGTTGACGATTAAAATGCTGTATCCAAGAGGAACCTGGGATTCGGGATAGGTTCTCTAAATTCCTTTGGAGATGAATATTTAAATTATGTCAAATTGGGAGCTCCTTAAGGACAGGGATGGGCTTCTGTGTTTGTGTGTCTCTTATCACCTTAAAATCCCTTGCTCAATAAGCACTTGTGCAATGAATGAAACTAAAAATGGACAGTTATGAAAAGGCTGACTTCATTGTTCAGTGCCCTTTTTAAAAAATGAACTTGGAGATGAAGAGAAAGGAAAAATCCCTGTCAATTATCAACTTGCACTTTGACACCATAGTCCAGACAGAAGGTTAGAAGTCTGTCTCTCCAGAAGGCAGATTGTGGGGTGCCACTAAGTGCCCCCCTCCCACACCTCGTGAGAGTACTTGATCACTTCTCACTTCTGTTCTGCTCTCCACATTTTCTCTGTCTTCCTCTTTCTCTACTTATGTTATAATATGCTTCAGAGGTTCACCCACTTTACCTTCCTGTTACGAATTTTTTTTTTTTTTTTTTTTTTTTTTTGAGAGGGAGTCTCACTCTGTCACCCAGGCTGGAGTACAGTGGTGAAATCTGGTCTCACTGCAACCTCCGCCTCCCGGGTTCAAGCAATTCTCCCATCTCAGCTTCTCAAGTAGCTGGGAGTGCAGGTGCATGGCACCATGCCTGGCTAGTTTTTGTACTTTTAATAGAGATGGGGTTTTGCCATGTTGGCCAGGCTGGTCTCAAACTCCTGACCTCAGGTAATCCACCCACCTTGGCCTCCCAAAGTGCTTGGATTACAAGCATGAGCCACCACACCCAGCTAATTTTTTGTTTTTAAAATTTATTTATCTATTTTTTTTTTTCAAGATGAAGTCTTGTTCTGTCACCCAGGCTAGAGTGCAGTGGTGCAATCTCGGCTCACTGCAACCTCCGCCTCCTGGGTTCAAGCAATTCACCTGCCTCAGCCTCCCAAATAGCTGAGATTACAGGTGCCACTACACCCAGCTAATTTTTGTATTTTTAGTAGAGCCAGGCTGGTCTTGAACTCCTGACCTCGTGATCCGCTCACCTCGGCCTCCCAAAGTGCTGGGATTACAGGCGTGAGCCACCACGTGAGCCTGGCCTATTTTTATTTGTTTTTATTTTTTTTAGAAACAGGGTTTTGCCATGTTTCCCAAACTGGTCTCATGCCTGTGCTTAAGCAGTCGGCCTGCCTTGGCCTCCCAAAATGCTGGGATTACAGGCATCAGCCACCACTCCTGTCCCATTTTTTGTATTTTAAGTGCTGGGATTGGGGGTGGGTAGGGAGAAAACGATAGATATAAACATTTGTGAGACACGTCCCTTCCCTTAAGGAATTTTGTGGTTGTGAAAGAAAAAAATATTGGAACCCCAAAGTATGCCAGAAGGAAAGTTCAGCTTGGAAACTGAATCACACAAAAACTGCTTTTCCTTTTGTTCCCAAACAGCTGTAATTTCACAATCCCATGTCATAGACTTATTTCCTCTACTCCTGCTTTTCACTTTTACTTTATCTTATGTAAAATGTAGATTTACTGAGGCTCATAAGAACCTCACAAGAATGTAACCATCTAGGCTGGGCGTGATGGCTCATGCCAGCACTTTGGGAGGCCGAGGCAGGCAGATCACCTGAGATCAGGAGTTCGAGACCAGCCTGGCCAACACGGTGAAACTCCATCTCTACTAAAAATACAAAAATTAGCCAGGCATGGTGGTGGGCACCTGTAATCCCGGCTACTTGGAAGGCTGAGGCAGAAGAATCGCTTGAACCCGGGAGGCGGAGGTTGCAGTGAGCTGAGATCGTGCCACTGCACCCCAGCCTGGGCAATAGAGTGAGACTTTGTCTCAAAAAAAAAAAAAAGAGAAGAATGTAATCATTTGCCTCACTGACTATCCTCCCTCCCTTTTATTTTTCCTCCTTGTTCATTCCCCTTTAAATACTAACATTCCCAAAACATCCTTTGGAAAAAGCATAGGTCACAGATACTCCTGCGATCTGTATTTTTTCCTAGGTGCCTCTTGAACCTTGGCTAAATAAACCTCTATAGTTTGAGACCTGTCTCAATCACATTTTGGTTTGCAGTGGGGAAGACAAAATACAGTCAACCCCAAAGGGGAGTGGTTTGTGTTCATTGCTGCAAGTAATAAGAAATTACGGTAGTCCAGAGAACAGTTGAAATGATCACTTATATGTGGGCACCATGGGAAGATTTCATGAAGGAGATGGTATCTTTTGGGACCTCTAAAGATGGGGCCGGGCATAGTGGCTCATGCCTGTAATCCCAGCACTTTGGGAGGCTGAGATGGGTGGATCACTTGAGGCTAGGAGTTTGAGACCAGCCTGGCCAACATAGTGAAACCCCATCTCTACTAAAAATACAAAAATTAGCCGGGTGTGGTGGCGCACTCTACTTGGGAGGCTGAGGCACAAGAATCACTTGAGCCCAGGAGGCAGAGGTTGCAGTGAGCCAAGATCATGCCTCTGCACTCCAGTGTGGGCAATAGAGTGAGACTCTGTCTTAAAAAAAAAAAAAAAAAGTGGAGGGTTGGGTTGGGTAGTATTCTTTGACATTCGGAACCTCAAAAGATGGGTCCCAGGCCTAGGCATCGAAACGGGATATGTTGTGTAATCAAATCTGGAGCACAGGGTGTCTCTTTAATAGAAATAAGAAATGAGAAGCTGATGGGTAGGTTGTGGTTTGAAAAATGTGGAGTTTCCAGGCCGGGCGCAGTGGCTCATGCCTGTAATCCCAGCACTTTGGGAGGCCGAGGTGGGCGGATCACAAGGTCAGGAGTTCGAGACCAGCCTGGCCAATATGGTGAAACCCCGTCTCTACTAAAAATACAAAAATTAGCCAGCTGTGGTGGCGGGCACCTGTAGTCTCAGCTACTTGGGAGGCTGAGGCAGGAGAATAGCTTGAACCCGGGATGCGGAGGTTGCGGTGAGCTGAGATCGCACCACTGCACTCCAGCCTGGACGACACAGCGAGACTCTGTCTCACAAAAAAAAAAAAAAAAAAATGTGGAGTTTCCAGACACACAGTGAACTGGGGGCGGGGGTGGGTTTGAGCAAACCAGTGACTCAGTAAAAGTAGTTTTGTGGTAAGCCATAGGATTGAGATCTCACCCTTGGCGATGCCCAATAGAAGTTTGTCTTTCTGTCTTTTTCTTTTTCTTTCAATTTATAGAGATAGGGTCCCACTACATTGCCTAGGCTGGTATTGAACTCCTGGACTCAAGCAATCCTCCTGCTTTGATCTCCGAAAGTGTTAGGATTACAGGTGTGAGCCACTGTGCACGGCAGAAGTTTAAGATTGGTTCTCCCATGAGTTCTTTCCTAAATGAAATCCATTAATTTCTAATGCTTGGGGAAATTTTAAAGTTGTGGTGAATGAACTCACACGGAAGGTTCAAATTAGAATGTGTGTCTAGCAGTGGTCATTTACAGGTTGGTTTTTCATTGTTTTATCAGTGTTCTTTCATTTAATTGTTCAACTGTTAAAGTTTATGGGAGGCCATTGGTTTGGACCAGCCTCCTGTACTAGGTCCCAGCAGACCTGGGTGTGTGTGTGGGTGTGTGTGTGTGTGTGTGTGTTGCAACCTCCGTCTCCTGGGTTCAAGGAATTCATGTGCCTCAGCCTCATAAGTAGCTGGGACTACAGGCGCAGGCCACCACGCCTGGCTAATTTTTTGTATTTTTAGTAGAGATGAGGTTTCACCATGTTGGCCAGGCTGATCCCGAACTCCTGACCTAAAGTGATCCACCCGCCTCAGCCTCCCAAAGTGCTGGGATTACAAGTATGAGCCACCGCGTCTGGCGTGTTGTTTCATTTTTAAGAGACAGAGTCTCCCTCTGTTTCCCAGGCTGGAGTGCAGTGGTGTGATCTCAGCTCACTGTAGCCTCAAACTCCTGGGCTCAAGCAATCCTCCCACCTCAGCCTCCCAACTAGCTGGTTCTGCAGGTAGATACCACTGAGCCTTGCTTCAATTCAGCATTTCAAGTCTCCAAAAGGTTAAATATATTGCTTATCTCATGATCACGTGTAGACTGGAGAGAAATGCAAAGATCGCCCAAAGCCAAGGGGAATTAGAGCCTTCTGGGAGCTTTGCCTCTGTGGTTCCCTTCTCTGCCTACACAGGTGTTGGGAGAGTCAGCTTAAGGAAAAGTTGTTTCTAAGTTGCCGCTCCCTTGCTCCCTTTGCCCCAGGGCCTGGGGAACTTGTGGTCCTGGGTTCCTGCTGAGTGTACTGATTCTATGATAAGAATAACCAGGTTCCTGTGGTTTTGGCGAGTAGTTCTCACCAATGAGAGTTGGGTAGTAAGGGTTGATCATGTGACAGAAGTTCATGATCGCCAAGTCACAGTGAACTGTGCTGCACAGCAGCAGTTGGAGAGGCCTAGAGGAGAGAGAGGTAGGGGCTTTGAAAGATCCATGAACAACAGGCTGCTCAGTGAATCATTGTTCATCTAGGCTGAAAACAATTACCCAGCAACATGTAAATCATAACCTCACTTGGAAGTGATACTGTGTACTTTGATATTATGATGTCTATACCCTGATAAAGCTGAACACTGGACATGCTTTTTTTTTTTTTTTTTTTTTTTGAGACAGGGTCTCATTGTGTCACCCAGGCTGGAGTGCAGGGGCATGATCATAGCTCACTGCAACCTTGAACTCCCAAGCTCAAGTGATCCTCCCACCTCAGCCTTCCCGGCAGTGAGGACCACAGGCACATGGCCACCACCATGCCCTGGTTGATTTTTTAAATTTTTAATAGAGACAAGGTCTTGCTTTGTTGCCCAGGCTGGTCTCGAACTCCTGAGCTCAAGCAGTCCTCCCACCTCAGCCTCCCAAAGTGCTGGGATTACAGGCATGAGCCTCCGTGCCCGGCCTGAACATGCATTATTAAATGCAATTTACTAAAAGGAGGTCAGTTTAAAGGAACTCTGTCATCAGTTCCTGCAATATTGACAGATAGCCCTCCGAAATAGAAGGTTACCCTAATGTGTCTCCTGGGTTTAGAATTTCATAGAATGGGGCCCACTCATATTCATAAGTGACAAATAAAGGAGTGGCCATAAAGGGTGGGGCTAGTTAAAGCAAGCAAATGCTATTGTTGAAATTTGGCTTTTAACTTACCTTGTTGAGTGCTTACTTTTTTTGTAGTAGTCTTCATATACTGTTGCTTTGCCATCTGCCTCAAAACCCACTAAATCTGCAGGGCTAGGAAAAGATAGACTGCCTCTGAATCCTTCAGGGTGTCTATTTCTTTGTAAAACATACTTTGAAAAGTAACCACAGAGAATGCGTTTTTTTTTTTGGAGACAGAGTCTGGCTGTCGCCCAGGCTGGAGTGCAGTGGTGCCATCTTGGCTCACTGCAACCTCTGCCTCCCGGGTTCAAGTGATTCTCCTGCCCAGCCTCCTGAGTAGCTGGGACTACAGGCGTGTGCCACTACACCCAGCTAATTTTTTTTTTTTTTTTTTGTAGAGACGAGGTTTCACCACATTGGCCAGGCTGGTCTCGAACTCCTGACCTCAACCGATCCACCCACCTTGGCCTCCCAAAGTGCTGGGATTATAGAAGTGAGCCACTGTGTCTGTCCAAGAATCCAAGAACTTTTTTTATAGAGGGAAACTAAAGGAATGATACGGAAATACTGATACCCTTTGGCTTTTTTTTTTTTTTTCTTGACACGAAGTCTCACTCTGTCACCCTGGCTGGAGTGCAGTGGCACGATCTTGGCTCACTGCAGCCTCCACCTCCCGAGTTCAAGTGATTCTCCTACCTCAGCCTCCTGAGTAGCTGGGATTACAGGTGCCCGCCATCACAGCTGGCTAATTTTTATATTTTTAGTAGAGACTGAGTTTTGCCATGTTGGCCAAGCTGTTCTCAAACTCCTGACTTCAAGTGATCCGCCCGCCTTGGCCTCCCAAAGTGCTGGGATTACAGGCCTGAGCCACCATGCCCAGACCACTTTGGCATTTGTAAGTGGCTTCCAGTCAGTGACAATTCATTACCTTCTATTCACAAGGTGTTGCAACATTAAATATTACTGCAGTTACTTTTGCACCAACCTAATAGGATGTGGAGGTTCTAAGTCCTTTTCTTTTTGGGGGACGGGAGATGGTGGGTATCAGGTAATAGTGGGGACTGACATCCAGAAGAGTTGTCTCACAAAACTCTTCTTCTCCCCGGATGCCCCAGAGTAACAATTATTTTTATTTTTTAAGTTTTTTTTGTTTTTTGAGGCAGGGTCTCTGTCGCCCAGGCTGGAGTGCAGTGGCACGATCATGGCTCACTGCAGCCTCAGTATCCTGGGTTCAGGTGATCCTCCTGCCTCAGCTTCCCAACCGGCTGAGACTACAGGCTATTATTTGTGGTGATGTGGTCTCGCTGTGTTGTCCAGGCTCCTCTCAAACTCCTGGGCTCAAAGGATCCTCCAGTCTTGACCTGTCAAAAGTGCTGGATTACAGGTGTGAGCCACGGCACCCAGTCACACTTTTTAAAAATCTGGTGATTTCCTGAGACTGGAAGGTTCAGGTTAATGTTCTGCTTAGCTAAGAATTGAACAAAAACAGCCTTTGTTAATATCTCTTGCAAATGTATCCATTGATTTTCTTGCTTTAGATTCTGCTTTACACAGACTGCTTTTTTTTTTCTCTCTTTCTCAAGCTTGATGCCTCCCTGAACTAACCTTCATCTGAAATGAAAAAAAAAGACTTTGAAGGTAGAGACATGGATATTGAATAGTGAATATGTGCCAGGGACTGGGCCGTGTCCAGACAGCATTATATTTAGTCATGGTTGGTGTAAAGCTGATGAAATGCAACAGAGACAGGGATCTTTATCTGTTTAAGTCATCAGTATAGTCCAAGCCCCTAGAACAGTGTTTTGCACATAGCAAGTACTCAGTATATAGTTGCTGAAATAATTGAGTTGATGAATCGATAGTGTTTTGCCTTGGAAATTATGACTCGTCTATTTTCTAAGTAGTTCTCATTCTGGTCTTGAATTAGATTTTAGGCAGCAAAGAAGGACGACAGAGGGAGGAAACTGTAGGCAATTCTGTGGTGGGGGGTTGTGGGGAACCAGAGGAAGGAAGTTAACAATTTTTTTTTGAGACAAGGTCTTGCTGTGTCACCCAGGCTGGAGTGCAGTGGTGCAATATAGCTCATGGCAGCCTCAAACTCCTGTGCTCAAACGATCCTCCCACCTCAGCCTCCCATGTAGCTGGGACTACAGGCGTGCAACACCATACCTGGCTAATTTTTAAATATTTTATTTGTGGAGACGAGGCCTTACTATGTTTCTCAGGCCGGTCTCTAACTCGTGGGCTCAAGCAGTCCTCCTACCTCACCTCCCAAAGTTTTGGGATTACGGTGTGAGCCACCACACCCAGCCGGAAGTTCACTATTGAACACAGATGATGTTCTTGGCAGGCGCAATTGCAAATTAACCAAGTTCTTGTTTTACTGCCAACATGGGCAATGTGAAGTTTCTACCTGGCTAGGCAGGATTGAAGGTAACGAGGCAGGCCCTAGGAAAAATGGTGAAGCTTCTGAATTTTGCCACCTGTTATCACCAGATAACAGGTGGCCCACTGATCGGGATTCTGAACACTAGATTGATGCCAGCAGGCCTACTGATCGGGATTCTGAACACTAGATTGGTTGGAAAAGGAAGCTCTCAGGAATGGATCATCGGTTTGGAAAGGGAGGCTGAGTTACAGGAGTCTCCTTGATGATGTATTTACTGAACGGCCTGTGAAATTTGTTTCTTAGCTGGGTGTGGTGACTCACGCCTGTTATCCCAGCACTTTGGGAGGCTGAGGTGGGTGGATCACTTGAGGCCAGGAGTTTGAGACTAGCCTGGTCAACATGGCAAAACCCCATCTCTCCTAAAAATTCAAAAATTGGCTGGGCGCGGTGGCTTAGGCCAGTAATCTCAGCACTTTGGGAGGCCGAGGTGGGCGGATCATGAGGTCAGTAGATTGACACCATCCTAGCTAACACGGTGAAACTCCGTCTCTACTAAAAATACAAAAAAAAAAAAAAGAAAAAATTTATCCAGGCGTGTTAGCACACGCCTGTAGTCCCAGCTACTCTGTAGGCTGAGGCAGGAGAATTGCTTGAACCCAGGAGGTGGAGGTTGCAGTGAGCCGAGATCGCACCACTGCACTTCAGCCTGATGACGGAGTGAGACCTCGTCTCAAAAAAAAAAAAGAAAGAAAAAAAAATTCAAAAATTAGCTGGGCATGGTGGCAGGCACCTGTAATCCCAGGTACTGGGGAGGCTGAAGCTGGAGAATTACTTGAACTCAGGAGGCAGAGGTTGTGATGAGCCGAGATCGCACCACTGGACTCCAGCCTGGGCAACAAGAGTGAGACTCCATCTCAAAACAAAACAAAGCAAGAAAAAAAAAAAAAAACACCTTAGCAGGGCATAGTGGTGCGTGCCTATAATCTCAGCTACTTGGGAAGCTGAGAATCACTGGAACCTGGGAGGCAGAAGTTGCAGTGAGCTGAGATTGTGTCACTGCACACTCCAGTCTGGGCGACAGAGCGAGACTCTGTCTCAAAAAGAAAAAAAGAAACTTGTTTCTTATCCCTTATTAATGCCCACCTGGAGAACCAGGGAATCTGCCAGTGTTGTATGCTTAGGGTCTTAGCAATGTGTAACTTTGGGCAACCAGAGCCCTGAGAACTCATCTGGATAATGCTGCAGTCTGGGAGGCAAACTTCCTTTGTGATCAGCTGATGTGTTTTAGGTAGGAAGGCCCCTGGGGAATTTATCTCCGCCTTTCCGTATGCCTTGTGTGCATGTGGGGAGCCAGCAGATGCAGAAATAATTCAGAGGTGTCAGAGTCACCATCACATCTATCATGGATTAGAAATAGATGCTTTATATACCTTATCTCTGACCTGCTCAAAATCTCCATAATGGAAGCATTCTTCCCTTAACTGAGCTAGGAGAAATTTGGAAACTCACCCACCTCTAGCCACTAAATGGGAGAGCTGAGAGTCAAACTCCTATCTGTCTGACTTGAGGCCTGTGCTCCCTCTGACAACCTGATGCACAGGTCAGCTAGAGCAGCGGTCCCCAGCCTTTTTGGCATCAGGAACTAGTTTCGCGGAATACAATTTTTCCACGGACCAGCAGTGGGGGATGGTTTCAGGATGATTCAGGATTCAAGTGAATCACATTTATTTATTTATTTATTTATTTATTTATTTATTTATTTTTATTTTTTTGAGACGGAATTTTGCTCTTGTTGCCCAGGCTGGAGTGCAATGGCATGATCTCGGCTCACTGCAGCCTCTGCCTCCTGGGTTCAAGCGATTCTCCTGCCTCAGCCTTCCAAGTAGCTGGGATTACAGGCACCCACCACCACACCTGGCTAATTTTTGTATTTTTAGTAGAGACGGGGTTTCACCATGTTGGCCAGGCTGGTCTTGAACTCCTGACCTCAGGTAATCTGCCCGCCTCGGCCTCCCAAAGTGCTGCAATTACAGGCTTGAGGCACCACGCCCAGCCTGCATCACATTTATTGTGCACTTTATTTCTGTTATTATGTTGTAATATATAATGGAATAATTATACAACTCACCATAATCTAGACTCCGAGGGAGCCCTGAGCTTGTTTTCCTGCAACTAGTTGGTCCCATCTGGGGGTGATGGGAGACAGTGACAGATCATCAGCAATTAGATTCTCATAAGGAGTGTGCAACCTAGATCGCTTGCATGCACAGATCACAGTAGGGTTCATGCTCCTATGAGAATCTAATGCCGCCACTGATCTGAAAGGAGGTGGGTGGAGCTCAGGCGGTAATGCTAGCGGTGGGGAGCAGCTATAAATACATATGAAGCTTTGCTCACTTGCCTGCCACTCACCTCCTGCTGCAGCCTGGTTCCTAATAGGCACCTGGGGGTCGGGAACCCCTGAGCTAGAGAAAGGGGAAAGAAGGCCGAATGCGGTGGCTCATGCTTGTAATTCCAACTTTTGGGAGGCTAACGTGAGAGGATTGCTTCAGCCCAGCGTTTTGAGACCAGCCTGGGCAACATAGTAAGACCCTGTCTCTAATTTGTTTGTTTGTTTGTTTCCTTTCTCTTTTGAGATGGAGTTTCGCTCTTGTTGCCCAGGCTGGAGTGCAATGGCATGATCTCTGCTCACGGCAACCTCCACCTCCGGGTTCAAGCGATTCTCCTGCCTCAGCCTCCCAAGTAGCTGGGATTACAGGCATGTGCTACCATGCCCACCTAATTTTGCATTTTTAGTAGAAACAGGGTTTCTCCATGTTGATCAGGCTGGTCTTGAACTCCTGACCTCAGGTGATCTGCCCACCTCGGCCTCCTGAAGTGCTGGGATTACAGGCATAAGCCACCATGCCCAGCCTCTGTCTCTAATTTGTAAGACATTGAAAAAAAAAATATATGGGGGAAAGAGAAGGGAGCAGCAGAGGGGATGGGTGAGCGAGAGCATGCCAGCTTTTCACCCCTGGCCTCCCCAGCTCTCAGTGGAGCTAAGTGTATGTGTATTTTTTTAGATAGGGTCTCATTCTGTTGCCCAAGCTGGAGTGCAGTGGTGCTATCTCGGCTCACTGTAGCCTTGACCTCCCAAGCTCAAGGGATTCTCCTGCCTCAGCCTCCCCAGTAGCTGGGACTACAGGCTTACACTATCACACCTGGCTAATTTTTGTATTTTTTCTAGAGATAGTGTTTCACCATGTTGCCCAGGCTCATCTTGAACTCCTGGCCTCAAGCGATCCACCTGCCTTGGCCTCCCAAAGTGCTGGGATTATAGGCATGAGCCGCCACTCCCAGCCTAAATGTGCTTTTCGTTCCTTCCAAGTCAGAGGCACTGAAGTCATGTGATGTTGCTGGCATGTAAATAGGTCTCTAAAAGCAGTGGAAATCCCTGGAGGCCTATTCACAGGAGCTGGCAAAATAGGACAGTGGTATTTCAGGGTCATAGGCTTCCTTTCAACCAGTGCCCCAGGCCCCAAAGTGTGTTGTGCTGGGGCGCAGCTTCTCTGGCCCAGCAAGGCCACAATTTTCCACCATCCTCTTCCTCTGCTTTCTGGCCCAGTGCTCTTCAATTTTAGGGAATGTGGAGATTCTGCTGCTGCCCCTCGAGTCAATATCTTGGATAGGCTCAGAGCCTCTCTCTGGCTGGCACTGTAGGCCAAGATACTGATATAGTCCGCAAGAGCAGGGACTGTATCTATTTAGTGTCTTACCTTGCATAATGCCTGGCACAAGTGGGTGCTTACTCAGTACCTCTGAATGAATGACTGCAAGCTAAGATGACATAGAAGCGAAAAAGGCAGAAACTTCTAAAAAACAAACCAGAGTTATAGACACCAGGCACCAGTGAAAGCCCACCTTGGCGCTTAGAAGAAACATATTCCAAAAAAAGAATATGTTTTAAAATTAAACATATTTTTTAAAAACTTTAAAAACACATTTTTAAAAAACTTAGAAAAAGAAGCCTTAAATAACTTTAAAGTAGCTTCAGATATACATGAGGAACAAACTGATGGTATGTGAGAGTAGTTTAGAACATTGAGTGCTTTATGACACCCTTGGATTGCTTTTAATGATTCTTGGGAAGCCAGAAACAGTGACTGGAAGACCAGCAGTATTTATTTAGCAGACAAATCATCTCTACCTTTGGGAAAATTGCTTTTGGAGTCTGTCCTAGTTGAAGCCACTTAGTGAACTTAAATGGTGAACTGCAGGCTATAAAGGTGTGGGTGGAAAGCACTGGGAAGCACGTTGCCTGCCAAATAACTGGAAAAGGCAGGTTGGATGAGAAAATCATTCCCATTATGGGGCTAGCATTGTTCTTCCCACAGAGTTTCGACCTCCTTTCTCTGCTCTTACCATTAAGAAACCCCTGCCGTCCGTCCTCCTTTCTCAGAAATGGCTTATTCTGTTTATCCCAGTAATGTTGTCAGGTACTTGGGGGTTGAGAAATAGCATATCCTCAGCTTGGCCAGATGAAAGGGCACTCCAGATAAAAAGCCATACATTTATTATTATTATTATTATTATTATTATTATTATTATTATTATTATTATTTTTAGAGGTAGGGTCTGGCTCTGTTACCTAGGCTGGAGTGCAATGGTATGATCAGAGCTTATTGTAGCCTTCAACTCCGGGGCTCAAGAGATCCTCCTGCCTCAGCCTCCTGAATAGCTGGAACTACAGGCATGCACCACCAAGCCCAGCTAATTTTTTATTTTTTATTTTTTTGCAGAGATGGGGTCTCAGGGTCTCACTATGTTGCCCAGGCTGGTCCCTAACTCCTGGGCTCAAGCAATCATCTTTCTTTTCGGCCTCCCAAAGTGTGGGGATTACAGGTGTGAGCCATCATGCCCAGCCCATAAATTATTCTAATTTTTAGTATGAAGTACTTTTACTTGTGATACTCTACCATGAAGGAAGTGGTGCTGGCAGGAATAGTGGAATAGTGGAATAATTGCTGCTTGTAAACATTTAAGATTCTCCTGTGGATTTTGGTGAGTGATCATTAAACTGTTTTCCAAAAGCATATACAGGTCAAGCGTGGTGGCTCATGCCTATAATCCCGGCACTTTGAGAGGCTGAGGCAGGAGAATCACTTGATCTCAGGAGTTCAAGACCAGCCTGGGCAATATACTGAGACCTTGTCTCTATTTTATAAAGTATTTTTAATTTTTATTTAAAAAATAAAATAAAAAGCATATACAGGCCGTGTATGGTGGCTCACACCTGTAATCTCAACACTTAGGGAGGCCGAGTTAGGAGGATTGCTTGAGCCCAGGAGTTTGAGACCAGCCTGGGCAACATAGTGAGACCCTGTCTCTATATTTTTAGAAAAATATTTTTTATTTTTTTAAAAAAAGTATATCCAGGCATGGTAGCTCACGCCTGTAATCCCAGCACTTTGGGATGCCAAGGCGGGTGGATCACTTGAGCTCAGGAGTTTAAGACCAGCCTGGGCAACATGGTGAGACCCTGTCTCTACTAAAAATACCAGGCATGGCGGTGAACGCCTGTGGTCCCAGCTACTTGGGGGCTGAGGAGGGAGAATTGTTTGATCCTGGGGAGCAGAGGTTGCAGTGAGCTGAGATTACGCCATGGCACTCCAGCCTGAGTGACAGAGCAAGACTCTGTCTCAAAAAAAAAAAAAAAAAAAAAAAGGCGTATAGAACAAAATGTGAAAGTTTTCTCCCTCTCCAGAGAAACACTGTTGACTGCTTGGAGTATAGCCAAACTGTGTTTATACCCATATATACATACACACATACTGCATATAAATACGAATTGGGTCATGGCATAACTACTATTCTGCAACTTTCTTTTTGATGCATAACAGTGTATGTTAGAACTCTTTCCATATAGTGCATAGAAATCTACCTTGCCCTTTTTAAATGGCTGCAGAATATTCCACCGACTCAATGTATAACTGTTTATTTAATACATCCCTGCCGATGGATATTTAACATGTCTGTAGTAACCCATTATCACCAAGCTTCAAGGAATATCCCCATAAATGCATCTTTGGACATGGGAGCATAATATGTGACTACTTTTCTAGGTTACTCTAAAAGTAGAATTGCTGGGCCAATCAGGATATGTTTGCTAACGCTAGTTATAGTCAACCTTTAAAATTTTTGCCAATCTGACAGATGAAAAATATTTCATTATTTAAATTATCTTTTATCTTTACTTTTAAAAAATGTAGATTTTGGCTGGGCATGGTGGCTCATGCCTGTAATTCCGGCACTTTGGGAGGCCAAGGTGTGTGGATCACTTGAGGTCATGAGTTCGAGACCAGCCTGGCCAGCAAGGCGAAACCACATCTCTACTCAAAATACAAAAATTAGCCAGGCAGGATGGCAGGCGCCTGTAATCTCAGCTACTCAGGAGGCTAAGGCATGAGAATCACTTGAACCTGGGAGGCAGAGGTTGCAGTGAGCTGAGATCTCGCCACTATCTATACTCCAGCCTGTGTGATATAGTAAGACTTGGTCTCAAAAAAAAAACCAACCAAACAAAATAATGTAGTTTTCTGGCTGGGCGCAGTGGCTCATGCCTGTAATCTCAGCACTTTGGGAGGCTGAGGCAGGTGGATCACCTGAGGTCAGTAGTTCGAGACCAGCGTGGCCAACATGGCAAAACCCCTCTCTACTGAAAATATAAAAATTAGCTGGGCGTGGTGGTGCACACCTACAGTCCCAGCTATTCAGGAGGCTGAGGCAGGAGAATCGCTTGAATCTGGGAGGTGGAGTTTGCAGTGAGCTGTGATCGCACCATTGCACTCCAGCCTGGGCAACAAAGTGAGACTCTGTCTCAAAAAAAAAAAAAGTAGTTTTCTGAGTCTTGCTTTTTCTACTTTTATTCCATAAGTATTTTTCTTTATATTAACTAATAGTGAAATGGAAATGATTGTAACCAAATATGTATTTGTACATAACATGATAATCTGTGCATTTGTGCATTTCGCTTTTCTACATCTTTGGTTACTTCTTTAGGCCAAATGCCTAGTAGTTATAAATCAAAGTCATTTTATGAGCTCTAATATTTATTTAGGTTTTCTCAAGTTTCTTTACTAATGGTTAATCAATATCCTAAGTTCCATGCCATGTGCTTTAAATTTTTGTGCTTTTGGTGAGTATTCACCAGTATCTCAATGTTCAGCCTTTCTTTGTGTGTGTGTTTCTTTTTTTAGGCAGGGTCTTGCAGTGTCACCCAGGCTGGAGTGCAGTGGGATGATCATGATCATGGCTCACTGCAGCCTTGTCCTCCCAGGCTCAAAGCGTCCTCCCACCTCAGCCTCCTGAGTAGCTGGGACCACAGGCGTGCACCACCATACCCAGCTAATTTTTTTTTGTAGAGACATGGTCTCGCTTGTTGCCCAGGCTGGTCTCGAATTCATGGGCTTAAGCAATCCAACTGCCTCAGCTCCCAAAGTGCTGGAATTACAGGTGTGAACTACCAAGCCCTGGCCCATCTTGGGTGTTTATCCATGTATTCTGCAGTACTTTCCCGAGAAGTCCTCTTAGACAGCTGCTCAAATGGGCTGATTGTTCTTTCTCCGTCCGAGAAAAATGCTGATGAACGAACTTCTCTCCCTCATCACAGAAGGAAAATAATGTTCTTATCTTTTTTTAACAAAGAAAGTAACTAGAATTTAGTACACTGTGACTTAGAACCCAAGGAAGACTCCTCGCTTGATGCTTAGCATGCATTTCTTGCAGATTTCGTTTGATGGTTTAAATTCAATATTCTTAAAGTCTGTCTTTTTTTTTCCCCCAGGTGAATGTTGGATGTGTACCCAAAAAGGTAGAATTTTTATTTCTCTTTCCCTTTACAATCCTTTTTCTATTTGGTAAATCATAATCAAAATAAGAATGTTTCCAAATAGTTAAAATTCTTTCTGCAAAAAAACCCCCTAGACCCTACTAAAAGTGGCTTAAGCAATAGGATTGTTTTTGTTTGATTTGTGTTTTTTAAATTTTTTTATTTATTTTTAATTACTTTTTATTTTTATTATTATATATTTTTTTTGAGACGGAGTTTCGCTCTTGTCACCCAGGCTGGAGTACGGTGGCACGATCTTGGCTCACTGCAACCTCTGCCTCCTGGGTTCAAGTGATTCTCTTGCCTCAGCCTCCCAAGTAGCTGGGATGACAGGCACACGCCACTGCACTTGGCTGATTTTTGTATTTTTAGTAGAGATGGGGTTTCACCATGTTGGCCAGGCTGGTCTCGAACTCCTGACCTCAGGTGATCTGCCCACCTCGGCCTCCCAAAATGCTGGGATTATAGGCATAAGCCACCGACCCCAGCCAAGGCCTAGTAATTTAGTTTGGTCATGTACACCGCAGAACAGTTTTTTCTCAGCAGAAAGACCCAGCCAGCAAACCAAACTGTTGAATGGAATCTTCTTAAGTTTTGTGGGTTCATGGATTTTCTATATCACGTTAGTGATTTTTTTGGTGTTAATATCTGTGGTGCAGGTCACATTGAATGAATTCATTTTTTTACCCTTGACAAAGAGGAAAAAACAGCAGGTCTTATTTCTAAAGCTGCCTCTTGCTTATACTTGCAAAGAATTTTACCACTCATTTGAATGTACTTTCAACATATGTTGTAATCTCAAGCTTACCACCTTTATTAATGACATTCCATTTTAACTTGTCATCTTTTTGGTATTATATAAGAAAATCTCCTAATCTCATCAGTGATGCATACCTGAGTTTAATTCCAAAAAGCTTTTTTGAAATCTGTTCCCTGGTATAGGTAGATGTTTTTCTTTCTGTCTTGGGAAGACTTTTTTTCTCTGGGACATTTTCCCTCAACTATTTCCTTTCCTATTAGTCATACTTTTTGGAATCTGTTCTACTTGGAGCCATGCAAATATGACTGTATGAATTATATAAATTAATTATAAGGTGGTTTTATGTAGTTTAAACCAGTTATGGTGGTAAATTTCATGTTGATTGGTGCAAGTTTATTTTTTTTAAATATACCACTGGGCTAATACTGCACAGTAAACTGATTTTGTAATGTTTTAATCTCATATTTACTTGTTCCTTCTGATCACATGTGGTAGACATTTATGTATGTTCATTTATATATGTTTTTGTTTGTTTGTTTCTTTTTTTTTTTTTTTTTTGAGACAGAGTCTCACTCTTGCCCAGGCTGGAATGCAGTGGTGTGATTTCAGCTCACTGTAATCTCCACCTCCTAGGTTCAAGTGATTCTCCTGCCTCAGCACAAGTAGCTGGGACTACAGGCATGCACCACTATGCCCGGTTAATTTTTTTTTTTTGTATTTTTATTAGAAATGGGATTTCACCATGTTGGCCAGGATGGTCTCGAACTCCTGACTTCAAGTGATCCACCTCCCTCGGCCTTCCAAAGTGCTGGGATTATAGGCATGAGCCACTGCGCCCGGCCTTGTTTTTGTTTCTTTTTAGTCTGTTTTTAATATCTTTCCCCTTATCACTTTAAAAAAATGTTTTAAGTTAGCAAGGTATAGTAGATTTTATTATTATTATTATTTTATTTTTTGAGACAGAGTTTCTCTCTGTCACTCAGGCTGGAGTGCAGTGGTGTGATCTTGGCTCACTACAACCTCTGCCCTCGGGGTTCAAGTGATTCTCCTGCCTCAGCCTCCCAAGTAGCTGGGACTACAGGTGTGTGCCACCATGCCCAGCTAATTTTTGTATTTTTAATACAGATGGGGTTTTGCCATGTTTGCTAGGCTGGTCCCGAACTCTTGACCTCAAATGATCCACCTGCCTCGGGCTCCCAAAGTGCTGGGATTACAGGCGTGAGCTGCCGTGCCCAGCTAGGTTTGTTTTTAACTTAAAGGGCAGTATTTTTATCTGCTGTTACCTAGTTACCAGTCATTCATGATTCCTTTTTTCCCTCAGGACTGATTTACTGCTGTTTTGGATCCTTTTTTTTTTTTTTTTTTTAACAGGTAATGTGGAACACAGCTGTCCACTCTGAATTCATGCATGATCATGCTGATTATGGCTTTCCAAGTTGTGAGGGTAAATTCAATTGGCGGTAAGTGTCAACACTCAGAGGATTCAGTTTCCAAGTGTAGATATTTTTCTTTTATAACTGAGCCATAAACTTTTTTAGGGATGGAGGAGGAATTGCGGTAAATATTCACAACATGAGATTTACAGTTTAGCCATTTTTAAGTATACAATTGAGTGTCATTAAGCACATTCACATTGTTATACAGTCGTCACCACTATTACCACTTCCAGAACTTTTCTGCCATCCCAAACAGAAACTCTCTTCCATTAAACAATAACCCCTCATTCTCTTCTCCCCCTGGCCCTGGGAACCTCTATTCTGCTTTCTGTCTCTATGAATTTGCCAATTCTAGGGAACTCATGTAAGTGGAATCATACAATATTTGTTGCTTTATGTCTAGTGTATTTTGTTTTCATGGTTTGTCCATGTTGTAGTATGTATCAGAACTTCATTCCTTTTTTTTTGTTTGTTAAGACAGGGTCTTGCTCTGTTGTCCACGCTGGAGTGCAGTGGTGCAATCATAGCTCACCACTATCTTGAGCTCCTGGGCTCAAGCTATCCTCCCACTTCAGCCTCCTGAGTAGCTGGGACTACAGGCGTGTGCCACCATGCCTGCCTATTTTTTTTTATTTTTGTTTTTAGTAGAGATGAGGTCTCACTGTGGTGCCCAGGCTAGTCTTGAACTCCTGAGCTGAAGTGATCCTCCCGCCTCAGCCTCCCAATGTGCTGGGATTACAAGTGTGAGCCACTGTGCCCGGCCTTCATTCCTTTTAAAGGCAGAATAAGATTTCATCATATGGATAAAACCACATTTTGTTTATCCATCCATTTGTTAGTGAATTTTTGGGTTGTTTTTACCTTTTTTTTTTTCTTGAGACGGAGTCTCGCTCTGTCACCCAGGCTGGAGTGCAGTGGCGCGATTGTGGCTCACTGCAAGCTCCGCCTACCGAGTTCACGCCATTCTCCTGCCCCAGCCTCCTGAGTAGCTGGGACTACAGGCGCCCGCCAGCACGCCTGGGTAATTTTTTGTATTTTTTTTAGTAGAGACGGGGTTTCACTGTGTTAGCCAGGATGGTCTCGATCTCCTGACCTTGTGATCCGCCCACCTCGGCCTCCCAAAGTGCTGGGATTACAGGCGTGAGCCACTGCGCCTGGCCTGTTTTTACCTTTTGGTTATTGTGAACAATGCTGCTATGAACATTCGTATATGGGTATCTGTTCAGGTCTCTGCTTCCAGTTTCTTTTGGGTCTGTACTTAGAAGTGGAATTGCCAGGTCATATGGCAGTTTTGTGTTTAAATATTTAAGGAACTGCTGTAAATCCTTTGAAGCCATAACAGTTTTTAAGAAATTTAGCAAATTTATTTATTTAACAAGTATTTGTTAAGTGCCCACCACGTCCTACGCACACCATGTTCTAGGCACTGTGCCAAAACATTTCTGCTTGTCTTCTGTGCAGAAAGACGATGCCAACTGAGTGTGTTCTCCACTGAGTGGCACAGAGGCTTTTAACACATGGGGCAGCAGAATGACACAGGGAAGGGATGACTGTCTTCGGAGATATTCACTCACTGCCGTTCCTATTGACAGTCAGTGATTCTCTGCTCAGAGTGTTCAGGGACAGATGCCTTAGTTACTAACTAGAAGGGGAAGATCCTGTTTCTGAATACTGACTTGGGTTTCATTGCAGTATTATTAAGGAAAAGCGGGACGCCTATGTGAGCCGCCTGAATACCATCTATGAAAACAATCTCACCAAGGTGTGTATACTGGGTTTTTAACTTTGAGAAAAAGCTGTTCCCTTCTTGAGTACTCAGCTAAGTCTTGCCAGACTGTAGCCTTATTTATTTATTTATTTTTATTATTTTTTTTTTTGGAGACAGTCTTGCTCTGTCGCCCAGGCTGGAGTGCAGTGGTGCAATCTCGGCTCACTGCAACCTCCGCCTCCTGAGTTCAAGCAATTCTCCTGCCTCAGCCTCCTGAGTAGCTGGGGCTGCAGGTGTGTGCCACCACGCCTGTCGAATTTTTGTATTTTTTTAGTAGAAACAGGGTTTCACCATGTTGGCCAGGCTGGTCTCGAACTCCTGACCTCAGGTGATCTGCCCACCTTGTCCTCTCAAAGTGCTGAGATGACAGGCATGAGCCACCGTGCCTGGCTCTATTTTATTTTTAATGACCAGGTCTCTATTTGTCACCATGCTGGAGTACAGTGGTGCAATCATAGCTCACTGCAGCCTCCAAGTCCTGGGCTCAAGCAGTCCTCCTGCCTCAGTCTCATTAGTAGCTAGGACTACAGGCACGCACCACCACACCTGGCTAATTTTTATAATATTTTGTAGAAATTTCTCACTATGTTGCCTAGGCTGGTCTTTAAACTCTTGCCTTAGCCTCCCAAAGTGTTGGGATTATAGGCATGAGCCCCTGTGCCTGGCCTTTTACTTTTTCTATTATTGAAATTGACCTGTCAGAGCAGAAGCTTCTGACCCAGCCGGCCAGTCTCTTCTGCAGAGAGAGGGTGGCAAGTGCCAGAGCTGGTAGACCAGGCCTCACCTAATAGCTGCACCTTGAGTAGGTCTGGCCTGGCACTTAGATTCAGAAGTCACATACGAGATACTTTGTGCACCAGTATGCCAGTTTATTAATTAAAATGAGGAGTGCCATCTAGCTGAAAACCTGCCATTGTCTGTTTTTCAGTTTGTTTGTTTTTTGAGACAGAGTTTCTCTAGTCACCCAGGCTGGAATGCAAGAGCACAATCTCAGCTCAGTGCAAACTCTGCCTCCCGCCAGGTTCAAGCAATTCTCCTGCCTCAGTCTCCCAAGTAGCTGGGATTACAGGTGTGCACCACCACGCCCGGCTAATTTTTGTATTTTTAGTAGAAACGGGATTTCACCATGTTGGCCAGGGGTCTCGAACTCCTGACCTCAAGTGATTTGCACGCTTCGGCCTCCCAGAGTGCTGAGATTACAGGCGTGAGCTACTGCGCTTGGCCAAACCTACCATTGTTTATTTGCCTAGAGTAAGACCTCCTTAAGAGACCAAATTAGGATTCAGAGGGTTGTTTTTATGAATGACATCTGATCAAGAAAACTAGGCAAAGGTGTGTTTGCCTCCAGCAACTGTATGTCATCCTTCACTATCCTGATGCTTTTCCCCCATAGTGCTGGGATGTCACACCTTTCCCACCAGGACCATGTAGGTGACATTCACAACCTGTGCATCACTTAACTCTCCTTTTCCTTGACAATATCTTCGCGCCACCCTTCATTTGTCTTTGCGGTCTCACTTTGCTGTTTCTAACATTTCTTAGGGTTTGTTTGTTTATTTGTTTGTTTGTTTATTTGTGAAACAGAATCTTGCTCTGTCGCCTAGGCTGGAATGCAGTGATGTGATCTCGGCTTACTGTGACCTCTGCCTCCCAGGTTCAGGCAATTCTTGTGCCTTAGCCTCCTGAGTAGCTGGGACTACAGGCACATGCCCCCACACCTGCCTAATTTTTTTTGTATTTTTGGTAGAGATAGGGTTTCACCGTGTTGGCCAGGCTGGTCTCGAACTCCTAGCCTCGAGTGATCCGCCTGCCTCAGCTTCCCAAAGTGCTGGGATTACAGGGGTGAACAACCACTCCTGGCCCTCTTAGGTTATATTTAGATCAGCAACTTTTTTTTTGAGAAGGGTCTTACTCTGTCACCCAGGCTGAAGTGCAGTGGCATGATCTCAGTTCACTACAGCCTCGACCTCCCAGGCTCGTGATCCTCCTGCCTTGGCCTTCCAACATGCTGGGATTACAGGCATCAGCCACTACACCTGGCTTAGATCAGTAAATTCTTGATGATAATTAGGCCACTGTGATCTCAGTAGCAGCATATTTATAAACCAATTTTTAGGACGAGTTACTTCATAGGTAGCTAACTGTATACAGTTTTGTATTCTTATTCATTGGGTTTATTTTTTGGAGGGTGAATTTTCCAACCTTACTCCGCAATCCAGGGGGAAAAATATTTAAAGGCCCGCAGTCCTTAAGCACAGGAGATTTTAAGGCTGATTATAGAGTAACACTGGCAGTACTAAAACACACCAAGTTTTTTATTTTATTTATTTTATTTTTTTGAAGTCAGGATGTCACTCTCTTGAGCAGACTGGAGGGCACTGGCATGATCACAGCTCACTGCAGCCTTAACCTCCCAGGCTGAAGCAATCCTCCCACCTCAGCCCCCTGAGTAGCTTGGACTATAGGCACTGTCCCACCACACCCTACTACTTTTAAAAAATTTTTGTAGAGGCCGGGCGCGGTGGCTCACACCTGTAATCCCAGTACTCTGGGAGGCTGAGGCAAGCAGATCATGAGATCAGGAGATTGAGACCATCCTGGCTAACACGGTGAAACCCCAGCTCTACTAAAAATACAAAAATTGGCCGGGTGTGGTGGCGGGTGCCTGTAGTCTCAGCTACTCGGAAGGCTGAGGCAGGAGAATGGCGTGAACCCTGGAGGCGGAGCTTTCAGTGAGCTGAGATCATGCCACTGCACTCCAGCCTGGGTGAAAGTGCAAGACTCTGTCCCAAAAAAAAAAAAAAAATTTTTTTTTTGTGGAGATGAGGTCTTGCTATGTTGCCCACACTGGTCTTGAACTCCTGGCCTCAAGCAACCCTTCTGCCTTGTCCTCCCAAAATATGGGAATTATAGGCATAAACCACTGCATCTGGCTTTTTTTTTTTTTTTTTTTGATGGAGCTGACTGAAATACTTTTGCAAAAGCGGTAGGAAAATTATTCAGGAACCAGCATTTTGTAATACTTAGAAATCTTGGTGTGTACTATAGCTTATGGTGATGTTATGGGGAAGGAATTACTTATAGTTGACCCAGAAATTCTATATTGCAAAGGAAACTTTCTATCTAATATCCTAGAAAATGAAAGTAAAAATCTCACTGCTTCCTCCTCTGAACTAGTGTCTGTCCTATCGCCACGCGAGCCACACTCCTTTTTGTCTAGCATTGCACAGGAAGTCATTACGACCTGAGGGAATGGTGTTCTGGAGGCCTGTGGGTTTTGTCTTTGACCTTGATTCAGCTTGATTACGCCTGGCACCTGCAGGAACAGGCCTGGAGGGTGCAGGGAAAGAAGATGATAACTCAATTCAGAATCAAGCATGTTCCAACATGTTAAAGCATTCCACTTTGTCATCATGCTTACACGGTTCCATTATTCTTGTAAGTTGACCACATTTGCATGCCCCTGCATGTATCATGGCTGGCAGAAGCGTCAGAAGCGTGCCAGGAGCCCCTAAGTGAAGGCCTCGGTGCAGAGGATTCCAGTAAGAGCAAATCCAAAAGTAAGAGTCTGAGTTCTCACTGTCTCCAGCGTAGAACTTCAGTGTCATGTGCTTTTGTGGTATTCTTCCCATTTTACGAAAGTACAAACATTGCGTTTCCCTCCCTTGACCAGAGTATTCCTCTCTTGCTCTTGCCTCTGTTCATTTCAGCCTTATCCTGTTGTCTTTTTTAGCCTTCTGCCTCTCCTCCAGACACACCAGTGTTTTTGAGAGAGAGTCTGGTCTCTGTTGCCCAGGGTGGAGTGCAGTGGCGTAATCTCAGCTTGCTGCAACCTCTGCCTCCCAGGTTCGAGGGATTCTCATGCCTCAGCCTCCTGAGCAGCTGGGATTACAGGTGCCCGCCACCACTTCTGGCTAATTTTTATATTTTTAGTAGAGACGGGGTTTCTCCATGTTGGTCAGGCTGGTCTCGAACTCCCGACCTCAGGTGATCTGCCTGCCTCGGCCTCCCAAAGTGCTGGAATTACGGATGTGAGCCACCATGCCCAGCCAGACACACCATTCTGTAATGTGATTACATTGCACATAAGGAACTTTCGCCCTCAATTCTTGGGGGCAAAGATGTCATCTTTCTTACGGGGGTGCCTTGCATATACTTTTTTGTCTCTGAGTTTTGGCCCAAGGTAGCACTTTTATTTCTTGTTCTTCTTTTTCCTCCTCCTTCTTTCTTCTTTCCTTCCTTCTTCTAACTTCTTTCTTTCTTTCTGCTCCTCCTCCTCCTTTTCCTCCTCCTCCCCCTTTTCCTCCTCCTCCCTCTTCTCCTCCTCCTCCTTCTTCCTTCCCCTCCTCCCCTTCCCTCCTTCCTTCTTCTTCTTCCTTCTCTTCCTCCTCCCCCTCACTTTGTCATCCAGGCTGGAGTGCAGTGGCGCCATCTCAGCTCACTGCAGCCTCAACCTCCCAGATTCAAGCAATCCTCCTGCCTCAGCCCCTCAAAGAGCTGGGACTACAGGTGTGCAGCACCATGCATGGCTAATTTTTGTATTTTTAGTAGAGACTGGGTTTTGACATGTCTCCCAGGCTGGTCTCAGATTCCTGAGCTCAAGCTATCCACCCACCTCTGCCTCCCAAAGTGCTAGGATTACAGGTGTAAGCCACTGTGCCCAGCCTATTTCATCTTACTGTATACTTCCGGCATCTAATGGCAACCCCTTTCCTAAGTATAGGTTGCCAGTTAGAAGTTCTACAGAAACTTGAAAAATGGAGAATTGTGTTGGCATCAGCAAACCAAGAATCAAAATGTTCAGTAGAGAAATGAAAGTTCTGATAAGTTGCAGCAGGTGTCTGTTTTTATTCTAAGAACAGGCTAATATCATGGTTCCTTCTCTAGTCCCATATAGAAATCATCCGTGGCCATGCAGCATTCACGAGTGATCCCAAGCCCACAATAGAGGTCAGTGGGAAAAAGTACACCGCCCCTCACATCCTGATCGCCACAGGTGGTGTGCCCTCCACCCCTCATGAGAGCCAGATCCCCGGTGAGTCATACGACAGGTACTCATTAACAGCAGTCAGGAGTTTACCGTTGCTTTCAACCTGACAAGCCATGCCAGGGGATCTGCCTAAACCAGTTCTCTCTTTGGAGCCAGGCCATGGGAGAAGGTCTCTGCAGAACCAAACTCCAGTTGGCTTAGTGGTAGCTAGTGATGCAGTCACCCAGGCTGGAGTGCAGTGGCACGATCTTGGCTCACTGCTACCTCCGCCTCCTCGGTTCAAGTGATTCTCCTGCCTCAGCCTCCCGAGTAGCTGGGACTACAGGCATGCCACCCCCACACTTGGCTAATTTTGGTATTTTTAGTGGAGATGGGGTTTCATCATATTGGCCAGGCTGATCTTGGACTCTTGACCTCAGGTGATCCACCCACCTTGGCCTTCCAAAGTGCTGGGATTGCAGGCCACTGTGCCCAGCCAAGAGATTTCATTTGGCCCCAGGCTCAGACATATTGCAGGTAACAGAGGGAGAGAAATCAATGAAAGCCTCATTCTTTCCTTCTCAGCTTAGCATACATTGTTTCCAGCCTAAGTTTGTCAGATGGGTTGTTATTTACAAGACACGTGATAATTTATTGTTTTGTTCAAGAGAGAGAAATCTTGTAAGGATGTAGCTTGAGTAGCTAAGTAAGCTTTTATATGCATATTTTTCTCTTTTAAGTAGAGACAGAAGATTAAAGCTGTAAGGAATCTCAGAGATGGTCATAACTGCTTTTGCATTTTATTATTTTATTATTTATTTATTTATTTATTTTGAGACAGAGTCTGGCTCTGTCACCCAGGCTGGAGTGCAGTGGCGCAACCTCAGCTCACTGCAACCTCCACCTCCTGGGTTCAAGCGATTTTCCTGCCTCAGACTCCCGAGTAGCTGGGATTACAGGTGTCTGCCACCACGCCCAGCTAATTATGTATTTTAGTAGAGACAGGGTTTCACCATGTTGGTCACATGGGCCCACCTCGGCCTCCCAAAATGCTGGGATTACAGGCATGAGCCACTGTGCCTGGCCTATTATTTTATTTTATATTATTTTATTTTTTTGAGACGGAGTCTTGCTGTGTTGTCCAGGCTGGAGTGCAGTGGTGTGATCACAGCTCACTGAAGCCTTGACCAGGAGGTTTAGATGGGAGATGGCTCAAGCGATATCTTTCTTTCTTCCCAGCTAGATTATAAGGACTTTGTGGATGGTGAACATAGTTTATACATCTTTTGAATTTTCCATGGATTAGCTTCATAAGATCCGTTATCAAGGTGAATTTTTTTTTTTTTTTTTTTGAGACAGATTCTTGCTCTGCCACCCATGCTGGAGTGCAGTGGCGCAATCTCCACTCACTGGAACCTCTGCCTCCCAGGTTTAAGCGATTCTCCTCCCTCAGCCTCCTTAGTAGCTGGTACTACAGGCACGCACCACCATGTCCAGCTAATTTTTTTTGTATTTTTAGTGGAGGTGAGGTTTTGTCACGTTGTCCAGGCTGGTCTCAAACTCCTGACCTCAGTTGATCTGCCCACCTTGGCCTCCCAAAGTGCTGGGATTACAGGTGTGAGCCACTGCACCCGGCCAAAATGCAACATATATATATTTTTGTTTGTTTGTTTAGAGACAGAGTTTTGCTTTTGTCGCCCAGGCTGGAGTGCAATGGGAGGATCTTGGCTCACTGCAACCTCTGCCTCCTGTGTTCAAGCGATTCTCCTGCCCCAGCCTCCTGAGTAGCTGGGATTACAGGCATGCGCCACCACACTCAGCTAATTTTTGTATTTTTAGTAGAGATGGGGTTTCACCATGTTGGCCAGGCTAGTCTCGAACATTTGACCTCAGGCGATCTGCCTGTCTTAGTCTTCCAAAGTGCTGGGATTACAGGTGTGAGCCACTGCGCCTGGCCTAATATATTTAATAACTGATGAGAAATGAGGGTAGGGGGGCTACTGAGAGAAGGAATTAGCAGTTGACAACTGAAGGCTTTGTCTGCATTATTGGGGGCAGGTGGTAACTGAAGTGGTAAACTTGAGAGAGATATGGGTTGGAAGATAAAATTAAGGTTCAGTTCTAAATAGACTAAGTTTGAAGCCAATGTAAAATTGTGTGGCGAGATAGTTAGAAACATGGAACTGCAACCTGGGGAGAAGGTCAAACCTGGAAGAATGCATTTGGAAGTCCTGCAAGATAGGACCTGCTGTCCTATATCCAAAGGTTTCAATCTCCTTTTCACTACATGTATATTTCACTATATAGGTTGTACCTCTTGTAATTCAATGTATACACCATATAGGTTGAAACCTTTGCAAGAATAAGCAGAGAGGAAAGGGCCACATCAATTTTTTTTTTTTTTTTTTTGAGATGAAATCTTGCTCTGTTCCCAGGCTGGAGTGCAGTGGCACGATCTCGGCTCACTGCAACCTCTGCCTCCCAGGTTCAAGTGATTCTCCTGCCTCAGCCTCCCAAGTAGCTGGACTATAGGTGCATGCCACCACGCCCAGCTAATTTTTGTATTTTTAGTAGAGACAGGGTTTCACCACGTTGGCCAGGCCACATAGATTTTGAACTACATAGAAATTTGTCTTTTCAGGCAGGAACGGTGTCTCACACTTGTAATGAGCTGAGCCCCAGAGTTCCTACCTACCCTTGGGATGGGAGGGTGAACAGATCCAGCAGAGTCTGTTCATGACCGCTGAGTTCTTCATTCTTCAGAGAAATGTAAAAGTTATTTAGCCATCATGGCTTCTGTTTCTAGAGAGAAAATAAAAATGTTGACTCAGGGAGGATTTGGTTGGCAGCTTTCCAAGCAGAGACTTTAACAAAACTTGTCAAAACGGAGACTATGTTGGCTGTGAAAGTGTTTGGTTTTTGGCATAAAATGTTGTGATTACTTTGCAAGAGAAAGAGCAGTCTTGTGTGATCTATGTTGCCTTTTTCTACATAGGTGCCAGCTTAGGAATAACCAGCGATGGATTTTTTCAACTGGAAGAATTGCCTAGGTAAGCCAACCTGACCTGACCTCAGTGACTCATTCTTCCTTACTGTCTCCTGGTAACTTTTCTTCATCTTCTCCTCCCAAGCATTTAATGTAGGCCTTTCCTGAATTCCCTCCTCTTACAGCTTCTCTTTTCATGACCTTGTATCTCTCATTCCTAGAACTCCTCAGTAGATCCCTCAAATCTTTCATGCTTTCAATCAGAGGCCAAAGTCAAATGCAGGGTAATTTGAAGACTGCATAGCAAAGTCCTAAAACTGTCTTCTTTCTTCAGCTTGATACAGCATCAATTACGAATGTGTCTAAAGTAGCTTGTATTTTAGAATAGAATAGCTGGTTTTGGCCAGATGTGGTGGCTCATGGCTGTAATCCTAGTACTTTGGGAGGCTGAAGCGGGCAGATCACCTGAGGTCAGGAGCTTGAGACCAGCCTGGCCAACATGGTGAAACCCTGTCTCTACTAAAACTATGGAAATTAGCTGGGTGTGGTGGTGCGGGCCTGTAGTCTCAGCTACTCGGGAAGTTGAGGCAGGAGAATCACTTGAATTCTCAAGGCGGAGGTTGCAGTGAGACAAGATCACACCAAGAAAGAAAAAGAGAGAGCGCCACCACACCCCGCTAATTTTGTATTTTTAGTAGAGATGGGGTTTCTCCATGTTGATCAGGCTGGTCTCAAACTCCTGACCTCAGGTGATCCACCCGCCTCGGCCTCCCAAAGTGCTGGAATTACAGGTGTGAGCCACCACACCTGGCCAGATTTTCTTTTAATGAAAAAACTTTTTTTTAGAGACAGGGTCTTCTTCCGTCGCCCAAGCAGGAGTGCAGTGGCGCCATCATGGCTTGTAGCCTTGAGCTCTTGGGCTCAAGCAATCCTTTCACCTCAGCCTCCCGAGTAGCTGGGACTACAAACGTGCACCTCCATACCTGGTTAACTTTTTAATTTAAATTTTTGTAGAGATGGGGTCTCGTTCTGTTGTCCAGGCTGGTCTAGAATTCCTGGCGTCAAGCAGTCCTCCCACCTTGGCCTCCCAAAGCAGTAGGAATACAAGCATGGGCCACCGTGCTGAATGGATTTAGATTCATAGAGGTGCAAAAAGATCATGAGGAAGTTTGTTTCTCTGATTTGAAGTTGCTGTACCTTGCAGGCTTTCTAGTTTAGAGGGATGCTCCTGTCACTTGTGAGAAGAGGTGATGCCTGGAAACAGGTGGAGGGACCCATTGTGTTGGCGCAGGGACTCGCCTTCATTCATCTTCTGAGTGGCACTCACTGTGGAGTTCGCATTGCTCAAATCTTCCGCTCCCTCAGGGGCTGTGCTAATCCAGTTTGAGGTCCTAATCCTATGCTTTTAGCAAGGCTTTTAGGGAGAGTGACTCATAGTCCATGAGCCTGTCTTCACTTTGATTCACCCAGAGTCATGGACAGTTCAGACAGCATGAGGCAGTGCTGAAAGGACCAGGGAGCTGCTTTGCAGTTCCATGGGATGGTGAAAATGTCCCTTGAAGATACTCAGACCAGGCAGGCTTCTGACTTGGAGTTCTAAGAAAAGCATACGGTCTTTTTTGGTTTGCTGTCAGGTCGCAGAAATGTGTTAGAGAACAGCCTTCCTTCCCTGTGATCCACCATGCATTGTTTGATTTTAGGGTTGAATGACATGACATATGTGAGGATGTAGTGAGACATGCAGTCATGACTCATTATGTTTGGATAATGCAATTTCATTCCCGACTCACCCTCAACGAAGTTTCATTATAGATAGCTGTTCATTAGCAATTTTAAATATTTACATTTATACATGTCATCAACAAAAGGCTCTGAAACACAAGAAAATGAATTTAGAATTGATGTGTGATTCTTCAAGTCTACTTTATCTTTGTTATGGTGTTGGTGAATAAGTAATAATTGGGCAAGTACATAAATAATGTAGGGAAGATAGCATGATTTAGTTTTTGCATGGAGGGGGCTTCTGGTTGGATGGAGCATGAACCTTGTGGAATACTGTGGCATGAGTAGTCCTGGGGCCGTAACGAGGTCAAGAGAAATCTTTTAGGGATTCAGCCGCCTGAAAGATCGGTTCCAGAAGCCAGGCGCAGTGGCTTATGCCTGTAATCTCAGCACTTTGGGAGGCCTGAGGCGAGTGAATTTCTTGAGCCCAGGAGTTTGAAACCAGCCTGGACAACACAGCACAACCCGATCTCTGCAAAAAAATACAAAAATTAGCTGGGCGTAGTGGCACATGCTGGTAGTCTCGGCTACTTGGGAGGCTCAGGCCAGAGGATCACTTGAGCCCAGGAGTTCGAGACCAGCCTGGGCAACATAGGGAGATATTATCTCTGCACAGAATTTTTCCTCTCTGAAGAAATGGGCTAAAGAGCTTTAAAAACAACGAAAAATATATTTCCCTTCTTTGAGGGGATATTAAGGATTTTTCTTTTCTTTTGAGATAGGGTCTTTTGCTCTGTCACCCAGGCTGGACTGCAGTGGTGTCGTCATAGCTCACTGCAGCCTCCACCTCCCAGACACAACTTATCCTCCTGCCTCAGCCTCTCAAGTAACTGGGACCACAGACATGGACCATCATACTTGGCTAATTTTTATTTTTACTTTTAGGTGTTTTTTTTTTTTTTTTTTTTTTTTTTTTTTTTTTTGAGACAGAGTCGCTCTGTTTTCCAGGCTGGAGTACATTGGTGCAGTCTTGGCTTACTGCATCCTCTGCCTCCTGAGGGCAAGCGATTCTCCTACCTCAGCCTCCCGAGTAGCTGGGATTACAAGCACACACTGTAGCAGGACGAGTCGCAGACAAAACTCCTCAGACACCAGATTAAAGAAGGAAGAGGTTTTTTATTCGGCCGGGAGTGTTGGCAGACTCGTGTCTTAAGAGCCGAGCTCTCCGAAAAAGAAACTCCTAGCCCTTTTAAGGGCTTACAACTCTAAGGGGTCTACGTGAAAAAGTCATGGTAGATCAAGTAAGCGTGAGGAATGCGACTGGGGGCTACATACATCAGCTAACAGAACAAAAAGTTTTACAGTGCTTTCTCATACAATGTCTGGAATTTACAGATAACACCAGTAGTTTTGGTCAGGGGTTAATATTATTATTATTTTAGCCACCAGGGCCAGGTGGTGCCAAGGTCGTCTAGCTATTTATCTTACTTCTGTTTCTTTCCAACTTTCTGCTTTCTCCCTTTTTCTCCTGTCTTATAAACTAGGGAAAAGTGGAGGTTGGGGAGAAACTGAGAAGGCCAACAGGAGAAGTGGTAGCCTCATAACATATTTCCCCCCTTTGAGAATTTTCACTTTTTAGTGGGACTTCTCACTCTCATCCTCATTTTCTGAGTCTCTTTGTGAGATAGAGCGATAGTGATTCATATAATACACGTATGCTGAAGTTTTCTGATGAACCAAAGTAACAACAAAACCTTTTATCATTTGAAAAAGCAAGGATAATATGCAGGGGAGCAGCAAGCAAGTTCCTATCACTAGCAATACACCTACAATGAGGGTTTTAAATCCTCCTGTAGCTGGAAACCATTTTCCAAATAAAGACTCAGGATTAAACTTGTGCCAAACCTGTACAGGCACATGTGCCACCTTTGTCATGTCCCTGACTATGTTTTTAACCACCTGTCCTTGATCATCTATTTGTAGGCAGCAATTGGTTAAGTTAAATTTTCCACAAACTCCTCCTTCAGCTGCTAGCAAGTAGTCCAAGGCCAGTCTATTCTGCTAGATAGCATTCCTCATTTGGGTTTCCTGCCAAGCTAAAACAGTCAAACCTCTGCCAGTTTAATTAGTAATTATTTCTAAGATGGCCTGCAATCATATGATCTGATTGAGCATGTAAATGGGGGTTCGGTATCCCCATGAGCTGTCTTGTGCCCATGTGGCAGGCCCATAATACTGTATGATCCTTTCAGGGGGCCACTCATTATCTTTCCAGTTTCCTGTAACTATGCCTCTCTTTTCTCGGGAGGCATAGACAGGGAAACCTAGGAGCTCACCCGTTTTTATGGGTAATAAGAAAAAGGACGGCTTAATAGTGCCAATAACACAACTGCCTGCCCATTTATTAGGTAACCGAATGTAGGCTCTGTGCCCACATATCCAGTATAGTCCAGCGGGAGCTGTCCAGTCCTGATGAGATTCTGGATGAGCCCAAGCAGTTTTTAATTTAGAAAATTTACTAAATGGATTCTTTTCAGTGTGGTTTAGGCCCCACCAAGTAATTGTCTTTGTTGTACTGTTATACAACTTCTGTCCTACACAATTAAGCTTTCCTACAGGGATGATAAAGTCTTTCCCTTCTCTAGCTATACAGTATTGTCCAATAATTGAGGTTTTTAGGACCCAGAAGTTGCTAGCTTGGGCTTTCTGAACTGGAATTATATCAGGAGCTGGATCAGTAGGCACCAACTCTCGGGCTTCCCAAGGCCATCGGTCTCCGATAGTGGTTCCCCCGCATACATTACAAGAAGTAACGTTAAGGGAATGAGTTACATTTTCTGCTAATTGGAGAAACAAATTTTTTGTCTTTTTTGGAAGTTCTGGTGCTGGCAGATTCAGCTCCTCATAAAAGGTTTGAAATACTGGTTTGGGAGAGCGCTTGTGGGCCTCACCTCTAATTAAAATGGCAACTTGGGGGTTTAACCCTGTCCCATTTATCCCCAGGGTTACACGTTTTCCCTTTTTCCAACGGGATCTCTAGGGGATTGGTAATTATTAGTTCTAGTGGGTTACAGTGACCGGCAGCACAGGAGGGGTTGGCTTCCCCCTTCTGAAGATAAACCGGGTCCTTTTTGTTCTTTTTCCAAGTAGCCCAAATAACACATGGCCAATAGGCACAATTTTCACAAACCCCTGACTCATTACAAACATATTTATTTTCTACTCTGTAGCTCCTTTCCCAGTTAAGAGAACCACATGCTATTCCTAGCTTTTTACTATTAATGGCTGCACAAGCATCAAATCTTAAAGTTATTTGTTTGGGGATTTCTTTTTCTTCTGTTCTAGCTATTATTTTACTTGTATCACCTAGGAAAAGGCCAGTTCTTATTCTTATTTCAAAAACGGTGGTTGCAGGGGGCTCAGATGGGTTATAACATACATCAGGTTGGTCATTTCTCGGGCTACATACCTTGTACTGAGTGGCATTATACAAACAAGTTTCTTTTAATGTTCCCATACAATCATAATAACTATAGAACAGAAACATCGTTTTAATTTGCTGTCCTACCTTGGTGACCTGATGAATACACTGGGAACAGTCCCCAGTTTGAGTAAGGTCAGTTGAAGCTCTTACTGTATAAGTCCAAAATTTAAGAAAAATGAATCCCACGATGAGCTTCCTCATGCTTCGGCCGTGCGTGGACCCGTCAGCTTCCGGGTGTGACTGGAGCAGGGCTTGTCATCTTCTTCAGGGTCACTCTGCAAGGGTTGTCTGGGCTTGATCTTGCCTCCCAGGTTTCAGGCGCTGCAGGTTTTACACGGCTGTGGTGGATCCAGGCTGGAATTCCCTCTACCTTCACAGCGGTGGGAGTGGTCAGGACGACAGTCTGGGGTCCTTTCCACCGTGGACACAAAGGGGCTACGTTCCAGTCCTTGATCCACACTCGGTCACCTGGGGAGAAAGGGTGAACTGGGGAGAATAAGCTAACAGGGCATCTCTCATTTACCCAAGCTGAGATTGTTTGTGTAATTTTTCCTAAAGCCTGTAGCTGTCGCTGTAACTCAATTTCACCTAATTCTCAGGGAGTGCCTGGAAGTCCCCGCAATATAGGAGGGGACCTATGATATAATATTTCATAAGGGGCATATCCTATTCTTTTAGAAGGGGTACATCTAATTTTAAATAATACCATAGGGAGAGCCTGTATCCATTTTAATCCTGTTTCCTGACATACTTTCCCTAAACTATTTTTGATAGTCCGATTCATCCGCTCCACCTTTCTGGAACTCTGAGGCCGGTAGGCAGCATGCAGTTTCCATGTGATCCCCAATACCTTTGCCGTCTTCTGTACCAAGTCAGCCACAAATGCCGGCCCGTTATCTGAGCCGATCCGTAAGGGCAGTCCAAATCTAGGAATAAGATCTCGAAGAAGCACACGAGTTACTTCACGAGCTTTCTCAGTTCGTGTTGGATAAGCCTCCACCCACCCAGAGTAGGTACACACAAGAACTAGTAAATACTTGTTACCTCCACACTTTGGCATCTCTGTGAAGTCCACCTGGAGATCTTCAAAGGGGGCTGCTCCATAAGCTTGTATGCCGGGGGGAACAGCTGGACCTTGCCTCGCATTATGCTGTCGGCAGGTAACACACTGCTGCGTCACCGTTTTGGCAAGGGCTGACAAATGCGAGATGTAGAAATACAGGCCTAACAACTTTTCAAGTGATTCCTGATCTAGATGGGTGGTTTCACGCACAGCCAGTACAACTGCAGCTCCTAGCAGCTGTGGCACAGCTACTCTCCCATCTGGTAACCGAATCCATCCTTCCTCCATCACTTGTCTTCCCTCTGCCTGGAGAAAGTCCTTTTCTTCTTTAGAATAAGTAGGTACAAGATCAGGTGCTTGAGGGAGCAGGGGGGCTGTCACTGATGCCTGGAAGGGGGCAGATGCTGCTTTTCGAGCCTCTAAGTCAGCACAGGAATTCCCCAAACCCACCGAGGTGGAAGCTTGCTGGTGTCCTCTGCAATGTATAACTGCCACCTTGTGGGGTTTCCATACCGCTTCTATTAATTGCAGGATTTCTTGTTGATATTTTATGTCTTTTCCCCCAGAGTTCAATAGGCCCTTTTCTTTATATAATGCTCCATGCACTTGAAGGGTTAAAAAGGCATATCGAGAGTCAGTGTAAATGTTTACAGTCTTACCTTCACTGAGTTCTAAGGCCCGAATTAAAGCAATGAGTTCAGCTTTCTGAGCTGAAGTGCCCTGGGGCAACGATCTGGCTTCAACAACAGTGTCCAGAGTTACCACCGCATACCCTGCACATCTCTGTCCTTGTGGGTTGATAAAGCTGCTCCCATCCACGTATAGTTCCCAGTCTACTGATGCCCAAGGCTGGTCCCGGAGGTCAGGTCTGCTAGAGTAAACTGAGTCCAACACTTCTACACAGTCATGCTCTACAGCGCTCTCTCATACTGGGAGCAAGGCAGCGGGGTTCAGGGTGTTGCAAACTTCAATGGTTATACGGGGATTTTCACACAGTAAACTTTGGTACTTGGTGAGTCTAGCATTGGTTAACCAATGATGTCCTTTAGTATTCATTAAAGTCACCACAGCATGGGGGGCCTTTATGTTCAGGTTTTGCCCAAGAGTTAGCTTATCTGCTTCTTGTACTAGCAGGGCAATTGCTGCCAAGGCCCTCAAACATGGGGGCCATCCTTTAGAAACCCCATCTAGTTGTTTAGAGAGGTAGGCCACCGGCCTCGGCCAGGGCCCCACAGTTTGGGTTAAAACTCCAACTGCCATCTTTTCTCTCTCTGACACATACAATGTAAAAGGCTTTGTCAGATCGGGTAGCCCCAGGGCTGGGGCTGACATAAGTCTTTCCTTTTACTCATGAAAGGCTTGCTGTTGCTGGGATCCCCATTCAGAAGGTTCCCGGTCCCCCTCCTTTGTGACCTCATACAAAGGCTTTGCTAATACTGCAAAGTTTGGGATCCACAGTCTGCAAAACCTTACAGCCCCTGAGAATTCTCTCACCTGCCTTCTGGTCTTAGGCTCCGGTAGATTACAAATGACCTGCTTTCTTTCTGATCCCAGGCTGCGCTCCCCCTGCCGGATAGTAAATCCCAAGTAACGTACCTGCTGTCGGCAGATCTGAGCTTTTTTCTTGGACACCTTATACCCACAGTCCTCCAGGTGCCAGAGTAGAGCATCTGTTCCCTTGGCGCACCCAACTGCCGTGGGGTGTCCCAGCAAAAGGTCATCAACGTACTGGAGCAACACGCAGCCTAGGTCTCTGGTGGGAAACTTCTGGAGGTCTCAAGCTAACGCCTCCCCGAAGATGGTGGGGGAGTTCTTGAACCCTTGGGGAAGCCGGGTCCAAGTGTACTGAGTAGTGACACCTGACTCCGGATCTTCCCACTGAAAGGCAAATAGCTTCTGGCTCTCAGGGGCTAATCTGATGCTAAAGAAAGCATCTTTCAGGTCCAAGCAAGTGAACCAGCTGTCCTCAGCTGGCAGCAACCCCAGCAATGTGTACGGGTTAGGTACTGTTGGATGTAAAGTCACTGTAGCCTGATTGACCAAGCGCAAATCCTGTACCGGCCTGTAGTCCTTGGTCCCAGGCTTGGGAACAGGCAGGAGGGGAGTGTTCCATGGAGACTGACAAGGAACTATAATTCCAAAGGTTCTTAGGCACTTGAGATGGACCTGGATACCTTCAAGAGCTTCTCGGGGACCGGGTACTGTTTTTGCCTAACCGGCTGGGCCCCAGGCTTAACTTCTATAAGTACGGGGGCTTGGTTGACTGCCAACCCTGGAGGGTTGTCTTCCGCCCACACTCTTGGCTACTGCTTAGCCAGAGCTGGTCTTATCTCTTGGCCTGGCTCAGTTAAGAAAAGTCTCCATTCCTCCTCTCGGGGGACCGTAAGGGTCATAATGACTCCCGTTCCGGGTAACTTTAGCAGCAAAGAGCCATGCTCTGTAAAAGAGATAGTGGCTCTCAGTTTGCTAAGCAAGTCCCTTCCCAACAAGGGCAAGGGACAATCAGGCATGTACAAAAACTGATGAATCACTTTATGTCCTCCTACAGTACAAGTCTGGGGCAAGCAGAAAGCTTGTTTTGCTGAAACTCCCGTGGCTCCAATGATGTCAATAGTCTTTTTGGATAAGGGGGCGACTGGGGCGGTTACTACCGAATGTTCAGCACCGGTATCTACAAGAAAATCAATGTCTTTACCCCCAACTGTCATCCTGACCATAGGCTCTTTGGGGGTCCTTGAGCCCGGTCCCCCTCAGTCCAATAACCCTTCTGCCAGGTTGAGCAGGGCCTCCTTGTCTGGAGCCTCCTGCTCCGAGTCACCTTGTTTTCCTTTTAGCTGAGGGCATTTGTTCTTCCACTGTCCTGTTTCTTTACAATAAGCACACTGATTACACTGCAAGCTCTGACAGCCAGGCTGAGTTTCTTTCCCGGGGCCCCCCTTCCCTTGCCTCTTTGTGGGGACCCCTCTAATTGCTGCAGCTAACAGGTCAGCGTTTCGCCAGGCCTGACGTTCATTCTCTCTGCGGTTTTCCTTACGGCTTACTGCATCCTTGTTTACAAACACCTGGTTAGCTATTTCTAATAACTGTGATGTGTTCATCCCTGCAAACCCAGCCTGTTTCTGCAGTTTTCTTCTAATGTCTTCTGCGCTTTGACTAACTAAAGCCATGTTAATCATGCGTTGATTTTCAGGGCTATTGGGATCAAAGGGAATATACATACAATAGGCCTCACACAGTCTCTTGTAGAATTGTGCTGGACTTTCTTCTTTTCCCTGAATGACCTCAGAGACCTTGTTAACGTTTGTGGCCTTCTGGGCTCCCCTCTTTAATCCTTCTAAGAGAGCTTCCCTGTATCGGTTTAGCCTTTGCATATCCTCTCTTTCATTTGGGTCCCACTGGGGGTCGGTTCCCGGTAACTGGGTCCTTACATACTCTTGGGGGTTTTGGTAATCAGCCGGTGCATGTTCCTCTAGCCACTTAGTTGCTGCTTGGAGCACTCTCCGCCTTTCATCTGTGTTAAAGAGGAACATGAGCAACTGGTGGCAATCAGCCCAAGTGGGGTTATGGGTCTGGATAATAGTTTGGAGTAAATCAATTAGAGCTTGTGGTTTTTCAGTATAGGACGGGGTATTGTTTTTCCAGTTGAGAAGGTCAGCAGAGGTGAAGGGCTGGTACACAAAAACACGCCTCTCCACCATGTGCCCATCCTCATCTATTCCAGTATACCGCTGCTCTCTCAGGGGCATTTGTATCCCCGTTTTGGGTCTTAAACGAGCTGCCAAGGGAGGGGTTTCTCCCGAGGCTTCACCTCCTCTCTTGTCTACTCTGGGTGGCCTAGGGATATGTTTGTCTTGTGGAGGCACAAGTACTGTGGACTCAAAAGTGGGGAGCCTCTCTCCCTGGTAAGGGGAGGGCACCACTGGGATCACTGGTGCCATCTCCTGCAATGGATCTTCTGATGTTGAGTCGAACAGAACTTCAGGAGTTGATTTCCCTCGGTGGGTGGAGGGGGATCCTTCCTTGACTGTCTGTCCCTTTGCTACTAGCACTGCTGCTGCCTGCCCTCTTAGCCACTGTGGGGGGGGGGTCTAGCACCAGCTGTAACCAAGTGTCTATGTATGGAAACTGGTCTGAGTGTCCTGACTTACCAGTTGCCTTGTGCCATACCTTAGAAACAAGGGACCTGTCCATGCTTCCTTCTGATGGCCAACCCACTTCTAATGTTGGCCAATCTATTTCACACAAAGTTCTAAGTTTCCCTGGTGTCATAGTAACCCTATAGTCTCCATTAAATCTCTTCCTAAAATTTTTCAACATAGTTCCTAGAGGAGTAGGCTTATTTTGTGTCTGACCCATGTTTCCTCAAGACAAAACACCAAGCTCACACCACACGCACACCACAAAGCAAAGAATGGGTAAAAAGGGCACACACACACTTTTTCCGTTTTCACCAAACCAGAATCAAAACCAAAATCAGAGTATCCAGAAATCCAAGCCATGTCAAACCAAAACCAAAGTATCAAGCAATTCAAGTCAAGTCAAAAACAAAAACCAAAGTGCCAGTACAGGCACGCCGTGGGTGATCAGGCCACGCTTCCACTCAAATGGAGTGGGCAAGTTCCGAAGACCAGTCTTACCAAGTTTCAAATGTCCGGACTCCAAGTGCCTGTTCCTTCCCAGTGTTCAGCCACTGCATTGATCTTCCACGGGGGCCTGCCACGCACTGCTCTGACGAGGCGTTCCACTGGGGCAATTGCCTACCCGGGAGCGCTCTCAGAATCCACGTCGCTCAAGCTGGCCGGAGTCCCCCGCAGGGATGCTCCACAGGGCAGGCCTAAGCCGCCTAAGGAGCTACCTCGACTGTCCGTCAATTACCTCGCTTCCCGGTCAGGGAACCAAGAAATGTAGCAGGATGAGTCACAGACAAAACTCCTCAGACACCAGATTAAAGAAGGAAGAGGTTTTTTATTCGGCCGGGAGCATTGGCAGACTCGTGTCTTAAGAGCCGAGCTCTCCGAAAAAGAAACTCCTAGCCCTTTTAAGGGCTTACAACTCTAAGGGGTCTACGTGAAAAAGTCATAATAGATGAAGTAAGCATGAGGAACGTGACTGGGGGCTACATACATCAGCTAACAGAACAAAAAGTTTTACAGTGCTTTCTCATACAATGTCTGGAATTTACAGATAACACCAGTAGTTTTGGTCAGGGGTTAATATTATTATTATTTTAGCCACCAGGGCCAGGTGGTGCCAAGGTCGTCTAGCTATTTATCTTACTTCTGTTTCTTTCCAACTTTCTGCTTTCTCCCTTTTTCTCCTGTCTTATAAACTAGGGAAAAGTGGAGGTTGGGGAGAAACTGAGAAGGCCAACAGGAGAAGTGGTAGCCTCATACCATAACACCACTGCACCTGGCTAACTTTTTGTATTTTTAGTAGAGACGGGGTTTCACCATGTTGGCCAGGCTGGTCTCCAACTCCTGACCCAGGTGATCCGCCCACCTCAGCCTCCCAAAGTGCTAGGATTACGGGCATGAGCCACCATGCCTGGCCTTACTTTTATATTTTTGTAGAGATGGTGTCTCACTATATTGCCCAGGCTCAAAGGAATATTTTCTACTTAAAGTTGCAATGGTATCCAGGATTGGATCTTGGAACAGAAAAAAACAGATTAATAGAAAAACTGGGCTAGGCAAGGTAGCTTACACCTGTAATGGCCGGCACTTTGGGAGGTCAAGGCAAGAGCATTGCTTGAGCCCAGGAGCTGAGACTAGCCTGGGCAACATGGTGAGACTCTGTCTCTACAAAAAAAATATATAAAAATTAGCTGGGTGTGGAGATGAATGTCCGTAGTCCCAGCTACTCAGGAGGCTGAGGCTGGAGGATTGCTTGAGTGCTGGAGGTTGAGGCTGCAGTGAGCCGTGTTCACACTGCTACACTCCAGCCTGGGTGACAGAGACCCTGTCCCAAAAAAAAGGGAAAAAGTGGTGAAAATCTGCAGTTTAGGGTTTAGTCATTAGTAATGTACCAATGTCAATTTCTTATTTTGACAAAGGTACCCTAGTTAAGTAAAATGTTAACATTAGGGAAAACTGATCAAGGGGTATAATAAGGGAAATCTCTGTACTATCTCTGCAACTTTTCTGTAAATGTAAAATTATTCCAAAATTAGTTTATTTAAAAATACTAACCCTCTGCTTGCATCTCAGCCGCAGCATCATTGTTGGTGCAGGTTACATTGCTGTGGAGATGGCAGGGATCCTCTCAGCCCTGGGTTCTAAGACATCACTGATGATACGGCATGATAAGGTAAATTCCACCTTTTCCTCTTCCCTTTTCTTGATGTTAATTTAAAAAATGAAGAATTTTTTCTTATGTTGTCATTAAATACTAGGGTGCAAAGCAGGTGTGGGGGTCAGTTGGTTGGTTTCATATGGTGCTGTATCCAAGTTACCTGAATTTGGCCTATATCCCTCCCAGTTGCTGGTTGATGATGATAATTTTGAGTTGGTCAAATTGGCTGGTAATTTCATCACTAAGTGGTAGATAGTCATGAGATGCCCTCATAGGGAGACATGGGGGCCTAAACATAACTGTTAGCTAAATTAAACAGACTGTTAGGTTAATTTATTTTTTTATTTTTATTTTTATTTTTTGAGACAGAGTCTCACTCTTTTGTCCAGGCTGGAGTGCAGTGGCACCATCTCGGCTCACTGCAACCTCCGCCTCCTGGGCTCAAGCGATTCTCGTGCCTCAGCCTCCCGAGTAGCTGGGATTACAGGTGTCCACCACCACGCTCAGCTAATTTTTGTATTTTTAGTAGAGATGGGGTTTCACCACGTTGGCCAGGCTGGTCTCGAACTCCCTACCTCAGGTGATCCACCCACCTCGACCTCTGAAAGTGCTGGGATTACAGGTGTGAGCCACCGAGCCCGGCCAGGTTAATTTATTAATTTCTGGAAATCAATTTTATATGATCAAGTAATATTAGATTGTTGCCACTCATTCCAAACAATTTACTAAATTCCTTGCATTAAAGCAGGGGGGTCCAATCTTTTAGCCTCCCTGAGCCACACCGGAAGAAGCAGAATTGTCTTGGGCTGCATATAAAATACACTAACACAAACAATAGCTGATGAGCCAATACAAAAATAAATTGCAAACTGGGCACAGTGGCTCACGCCTCTAATTCCCAGCACTTTGGGAGGCTGAGGCGGGCGGATCACTTGAGGTCAGGAGTTGGAGACCAGCCTGGCCAACATGGTGAAACCCCATCTCTGCTAAAAATCCAAAAATTATCCAGGCATGGTGGCAGGCAACTATAATCACAGCTACACGGGAGGCTGAGGCATAAGAATCGCCTGAACCCGAGAGGCAGAGGTTGCAGTGAGCCAAGATTGCACCACTGCACTCCAGCCTGGGCAACAGAGCAAGACTCTGTCTCAAAAAAAAAAAAAAAACTGCAAAAAAATCTCATAGCATTTTAAGAAAGTGTACAAATTTGTGGTGGGCCACATTCAAAGTCATCCTGGTCCTCACATGGCCTGGAGGCTGCAGGTCGAACGAGCTTGCATTAAAGGGAATCTTGTAGATCATACACTTGAACTTTTTTTTTTTTTTTAAGAGACAGAGTCTTGCTATGTCACCCAGTCTGCAGTACAGTGGCATGATCATAGCTCACTGCAGCCTTCTGAGCTCATAGGATTTTCCTGCCTCAGCCTTCCGAGTAGCTGAGGCTACAGGTGTGGGCCACCATGCCCTGACTAATTTTTTTTTTTTTTTTTTTTTTTGAGACAGGATCTCACTGTGTTGCCCAGGCTGGAGTGCAGTGGCACATCATGGCTCATTGCAGCCTCAACCTTCTGGGCTCAAGCGATCTTCCCACCCCAGCCTCCCAAATAGCTAGGACTACAGGAGCATGCCACCACACCCAGTGAGGTTTCACCATGTTGCCCAGGCTGGTCTCAAACTCCTGAGCTCAAGTGATCCGCCCACCTCGGCCTCCCAAAGTGCTTGGGATTACAGGCATGTGCCACCTGACTACTTTTTATATATTTTTAGAGATGAGATCTTACTATGTTGCCCAGGCTGGTCTCGAACTCCTGGCCTCAAGCTATCCTCCTGCCTCAGCCTCCCAAGTAGCAGGGAGGAGTTCAAGACCAACCTGGGCAACATAGTGAGACCCCCATCTCTACTACAAAAAATTAAAAAATTAGCAAGGTGTAGTGGTATATGCCTGTAGTTGCAGCTACTTGGGAGGCTGAGGGAGGAGAATCACTTGAATCCAGGAGGTCAAGGCTACAGTGAGCAAAGATTGTGCCACTGCACCCTAGCCTGGGCAGCTGACTGTCCCTAACAAACTTGTGACTTAGGCAAGCCACATAATGCCTTTGGGGCCTAGTTCTGCAGGGACAGATTTTATCAGATCTCTGGCTACCAAGATGCTATGATTCTAATTCTTATGTGAGCAGATGGAGGGAGACAGGGATTCTGAGAATCCTAGGCAGTATGTACTTTAAGGAACTTTCTCTGTGGCTTTGAAACTGGTTATATACTTAGCTCCAGGAGATTGAGGTCCTGAATAATATTTTTTCATAGGTAAGTATTATTTTGCTACAATATATCCAGCAAATTAGAAGGATGGGGAAAGGTAGAGGAGTTCCTAGCTTGAATTTATATATAGATAAGTAAATAAACTGCAGCAGTCTGTCAAAAAATGGGGTAATTCTTGCATCTGTAAAATTGGCTACTTTGCAGAGAGCCACATCTACTTGGGCTTCCTACCCTCTCCCATCCCAAATGCACCAAGTTCATTCTCCCTCTTTTTCCCAGTGTTAACTCCATTTTAGAGCTACTCTGTGGCCGGGCATGGTGGCTCACACCTATAATCCCAGCACTTTGGGAGGCTGAGGTGGGCGGATCACCTGAGGTCAGGAGTTCGAGGCCAGCCTGGCCAACATGGCGAAACCCTGTCTCTACTAAAAATAGAAAAATTAGCCAGGCATGGTGGTGGGCACCTGTAATCCCAGCTCCTCGGGAGGATGAGGCGGGAGAATTGCTTGAATCCGAGAGGCGGAGGTTGCAGTGTGCTGAGATGGTACCACTGCACTCCAGCCTGGGTGGTAGAGCAAGACTCCCTCTCAAAAAAAAAAAAAAGAACTACTCTGTGAATAACTCATGACCTCCCACCTGAACTCCACATGTGGATGGTCACAGATTTATCTCCAAGGCCAAACTGTTGAGATTTATGGATAGACAAGATTTTGCTAGTGAACCTTCCTTTCAATCATATCAGATGGAAAGCAGACCTTGAGATATGAAAAGTGGAAAGAGAATTTCTGTTCCCTGGACTTAAGGAAAAGAGAAGCAAGCTTTGCAAGGAGAAGACAATGGACAATGACTGTCCATTTAACTGTAAGACAGGAGTTGGTGAAGTCATATGTATTGCAGATGGTGGTGGTGATGTAGGAAAATAGGGAATTTATTAATACTCCACTCCCAATATGGCCATAAATAAGGAGGAAATAATTAGGGGAGAGATAATGCTGAAGTTTCCCTCCCAAGTTTGTAGTGTGTCTTTGCTCAAGTTTTCTTCCTCTCGCATTACCCATCCCTATGTTGATATGCAGGTACTTAGAAATTTTGATTCAATGATCAGCACCAACTGCACGGAGGAGCTGGAGAATGCTGGCGTGGAGGTGCTGAAGTTCTCCCAGGTACGGTGCCGAGCCCAGGCTTGCACACGGCCCCTAGTCAATCACACTTTCTGCTTGTGGCTTCGCCCAGTTAGTTTAAAACACAAACACTGTGTCTACCCTGGTCCATATATTCCATCTCTAGAGTTCTCCCGATTATTTCCTTCCTCCTAAGAAGCTGTATTTTGGCCAGGCGCGGCGGCTCACGCTTGTAATCCCAGCACTTTGGGAGGCTGAGGTGGGCGGAACACTCGAAGTCAGGACTTTGAGAACAGCCTGGCCAACATGGTGAAACCCTGTCTCTACTAAAAATACAAAAATTAGCCGGGCGTGGTGGTGTGCACCTGGAATCCCAGCTACTCTGGAGGCTGAGGCAGGAGAATTGCTTGAACCCAGAAGGCGGAGGTTGCAGTGAGCCGAGATTGTGCCACTGCACTCCAGCCTGGGCGACAAGAGTGAGATTCGGTCTCAAAAAAAAAAAAAAACGGCTGGGTGCGGTGGCTCACACCTGTAATCCCAGCACTTTGGGAGGTCGAGGTAGGCGGATCACCTGAGGTTGGGAGTTCGAGACCAGCCTGACCAACATGGAGAAACCCCATCTCTACTAAAAATACAAAATTAGCTGGGCGTGGTGGCGCATGCCTGCAATTCCAGCTACTCGGGGCAGGAGCATCGCTTGAACTCAGGAGGTGGAGGTTGCGGTGAGCTGAGATTGTGCCATTGCATTCCAGCCTGGGCAACAAGAGCGAGACTCCATCTCAAAAAAAAAAAACCTGTATTTTACATTACAGCATTGAAGTCAAGGGTAAAATATTAGAAATCTGGCAGTTGAATTCAGATGAACTTTGATTTTTTTTTTTTTCTTTTTGAGACAGTGTCTCACTTTGTCACCCAGGCTGGAGTGCATTGGTGCAATCTCAGCTCACTGCAGCCTCAACCTCCTGAGCTCAAGCAATCCTTCCACCTCTGCCCCCACCAAGTAGCTGGGACTACAGGCACATGCCGCCACACCTGGCTAATTTTTTTGTATTTTTTGTAGAGATAGGGTTTTGCCATGTTGGCCAGGCTGGTCTTGAACTCCTGAGCTGAGACGATCTGCCCACCTTGGACTCCCAAAGTGTAAGGATTACAGGCGTGACCCACCACACCCGGCCCCTGATTTTTTAAATTTGGATTTTAAAACTGATTTTTGTGCTCAGGTGTCTTATTATACATCGTTAATATTTTTAGATTTATATTTATTTTTTAGGAAATATTATGGAATCTAATTTTTATCTTTTTTTTTTTTTTTTGAGATAGAATTTCGCTCTGTTGCTCAGGCTGGAGTGCAGTGGTGCCATCTCGGCTCACTGCAACCTCTGCCTCCTAGGTTCAAGGGATTCTCCTGCCTCAGCCTCCTGAGTAGCTGGGATTACAGTCACGCACCACCATGCCTGGCTAATTTTTGTATTTTTAGTAGAGACGGGGTTTCACCATTTTGGCCAGGCTGGTCTCCAACTCCTGACCCTGACCTCAAGTGATCCACTCACCTCAGCCTCCCAGGGTGCTGGGATTACAGGCGTGAGCTACTGTGCCCAGCCTATCTTTCTTGGGTTTTTTGGTTTGTTTGTTTTGTTTTGTTTTTGAGACAGTCTCGCTCTGTCGCCCAGGCTGGAGTGCAGTGACACAGTCACAGCTCACTGCAACCTCCACCTCCCAGGTTCAAGTGATCCTCCTGCCTCAGCTGGGAATATAGGCACCCGCCACCATGCCCAGCTAATTTTTGTATTTTGTTTTAGTAGAGATGGGTTTCACCATGTTGGCAGGCTGGTCTTGAACTCCTGGTCTCAAGTGATCTGCCACCTCAGCCTCCCAAAGTGCTGGTATTACAGGCATAAGCCACCATGCCTGGCCTCTTTCATTTTTAAAATTATTTTTCTTGACACAAGGTCTTGCTGTGTTGCCCAGGCTGTAGTGCAGTTCCACGATCATTGCTCACTGCAGTCTCCAACTCCTGGGCTCAAGCAATCCTCCCACGTAGCTTCTACAGGTGCATGCCACCATGCCTGGCTAATTAAAAAAAAATTTTGTAGAGATGGAGTCTCGCTATGTTGCCCAGGCTATTCTCAAACTCCTGAGCTCAAGTGATCCTCTAGCCTCGGCCTCCCAAAGTGTTGGGATTACAGGTGTGAGCCACCATGCCCGGCCTAGAATCTAATTTTAAATCATACCCTTTGAATTTTGTAGTTAGAAAGAATTACAAAGTGCTTTATTTCTCAAGCAATCACTTGAATTTCAGGCAGTATTTTCCTAGAGAATTAGCCTTTTAAAAATGATCTTCCCTTCCCCCACATAGACCTTTTCAGCATAGACCACATCAAATAAAATTGTGAATGTAAAAATGCTGGGCTGGTGGAGGAGGCTACCATCATAACCACCTTAGGACCTTCAGTAAACTATTTATTTTCTCCACTCTCCCAACCCAAGTCTTACCTTCCTTCGTTCCAATTAAGAATATACAGGGATCCTGGGCACAGTGGCTCACACCTGTAATCCCAGCACTTGCAAGGCCAAGGCAGGAGGAGAATCAGTTGAGGCCATGAGTTAGAGACCAGCCTGGGCAACATAACAAGATGCCATCTCTATGAAAAATTAAAAATTAGCCAGATGAGGTAGCACGTGCCTGTTGTCCTAGCTACCCAGGAGGCCAAAGTCGGAGGAGAGCTTGAGTCCAGGAGGCTGATCTCGCCACTGCACTGCAGCCTGGGCAACAGAGCAAGACCCTGTCTCTTAAAGAAAAATAAATAAATAAATATTTTATTTATATGTAAATATATATTTATATAAATAGATTTATGTATGTATACTTTATATATAAATATATTTTATATATGTATATTTTATATGTATATTTTATTTATAATATACGTATATTATATATAACAAATATATGTTATATATAAATATATATATAATATATGTATATTTATATATAAATGTATTTTTATATAATATGCGTATATTTTATATATATAAATATATTTTTTTATATAAATATATGTATATTTATTTTTTATATATATATGTGTGTGTGTATATATATATATACACACACACATATATATCCAGGGAGAGGCACTAATTGTGCAGTTTGGAAAAGTTTCCCAGTGATGCTGCCGTGGCCCACTTTCAAAGTACTATGCTTAGGTTTACCACTTAAAATGTTATTACAGTTTTCCAGAAGTACACTTTAAAATACTTTGTTTTTGAAGTGAGGCATTACAATGGTGTCATGAGCTGACATTTCCAGCCACTGACTGGAAGATTTGGGTCAACCCAGGGGACAGGCTTGGTTTAAGGGAGTTCAAGTGTTGGTGGCCTTTGGGTAAAAGTTTATGTCTATGTTTGTATGTGGGATTCAGTAGGGATTTTCTTTAATGTTAAAAATTCTAGTTTCCTCTGTATTTGCTTTCCTTCTTCCCCTGTCCTCCCCCAGCCTCCACACATGTGTAACACATTTTATTTGCCAATAGGTCAAGGAGGTTAAAAAGACCTCGTCGGGCTTGGAAGTCAGCATGGTTACTGCAGTTCCTGGTACGTTACCCGTCATGACCATGATTCCAGATGTTGACTGCCTGCTCTGGGCCATTGGGCGGGACCCAAATACCAAGGGCCTGAGTTTAAACAAACTGGTAAGCTGGCCTGGTCTGCCCAAAACATTCGTGAATCTACTACAAGTCTTATGGTTTTATTTTCCCCCCAAGACACCCAAAACGGGTGGATTCCATTGGATTCTTTTCTCTTTTTTCCATGTATTCAGTTTGTGATCAAATTTCATTGCTTCTTCCTTTGAAATTAAAAAAAAAAGTTTTCTTTTCTCTTCTTTCCTTTTCCTTTCTTTTCTGGTTTTGTTTTTTTCTTTTTGTTTTTGAGACAAGGTCTTACTCTGTCACCCAGGCTGGAGCTCAGTGGTGTGATCATAGCTCACCACAGTCTCAACCTCCTGGGCTCAAGTGATCCACCCACCTCAGCCTCTGGAGTAGATGGGACTATGTGTGTGCCACAATGCCCAGCTAATTTTTTTATTTTTTTATTTTTTTAGAGATGCAGTTTCACCATGTTGCCCAGGCTGGTCTCTCGGCTGAAGCGATTCGCCCATCTCAGCCTCCCAGAGTGCTGGGACTATGGGCATGTGCCGCCACATCTGGCCTTTTTCTTTTCTTTCCTTTTTTTTTTTTTTTTTTTTGAGACAGGGTCTTGCTTTGTCACCCAGGCTAGTGTACAGTGGCATGATCATAGCTCACTGCAGTCTTGAATTCCTGGGGTCAACTGATCCTTCTGCCTCAGCATCCCAAGTAGCTGCAGCTACAGGAGTGTGCCACAACACCTGGCTAATTTTTAAGTTTTTTGTAGAGATGGAGTCTTACTATGTTGCCCAGGCTGCTCTTGAACTCCTGGCCTCAAGTGATCCTTCCACCTCGGCCTCCCAAAGTGCTGGGATTATAAACATGAGCCCCCATGCTCAGCCAGCCTGCCACCTCTAACCTAGTTTCCTGTTGGCCTCCCTCTTACAGACTTCGTCTTCGTTATGTGAATGTCTCTTTCAAGTCCTATGCTGATCTCTTAGCATCTGTAGTAGGTAATCCAGATTGCTGGGTGGGTAACTGTCTTGTACATTGTACACAGGGATGGGAACAGATGTGAAGCTGTCTCTCTTGCCTCTACCCGTGCTGTCTGTATTTGTGGACAGTTGGCATTCTTACTTGTTCTTTTAAATGTTGAAGTAAAATCTAGAATGGGAGCTTGGGGTGTAGTTCCCAGAGTTTGACCCGAATTTGAACCTTAGTTCTTATGACATAACAGTTGCATGGCTTTGAGCAAGCAGCTTAATTTCTCTGCTTCAAGTGGTTCATATTCGCAATGGGAATGAAAAAAGTTCTTGCCTCATTGGGTTATACAGAAGAGTAAATGAAAAAGCGCATGCAAAGTAATTTATAACTGTGAGACCCTAGCTTACATTATGAACACAATGAATGTTCACCTGCTGTTGATAATGATGATGATTTTTCTGATATGCTATACTACTCTATTAGTAATAATAGAATAATTTATGTTTGAGGTGCATATATTTATTTTGTTCCGGTTTTTTGTTTTTTTTTTTGAGACAGAGTCTTGCCGTGTTGCCCAGGCTGGAGTACAGTGTTGTGATCTAGCTCACTGCAACCTCTGCCTCCTGGGTTCTAGCGATTCGCCTACCTCAGCCTTCCGAGTAGCTGGGATTCCAGGCGTGCACCACCACGCACGTCGAATTTTTGTATTTTTTTAGTAGAGACAGGATTTCACCATGTTAGCCAGGCTGGTCTCGAACTCCTGACCTCAGGTGATCCGCCCACCGTAGCCTCCCAAAGTGCTGGGATTACAGGCGTGAGCCACTGCGCCAGGCCTGAGGTGTATATATTTGATAGAGCTGCTTGAGCAGTGTATACCATTTTGATTTATATTCTAATACTAAGTTTCTGTTGTAATGTGGATTCCTTTTTTGTTTCTGTAAAAAGGTCATTTTTCTGCATGTTAACTTATAAAATATTCAGGGAGATGTTTTGATTGTTTGTAATCTTGTTCAGTGACATTTAGTAAAATTAGTTGCCTATTTTCATATTAACAAAACTAGTCAGCCAGGCGCCGTGGCTCACACCTGTAATCCCAGCTCTTTGGGAGGCCGAGGCGGGTAGATCACCTGAGGTCAGGAGTTCGAGACCAGCCTGGGCAATGTGGTGAAATGCCGTCTCTACTAATAATACAAAAATTAGCCGGGTATGGTGACGCATGCCTGTAATCCCAGCTACTTGGGAGGCTGAGGCAGGAGAATCGCTTGAACCCAGGAGGCGGAGGTTGCAGTGAGCCGAGATCACGCCATTGCACTCCAGCCCTGGCAACAAAAGCAAAACTCCGACTTAAAAAAAAACAAAAACAAAAACAAAAAAAAAACCCAAAAGAAAACAACAACAAAAAACTGGTCATTCAGCTTTTCACCTTTCAAGAGATATTTTGCCATTGTACAGATGTAAGCACTGATAGGTCCAGTTTTCAACTAAATTTGCTAACTTTTTTTTTTTTTGGGGGGGGGTACAGGGTCTTGCTCTGTCACCTAGGCTAGAGTACAGTGGTGCCACCATGGCTCGCTGCAGCCTTGCAGCGTCAAACTCCTGGGCTCAAGTGATCCTTCTACCTTAGTCTCCCAAGTAGCAGGAACTACAGGTGTGGTCCACCACACCTGGCTAATTTTTTGAAAAATTTTTTGTAGACACAAGGTCTCACTGTATTGCCCAGGCTAATTTTGAACTGGGCTCAAGCAATCCTCCCACCTCAGCTTCTCAAAGTGCTGGGATTACAGGCATGAGCCATTGCACCCAGCCTATATTTGCTAAATTTTTGAAGAATGAGGCAAAAAAAAAGGTTCAGTCTCATTTGACATTAAGATATATTTATATAATGCAAATTGAGTGATTACTATGTGCTAGGTCTTATCAACATGTTACTAATCTAATTTAATCTTGCCAACAACCGGCAAGGTATAAGGAAGCCAGGAGCACAGAGATACTAGATAATTTACGGGGCTGTAAACTCTATGGTGTAGGGAGAATGTCTGTCTTACCATTGTATTCTCAGTGATGAAGTCAAAGTCTCATTTGTAATAGAAGCTTAAATATTTGTTGATAAACAGGTGGTTATACAAGGTCTCATAACTGGTAAGTTGCAGAGCTAGGATTTGAATTTTGGTCTGTCTGTACCAAAGGTTGTACTCTTTTTTTTTTTTTTGAGGCAGAGTTTCGTTCTGTTGCCCAGGCTGGAGTCAGTGGCGCCATCTCAGCTTACTGCAATCTCCACCTCCTGGGTTCAAGTGAGTCTCCTGCCTCAGCTTCCCAAGTAGCTGGGACTTCCCAAGTAGGTGGGCATGCACCACCACGCCCGGCTAATTTTTTGTATTTTTAGTAGATACAGGGTTTCACCACATTGGCCAGGCTGGTCTAAAACTCCTGACCTCAGGTGATCCGCCCGCCTTGGCCTCCCGAAGTGCTAGGATTTACAGGCATGAACCACTGCGCCCGGCCAGTTGTACTCCTAAGCTCTATGGCTACTTACTTCCTACTTCTGCCATATCTCTGCTTCTCACATATACTTAGGATTTGCAAAGCCACATGATAAGCATAACGCGTCTTCTTGAAGCAAAAATTTGACTACATATAGGAAAAGATTTTTGGTGAAGGGAAACATCAATATGTGTTTTTGTTTTGTTTTTACTTTTCTTCTGGGAGTCTGCAAAAAACATCAGTATATTTTAGAGTAGAGTGCAAAAGTTGCTTGGATTTTTAAAGATAAAAATGGTAAGCTTCATAGAAATGTGCTTTTGGCCAGGTGTGGTGGCTCACACCTGTAACCCCAGTGCTTTGGGAGACCTAGGCGTGAGGATCACTTGAGGCCAGAAGTTTGAGGTCAGCCTGGGAAACAGCAAGACCTATTCTATAAAAAAATGTTAAAAAGGCTAGGCGTGGTGGCTCACACCTGTAATCCCAACACTCTGGGAGGCCGAGGCAGGCGGATCACGAGGTCAGGAGATCGAGACCATCCTGGCTAACACGGTGAAACCCTGTCTCTACTAAAAATACAAAAATATTAGCTGGGCATGGCAGCGGGCACCTGTAGTCCCAGCTACTCGGGAGGCCGAGGCAGGAGAATGGCGTGAACCCGGGAGGCAGAGCTTGCAGTGAGCCTAGATCGCGCCGTCGCACTCCAGCCTGGGCGACAGAGCGAGACTCCATCTCAAAAAATAAATAAATAAATAAATAAATGTTAAAAAATTATCCAGGTGTGATGGCACATGCCTCTAGTCCTAGCTACTCGGGAGGCTAAGGCAGCAGGAGGATTGCTTAAGCCCAGGAGGTCAAGATTGCAGTGACCCATGATCACACCACTGCACTCCAGCCTGGGTAACAGAGCGAAACCCTGTTTCTAAAAAACTAAATAAACATAGATAGGCTTTTGGTGACTGCTTGAGTCAGTGTGCCTCAGGAGCAGTGCTTCCATGGGACAAGTTGAAAAGCTGGACTCCAGAGGGATTCCAAGTGGCACACCTGATAGTTGAGTGATCCTCTTCATGTCTGCCTGGCCAGTTGAATTGTACATTGCAATGTCAAATCCTGTTAAAACACCTCAGAAGTGGATAAAATACTACCTTTTATGTTAAGCAAGAAATGAAACTTGCCAGCTTTTTTTTTTTCTAATTTTTAACAGAGGCAGGGTCTCACTATGTTGCCCAAGCTGATCTCAAATTCCTGGGCTTAAGGGATCCTCCCTCCTCAGCTTCTCAAAGTTCTGGGATTACAGGTGTGGGCCCACTGTACCCAGCTTGAAACTTGCCAGCTTTAAATGCCTTTCATGTTGCAGCTGAGTCTCATGGTTTCTTGGAGATTCTGGCTGCAGTTCCCATGTGAAATGAAGGAGGGAGATCCAGAGGTTTGATCTACCTTTTTTAGTAGGTGGGCCAAGTGTTTACATGATATCTCTTTGTAATTTTAGGGGATTCAAACCGATGACAAGGGTCATATCCTAGTAGATGAATTCCAGAATACCAACGTCAAAGGCATCTATGCAGTTGGGGATGTATGTGGAAAAGCTCTTCTTACTCCAGGTAAGGTCTCTTCCGTTCTTGGTGAGGGAGGGTCTGTGTGTTACTTGATCCATCTGGCTCTTCACTGTCAAATCTGCAGTCTGCTTAAGCAAAGTTAAAAGGATGAGTGTCTTTATATTGTCAAAATGATACAATGTGTTGAAATAGATATTGGTTGGATACCTGACATTATCTGAATAAAAGACTTAAAATGCTTAGCACACACTGAAGTTTTCATGCAGACAATATGATCACCCTTTGCGGAACTCTCTTAGGAGCAGACTTGTGCTTGGTGGCAGTAGAAGGAAGTGGCATTTCGAAGAAGTAATTTAGGTTGGCATTTTTTTTTTTTTTTTTTTTTGGAGATAGGGTCTCACTCTGTTACCCAGGCTGGAGTGCAGTGGCATGATCATGGGCTCACTGCAGTTTCAACCTTCCTGGGCTCAGGTGATCCTCCCACCACAGACTCCCAAGTAGCTGGGATCACAGGTGCATTTTTTGTAGAGACAGGGTTTTACCATGTTGTCTTGAACCCCTGGGCTTAAGCAGACCGCCTGCCTCAGCCTCCCAGAATGTTAGGATTACAGGCATGAACCACCACACATGGCCTAGATTGTCATTCTTGTATGACTGGTCTTGATACGACCATGACTGATTTCCTTCTCTCCCGCATCCCATACCTCAATCCGCTTCCTAAGCACCATTTCAAGCTCTGTCCCGTCTTTATCCATTAATGATCACCTGATCTACTTTCAATCTGTACCTAGAACTTCATCAGCGATTCCAGCATGTCCCAGGGCCTTATATCAGGATGAAAACCTACACCAGTCACACACCCAAACCCTTTTAGCTCCTTTAGAAAGTTCTTGCTCTTGGCTGGGTGTGGTGGCTCCTAGCACTTTCGGAGGCTGAGGTGGGGGGATCGCTTGAGTCTAGTAGTTTGAGACCAGGCTGGGCAACATAGTGAGATGTTGTCTGTATTAAGAAAATAAAGATTCAGCTGGGCACAGTGACTGACGCCTGTAATCTCAGCACTTTGTGAGGCCGAGGTGGGCAGATCACGAGGTCAAGAGATCGAGACCTTCCTGGCCAACATGGTGAAACCCCATCTGTGCTAAAAATACAAAAATTAGCTGGGCGTGGTGGCGCACGCCTGTAGTCCCAGCTACTTGGGAGGCTGAGGCAGGAGAATTGCTTCAACCCAGGAGGCAGAGGTTGCAGCGAGCCGAGAAGGCGCCACTGCTCTCCAGCCTGGCAACAAGAGCAAGACTCCGTCTAAAAAAAAAAAAAAATAATAATAATAATAATAATAAAGATTCTAGGCGCAGTAGCTCACGCCTGTAATCCCAGCACTTTAGGGTTATAAAATAGAACTAAAGATGCTGAAAACTAATATAGTTTGTTCCATAAATATTGTATTAAAAAGCTAATATCTTCATTAAGTAGATTAACTGCCAGGTAAGTGAGAATTTGTGAATGCGTCTTTTGGGAGTGGGGCCAGACAGGTTGAGCATCCCTTATCTGAAATGCTTGGGACCAGAAGTGTTTTCAGTTTCAGATTTTGGAATATTTGCATATATATAATGAGATATTTTGCAGATGCGACCCAAGTCAAAACACGGAATTCATTTGTTTTACATACACCTTATACACATCGTCAGAAGGTAATTTTATACGATATTTTAAATGTGTGCATGAGGCGTACTTTTGTCTGCGTTTTTGACTGCAACCCTTCACATGAGGTCAGGTGTGGAATTTTCCACTTGTGGCATCATGGTACTCAAACATTTTGGATTTTGAATTTCTGGATTAGGGATGCTCAACCTGTAATAGAATGTATAGAATTCTCGTAAGCCAATCATTTTGAGTTGTTCGCTGAGGCATGATATGTCTTTGCTGTATTAAACTATCTAGATAGTGTAATGAACAATGGTGTGAAACTGTCAGAACTAGGGCATTAAGCTAGATGGATAAATGCATAGTGGAACAATTTAGCTATGTTAAAATAGACAGTAAGATAAACACTGATTTTAAAATATCTCCATAGTTGCAATAGCTGCTGGCCGAAAACTTGCCCATCGACTTTTTGAATATAAGGAAGATTCCAAATTAGATTATAACAACATCCCAACTGTGGTCTTCAGCCACCCCCCTATTGGGACAGTGGGACTCACGGAAGGTAGGTATTTAAAAACTGAAGGTCATTTGTGGTTTCCTTCCTCTTTCCCCTGCCCCCAACTTTAAATTAGGTCTCTGTCAGCTGATGAAACCTATCTCAGCCCCAGATTACGTTGCTTTTTGGTTACTCTCTTGTCACAGTTCCAGTTTTCTCCCCTATTACTACTTTGAGTGTACAATATCTTTCCTTCACACCACCCTATCTCTTTGATCTTTTTTTTAGCTTTTTTATTTGAACTGATTTTAAATTTAAAGAAAAGCTCTGAAAATAGTACAAAGGACTCCTCTCTAACCTTAATATTTTTGCTTTTTCATTTTTTTACTCTACACACACACCACACGCGTATATCTTTCCTAAGAACTGGCCTTTACATAAACCGAGTATCATTTTCTTTTTTTTTTTTTCTTTTTGAGAGAAGCTCTCCCACTGTCACCCAGGCTGGCGTGCAGTGGCACGATCTCTGCTCACTGCAACCTCTGCCTCTGGGTTCAAGCAATTCTTCTGCCTCAGCCTCCCGAATAGCTGGGACTACCAGGCCTGCACCACCACCATGCCTGGCTAATTTTTTGTAGAGACGGGGTTTCACTGTGTTGCCCAGGCTGGTCTCAATCTCCTGGGCTCAAGCGATCCGCCTGCCTCCACCTCTCAAAGTGCAGGGATTACAGGCATGAGCCACTGTGCCTGGCCTTTCTTTTCATCTAGAGGCAGAATTCCTCAGCCCTTCTTTTGTCTTATATTATACTGACATTTATTTTGTAGAATACTTCTCATTTTGGCATGGTTTGATATTTCCTCGTGGTTTGATTGAGGTTATGTATTTCTGGTCATCTCCCTCTTTGATAGTTCAGTGTAATTGTTTAGTTTTCTGATAGATGCTTTTTTTAATGTGCATTGTAGATGAAGCCATTCATAAATATGGAAAAGAAAATGTGAAGACTTATTCAACCAGCTTTACCCCGATGTATCACGCAGTTACCAAAAGGAAAACAAAATGTGTGATGAAAATGGTCTGTGCTAACAAGGAAGAAAAGGTAAGGAAAAATCCAGCAAACTAAATAGTGCCTTGCAAAATGGACAGGGATGGCAGTATTTTGCAGGGGTGGAAAGGAGGGAGACCAAGCAGTTGAGCCTTCTGATTCAACTGTACAGGCCCACTTTGATCTGTCTTACATGCATTTTGGGGTTCTTCATAATATTTCATCTAGAAGGAGGTTCCACTCCTTTTAAAAAATAAGGATGATGCCAGGCGTGGTGGCTCATATCTGTAATCCCAGCACGCTGGGAAGCCGAGGCAGGCAGATCACCTGAGGTCAGGAGTTTGAGACTAGCCTGACCAACGTGGTGAAACCCCATCTCTACTAAAAATACAAATTTAGCCAGGCATGGTGGTGCGCACCTGTAATCCCAGCTACTCGGGAGGCTGAGGCAGGAGAATCACTTGAACCCGGGAGGCGGAGGTTGCAGCGAGCCGAGATCATGCCATTGCACTCCATCCTGGGCAACAAGAGTGAAACTCCATCTCAAAAAAAAAAAAAAAGAAAAAGAAAGAAGAAGAAAGAAAAGAAAATGTTTCTCTTTTTTTCCCAGGTGGTTGGGATCCATATGCAGGGACTTGGGTGTGATGAAATGCTGCAGGGTTTTGCTGTTGCGGTGAAGATGGGAGCAACGAAGGCAGACTTTGACAACACAGTCGCCATTCACCCTACCTCTTCAGAAGAGCTGGTCACACTTCGTTGAGAACCCGGAGATGCGTGTGGCTGGCAGTGGGGCCCATAGATCTTCTGAAATGAAACAAATAATCACGTTGACTTACTGTTTCAGTTTTATGTATTTCTTTATTTTAATCAGGATCTTCTGATAGTAGAAATTTTTAGTACATAATAGAACTTATTTATGGAGTTAGAAATTTGTAGTGTTATCCAGGATTGATTTTCATTTGATCACGTCTCACAATAAATATTTTCAAGTTTTTTTTTATTAACAGCTCTGTGCTAGTTTTTTTTTTTTTTTCTGTTTTAGCCTCATCCCAAATATAAAACTTTGTGAAGTAAAATTAACTTAATGTACTTGAATGAATAGAACTTGCTAATTTTTTTTTTTTTTTTTTGAGACAGAGTTTTGCTCTCATTGCCCAGGCTGGAGTGCAGTGGTGCTATCTCGGCTCACCACAACCTCTGCCTCCCGGGTTCAAGCGATTCTCCTGCCTCAGCCTCCCGAATAGCTGGGATTATAGGCACGCACCACCACACCTGACTAATTTTGTATTTTTAGTAGAGATGGGATTTCTCCATGTTGGTCAGGCTGGTCTTGAACTCCATACCTCAGGTGATCCGCCCACCTCGGCCTCCTGAGGTGGTGAGATTACAGGCGTGAGCCACTGCGCCGGCCTGCTAATTTTCATAGAAGTTGATGGCAATTCTTCACATGTAAACAATGCCAGTGCACAGAACCTTTATATATTTTTTGAAGCCAGTACTTTGCTCTGCATATAACAAAGCTGCCTCAAGGATGTGACCTTTTTCTAAAAGCATGTAATGTGAGAAGCCGGCCTGCCTTATTTTCTTTTTTAATGATTAAAATGGTATGTGGCCAGGCATGGTGGCTCAGGCCTGTAATTCTAGCACTTTGGGAGGCCAAGGCAGGAGGATCACTTGAGCCCACGAGTTTGAGGCCAGCATGCGCAGCATAGCAAGACCGCATCTCTACAGAAAGTAAAAAAAATTACCTGAGTGTGGTGGTGTGCACCTGTAATCTCAGCTACTTGGGAGGCTGAGGTGAGAGGATCACTTGAGCTTGGGTGAAGTGAGGCTACAGTGAGTCCTGATCATGCCACTGCACTCAATCTTGGACAACAGAGCAAGACCCTGTCTCAAAAAAAAAAAAGTATGTATTATTTTTATGAGATGAAGTGCATCAAACTTGGGAAAGATTTGAGGAGGCTGGGAACCTCCTGGAAAAACCCACCTTGAAAAAAGATATGGGAGACATTTAGAAGTGATTCCTGCCTTGAGAAAAGATATGAGAGACATTTAGAAGTGATTCCTGCTTTCAGAAGGAGGTGGATTCAAATACTTCAAAAGTCCCTTCCTCTGCTAAGTGTTTATAGTTCAGTGAATAATTTCAATATTTGTATGTGTTCTTGTCATTTTATTTTTTTCTGAAAAACTTCCAAAAATTTGAAAATAAAATTATAGCCTTTTCGTCTTATAAAATTTGTTACTGTGAGCCTTAATTGGTACACAGGAAATTGGTTTATTTTCTAAGGATATTTCACATTGGAGAATCAGTTGCCTGTGCTTATGGGGGTGAAAAGGGAGTTCTCATATGAAAATAAAGATCAAAGGTATAAAAGAAACATTTAGCAGATTAATGATTGAGTTGGAAGAAAAGCCTAGAAATCATTTAGGTCTTTAACACTTTATTTCTATTAGGTTTTACCAGCTAGTTAAATTTTTCCATGATTTTCATTAGTCATCCAGTGTTACTGAATACTTTTTTTTTTTTTATTTTGAGACAGAGTCTCGCTTTGTCACCAGGCTGGAGTGCAGTGATGCGATCTCAGGTCACTGCAGCCTCCTGGGTTCAAGCAGTTCTCCTGCATCAGCCTCCTGAGTAGCTGGGATTACAGGCACGTGCCACCACACCCAGCCAGTTTTTGTATTTTTAGTAGAGATGGGGTTTCACCATGTTGGCCAGGATGGTCTTGATCTGTTGACCTCGTGATCTGCCCACCTTGGCCTCCCAAAGTGCTGGGATTATAGGAGTGAGCCACTGCCCTGGGCCCACTCAATTCTTTACTGTGTGTTCTGTTAAGCGTTAAGCTTTTACTGACTGTCTTTCTGGTTAGTGATGGCCAGTTACTGCACTGACTTTTTTTTTTTTTGAAACCAAGCCTGGCTCTGTTGCCCAGGCTGTAGTGCAATGGCACGATCTCAGCTCACTGCAGCCTCTGCCTCCCAGGTTCAAGCGATTCTCCTGCCTCAGCCTCCTGAGTAGCTGAGACTACAGGCACACACCACCACACCTGGCTAATTTTTGTACTTTTAGTAGAGATGGGTTTTCACCATGTTGGCCAGGCTGGTCTTGAACTCCTGACCTTAGGTGATCTGCCCACCTCAGCCTCCCAAAGTGCTGAGATTACAGGCGTGAGCCACCACGTCTGGCCTGCACTGACTTCTTAAGTAGGCCCATTGTCAATGAAAGAAAAATGTTGTATTAGCAAGGAAGTTATATGTATTTGTGGTGGGACAAGAAAATAGGATCCCCAAACTTGGGCGTGGACTAATGTAGCCACTTCTCCCTCTTCCCCTAGCCTAAAAGACAGTGGACCAAGGTTCTAGGCTTCATTCTGCTGGTGGATTTCTCACTGCACAGGCCCCAGCCTTAAGGTGTGCCTCTGTCAGGGAAATGGGAGGCCCTAGTAGCCACATCTATTTTAACATCATGTGTTCTTAATCTCATATTTATCCTTTCTGCTGCCTGTGTGCTGGTTCATAGTAAACCAACAAGAAAGTCCAGTACCCTTATCTGAGTTCTTGTCTGCATTCTCATCGGTCCTTGAACTGGCCCAGCTCTTGAGGTGTTGTGGCTTAACAGCCTCTATTACTGAAAGTGCCAAGAAATATAAAGATATGGTAGCTCACACCTATAATCCCAGCACTTTGGGAGGCCAAGACAGGTGGATCACCTGAGGTCAGGGATTCGAGACCAGCCTGGCCAACATGATGAAACCCCATCTCTACTAAAAATACAAAAATTACCTAGGCATGGTGCCTGTCACCTGTAATCCCAGCTACTCGGGAGGCTGAGATAGGAGAATCGCTTGAACCTAGGAGGCAGAGGTTACAGTGAGCCAAGATGGCACCACTGCACTCCAGCCCAGGCAATAGTGTGAGACTCCATCTCAAAAAAAAAAAAAATGCCGGGCGTGGTGGCTCACGCCTGTAATCCCAGCACTTTGGGAGGCTGAGGTGGGCGGATCATGAGGTCATGAGATCGAGACCATCCTAGCTAACACGGTGAAACCCTGACTCTACCAAAAATACAAAAAAATTAGCCAGGCATGGTGGTGGGTGCCTGTAGTCCCAGCTACTCGGGAGGCTGAGGCAGGAGAATGATGTGAACCTGGGAGGCGGAGCTTGCAGTGAGCCAAGATTGCGCCACTGCACTCCAGCCTGGGCGATAGAGACTGTCTCAAAAAAAAAAAAAAAAAGATATACAAGGCAGCACGTTGTAAAATATGGGCCACATTGTACTTGCACAGTAGATGTTTATTGAGGGAAAGACATGTTACTTGCTTTCAAGTAATCTTATAATCTAGAATGAGAGAACATTTCTATACAAATGAAGCAATTAAGCACAGGATGACCATATGGCTTATTGACTAAAATGGCACACTTTCAAGAATGAAAGGGGTGTCATTGACAATTTACACAATTGGTACAGATTAGTACTGTCCTAAACAAATAGGAGATTGCCATCCTTATTACACATTATTAGGTAAAAGGATACAGGTTCAGAGGACCAGAATTGCACTGTTGCTGGGAAAAGTGAGGAAGGGTTCACAAAGGAGGTTAGGTAGGATTTGAAATGTGGGGGCTGTAGAGGAAAAGGCCAGAGAAGGTAGAAAGTACAGTGAAGGAAGGATTGGATAAATTATTGTATTGCTGGCTGGGCGTGGTGGCTCACACCTGTAATCTCAGCACTTTCGGAGGCTGAGGCAGGCAGATCACCTGATGTCAGGAGTTCAAGACCAGCCTGACCAACATGGTGAAATCCCGTCTCTACTAAAAATACAAAAATTAGCCAGGCATGGTGGTGCATGCCTGCAATCCCAGCTACTCAGGAGACTGAGGCATGAGAATCACTTGAATCTGGGAGGTGGAGGTTGCAGTGAACAGAGATGGCCCATTGCACTCCAGCCTGGGCTATAAGAGTGAAACTCTGTCTAAAAAAAAAAAAAAAAAAAAAAAAATTTGCTGTGTAACAAACTGGCTTAAAATAGAGACTATCTTAAATCTCATGATTTTGGGTCAGTAACTGGGGTTAGGCTCAGCTGGTTGGTTCTTCTGTTGGTGTTGGCAGGGATCATTTGGTGATATTCAACTGGCAAATGGGCTGGTCTAGAGTCCAAAAGAGAATTATTCATATATCTGACACATAGGCAGAGATGAGGGAAGGCTGTGCCTCTTCAGCATGGCAGTCTCAGAGCAGTGGACTTAAGTGGAAGCTTTGGGCTGTCAAAGTGTTCTAAGAATCCTAGGCAGATGCTACAAGCCTTATGACCTAACCTTGGAAGTTCTAGAACATCACTTCTGCTACATAATATTGGTTAAGCAAGTCACTAAGGCCAGCTCACATTCAGGAGGAAGTGAATTGAACTTCACCTCTAGGTGGAAAGGAATGGTAAAGAATTTGCCACTGTTGGCTGCGTGCAGTGGCTCACACCTGTAATCCCAGCATTTTAGGAGGCTGAGGTGGGCAGATCACCTGAGGTCAGGAGTTTGACCTGAGGTCAGGAGTTTGAGACCAACCTGGCCAACACGGTGAAACCCTGTCTCTACTAAAAATACACAAAATTAGTCGGGTATGGTGGCAGCTGCCTGTAATCCCAACTACTCAGGAGGCTGAGGCATTGCTTGAAACCAGGAGATGGAGGTTGCAGGTTGCAGTGAGCCAAGATCGTGCCACTGCACTCCATCCTGGGCAACAGGGTGAAACTCTGTCAAAAAAAAAAAAAAAAAAAAAAAAAGAATTGCTCCTGTCTTTAATCTTTAATTGTATCTGGCAATCTCCTACACATTTTATAAGGCTGGACTAAAACATCACCTTTGTGAAGACTTAGGTAGTTTTGTGTGTTCTATTATGTGTTGCCATGACATCTTGTCACATTGTAGGTCTGCACTACATATTCACTTTGTGTATGACATTTTTCACTTAGGTTACTCATTTCTATCTTCCTTATGTTGTATTTCACAGTATCATTCCTGGGATGTCAGGCAGCAACTTCGGATGCAAGACAGCAGAGTGTGTTACTATGATTTTTTGACACTAAGATCAAAAGTATTAGAAAAGCCAACATTTTAATCCTTTACCTTTTTGAAAAATGAGTAAGCAGGCATATTTGGATTCTTCAGAATAATAGGATATGTGGGCATACAGAAAGAGAGTTATTATAAGGAATTCACTCATGCTATTATGGAGTTTGGGAAGTCCAAAATGTGCTGTGGAGGCCAGCAGGCTGGAGACCAGGAGAGCCGGTGGTTTGGACACAGTCTGAAGGTTGAGGGAGAGTCCACCCTTGCTTAGAGAAGTGGTCTTTTTGTTTTGTTCAGGCCTTCAACTTACCGGTTAAGCACCGCACACATACACACACACACACACACACACACATTGTGGAGGACAATCTGCTTTACCCAAAGTTCACCAATGTATTGTGAGATTAATATCTCATCCAAAAACACCCACCAAGTTGATACCATTGCAACCAACTGTTCCAAGTTCGCCCCAGTCACCTTGGCATCTATATACATTATATATATATATACCTATGCCTTTAATAATGGCATAGGAATACTAAGAGACATCCGTGTGTGTATATGTGTGTGTGTGTGTGTGTATATATATATATAATTTTCTTTTTTTTTTTTTTTGAGATGACATCTTGCTCTGTCATCTAGGCTAGAGTGCAGTGGTGGATCACGGCTCATTAAAGCCTTGGCTTCCTGGGTTCAAGTGATTCTCCCACCTCAGCCTCCCAAGTAGCTGGGACTACAGGTGTACACCACTAGGCCTGCCTAGCTACCTTTTTTTTTTTTTTTTTAGAGATGGGGTCTTGCTATGTTGCCCAGACTGATCTTGACTCCTGGGCTCAAGCAGTCCTCCCCTCTTGGCCTCCCAAAGTGCTGGGATTATAGGCACAGGTGAGCCACTGAGCACAGCCCCTATACACATTTTAAACCATACTTAATATCTGAGTGAGAAATAACAAGGTCATACTTTCACCTAACAGAATACAAGTATCTTGTATACAACCACAACACAAACCCTTTGCCCAGAAGAGGATGCAAAGTCCCTGGTTGATGTTTGCTCTTCTCTTTGATATCTCATAATTCAAATTCTGTGATATAAAGTTAATAACACTTAAATACTATGTAACATAAAATTAATACATCTTATGTCACATAGTAGATGCATAAGGGAAAAAAATCTGATACGTGTGTGTGTGTGTGTGTGTGTGTGTGTGTGCATGCCTGTGAACAAGCATTCCTAATAAAGTAAGGAAATGTAACAGTTATAGTCCTAGTTTCTGTAACTGGACACATGGCCGTGGCTGGTATCCACAACATACTGTTCTCCACTACCAATTCCACTTTCCCTTTGTCTTTAGCAAGTGCCTTAGTTGGTTGTGGTTCTTTTTTTTTGTTTTTTTTTGAGACAGAGTTTCACTCTTGTTTGCCCAGGCTGGAGTGCAATGGTGGGATCTTGGTTCAGTGCAACCTCCGCCTCCCAGGTTCAAGCGATTCTCCTGCCTCAGCCTCCCGAGTAGCTGGGATTACAGGCATGCGCCACCACGCCCGGGTAATTTCGTATTTTTAGTAGAGATGGGGTTTCTCCATGTTGGTCAGGCTGATCTCGAACTCCCGACCTCAGGTGATCCATCCGCCTTGGCCTCCCGAAGCGCTGGGATTACAGGCGTGAGCCACTGCGCCCGACCGGTTGTGGTTCTTTACCTGACTGGTAAGCAAAATCTTTGCCTGACCGCCAAAGCAAAATCTTTGCTCCCAAAAGAGTCTGTGCATTAGTGGTGCTGCCTGAATTGGGCTGTTGTAGTTTTCCACGGACTTTAATAATGGCATAGGAATGCTAAGCAACAACCTAGCGGATCTCCTACAGGATCTCTAGGTTGTCTTCTTTAGCTCCATGGTATACTAGCAGTCCAATTTCACCTTGGTAGTCATTATCAATTACCCTAGCCAGCCGCATGTGGTGGCGCATGCCTGTAGTCCCAGCTACTCAAGAGGCTGAGGCGGGAGGATGGCTTGAATCCGGGAGTTCCAGGCTGCGGAGAGCCAAGATCATGCCACTGAACTCCAGCCTTGGTGGCAGAGCAAGACCGTCTTTCAAAAAAAAAAAAAGATCACCCCAGCTGATATGGTTTGGCTCTGTGTTCTCACCCAAATCTCATCTTGAATTTTAATTCCCACGTGTGGAGGAAGGGACCTGTAATCACCTGTGGAGGGAGGGAATTGATTGGATTTTGGGGTGGTTACCCTAGGCGGTTCTCGTGATAGTGAGTTCTCACAAGATCTGATGATTTTGTAAATGGTAGTTTTTCCTGCACTCTCACCTCCTCTCTCTCTCCTGTCACCTGGTGATAAGGTGTCCACTTCCCCTTCTGCCATGATTGTAAGTTTCCTGAGGCCTCCCCAGCTATGTGGAACTGTGAGTCAATTAAACCTCTTTCCTTTTTTTTTTTTTTTTTGAATCGGAGTCTTGCTCTGTGGCCCAGGCTGGAGTGCAGTGGCATGATCTCGGCTCACTGCAACCTCCGTCTCCCGGGTTCAAGCAATTCTCCTGCCTCAGCCTCCTGAGTAGCTGGGATTACAGGTGCTCACCACCATGCATGACTAATTTTTGTATTTTTAGTAGAGACGCAGTTTCACCATGTTGGTCAGGTTGGTCTCCAACTCCTGACTTTGTGATCTGCCTGCCTCGGTCTCCCAAAGTGCTGGGATTACAGGTGTGAGCCACCGCACCCACCCTAGAGCTCTTTTCTTTATAAATTACCCAGTCTCAGGTAGTATCTTTATAGTGGCAGATGGCCTGAGGCCAGGAGTTCGAGACCAGGCTGGCCAACATGGTGAAACCCCGTCTCTACTAAAAATACAAAAATTAGCTGGGTGTGGTAGCATGCACCTGTAATCTCAGCTACTTGGGAGGCTGAGACAGGAGAATCGCTTGAACTCAGGAGCAGAGGTTGCAGTGAGCCAAGATTGTGCCACTTCACTCCAGCCTGGACAACAGCAAGACCCTGTCTCCAAAAAATAAATAAATAAAGACCAGGCATGGTGACTCACGCCTGTAATTTCAGCGCTTTGGGAGGCCAAGGCGGGCAGATCACCAGAGGTCAGAAGTTCAAGACCAGCCTGGCCAACATGGCGAAACCCCGTCTCTATTAAAAATACAAAAATTAGGTGGGCATGGTGGCACAAGTCTATAATCCCAGCCACTTGGGAGATCGAGGCAGGAGAATAGCTTGAGCCCGGGAGGCAGAGGTTGCAGTGAGCCAAGATTGCACCATTGCACTCCAGCCTGGGTGACAGATTAAGACTCCCTCTCAAAAAATAATAACAATAAATTAATAAAATGTGTATATATAGTGGAATGGCTAAATCAAGCTCATTAACATAGGCATTATCTCGCATAGTTGTCATTCTTTTGTGGTGAGAAAATGTCTTTTTTTTCTTTTTTGAGACAGGGTCTCACTTTGTCATCCAGGCTGTTGTGCAGTAGTGCAGTCTTGGTTCACTGCAACCTCTGCTTCTTATGCTTAAGTGATCCTTCAGCCTCAGCCTTCCCAGTAGCTGGGACCACAGGCACCTATCACCATACCTGGCTAATTTTTAATATTTTTTGTAGAGATGGGGTCTCTCTATGTTGCCCAGGCTGGTCTCAAACTCCTGGGCTCAAGGGATCCACCTGCCTCGTCCTCCCAAAGTGCTGGAATTACAGGCTTGAGCCATCATGTAGGGCTATTTTAAACAGTGAAATTGGCCGGGCGTGTTGGCTCACAGCTGTAATCCCAGCACTTTGAGAGGCTGAGGCGGGCAGATCATGAGGTCAGGAGTTAGAGACTAGCCTGGCCAATATGGTGAAACCCTGTCTCTACTAAAAATACAAAAATTAGCCGGGCGTGGTGGTGTGCGCCTGGAATCCCAGCTACTTGGGAGGCTGAGGCCGAAGAATTACTTGAATCTGGGAGGCAGAGGTTGCAGTGAGCCAAGATCGTGCCACTGCACTCCAGCCTGGGCCACAAAGTGAGACTCTGTCTCAAGAAAAAAAAAAAAAAACCTACAAAAAACAGTGAAATCAACAAAAGGCACAAAAATGGGAAAAATGCAGTGCTAAATAAACTTGGAAAAGGACCTTTGTTTACAGTACGAGACTTAAAATAGAAAGGCAGAGAGTTACCTTGTTCTATGTGCATTTTGGGCAACTCAAATTTTTTCCCACTCTGCATATGTCTGCAAGTGACTATGAAGGTGCTGCAAGTATTGATTTCTGGCTTACAAATAAATTTTAATGGGTAGGCAAATTGGCAAATATGGAATCCACAAATAGTGAAGATTAAGTCTATTTAAATATACTGAAACAAAGTTTTTGATTGTGTTTACTTTATGGTGATATGGCCAAAAATGTTATTCTTTTCTTTTGATTACTCTTAATTTTATTTATCTTGATTTTTTTTTTTTTTTTTTTTTTTTTTTTGAGACAGAGCCTCATCTGTCACCCAGGCTGGAGTGCAGTGGCGCAATCTCGGCTCACTGCAAGCTCCGCCTCCTGGGTTCATGCCATTCTCCTGCCTCAGCCTCCCAAGTAGCTGGGACTACAGGCACCTGCCACCACGCCTGGCTAATTTTTTGTATTTTTAGTAGAGATGGGGTTTCACTGTGTTAGCCAGGATGGTCTTGATCTCCTGACCTCATGATCTGCCTGCCTCGGCCTCCCAAAATGCTGGGATTACAGGCGTGAGCCACCACGACCGGCCTGTTTATCTTGATTAAATAACACTGGTATCTAGCAGTACAATAGGCACTGTAGAGATACAAACAACATGAATCTCCAAAGAGTTTGCCTTTCAATTAATTGCAATATTTTACAGTTGTTAGCTCAGGCTTTAGAGACAGGCAGAAGTGGGTTTGGATCTTGACTCCTCCACTTAGAGTTGTATGTCCTTGGAAAAGTTATATAACACTTCTATGCCTCAGCTTCTCCATCTGTAAAGTCAGAACATTTTTACCTACCTCATACCATTTTGGGAGGATTCAATGATAAACCCCTCAAAAAGCTGTTAGTATTAATATTAAATATTAGTGTATTATTATTTTCTTTTAGAGACAGGGCCTCAGTCTGTTGCACAGGCTGGAGTGCAGTGGTGTGATTATGGCTCACTGCAGCCTCGACCTCCTGGGCTCAAGCAATCCTCCCACTGAAGCCTCCTGAATAACTGGGACTACAGGCATGAACGACCATGCTCAGCTAATTTTTGTATTTTTTGTAGAGACAGGGTCTCGCTATGTTGCCCAGGTTGGTCTCCAACTCCTGGACTCAAGAAATCCTCCCACCTCAGCCTCCCAACGTGCTGAGATTACAGGCATGAACCACTGCACCTGGCCCCAAGCTTCCTTTATCTTTCCACCTCACTATCCTTACAAGGTAGCTTTCATGCTTGAGTTTGTCACTTCATGATTGTAAAATAGCTGCTTTATCTCTAGTCTCATGTCTGTGTTCCAGAAAGGGTGAAAAAGGAGAAAGAATTGGTATCTGAATCAGGAAACAAAAACTTATCCAAAAATTGCCAGGAGATTTCTGCTTATGTGGAAACCATGTGTCTGTCACACAGACAACCTAGCTGCAAGGAACCTGGCAAGGTAAGCATTTAAGCTGAATCCACTGCTACCCTGAACAAAGCCTTCAGCAAGAAAGTAGGGGAATGGTTGAGAAGGTAACCAGCAATGTCTGACACTTGTTTTAAAAATATAGGTTTTATTATTATTTAGTATGGCAAGGTCATCAGATGAGGAGACAACTGCCATTGAAAATATAGTCGTGGCTAGGCATGGGGGCTCACACCTATAATCCCAGCACTTTGGGAGGCTGAGGTTGGAGGATCACTTAGGTCCAGGAGTACAAGACCAGCCTGGGAAACATGGTGAGATCACGTCTCTCCCCAAAAAATACAAAACTTAGCCAGTTGTAGTGGCAAGTACCTGTAGTCCCAGCTACTCCGAAGGCTGAGGTGGGAGGATCCCTTGAGGCCAGGAGGTGGAGGCTGCAGTGAGCCGGGATCGTACTACTACACCCTAGCCTAGGTGAAGAGGCAGACCCTATCTCAAAAAAGAAAGAAAAGAAAATATAGTTGTTATGCTCACAGATCCTATGAAGGGGTACATCACCCCAGGGGGGATGGGGAGAGACACCCAGGAAGCACAGGGGTTGGTCAGGAGGCAAAGAGAGTGGAAGGAAAATGTGGGCAAGATAATTTACTGTAGTTTCCATAGAAAGAAAGAGGCAAGGCTGGACAAGCAAGTTTAGCATTGGTTTATTTGAATAATTTTCTGTGAGCTCTGGGGGATAAGGGATGGCCCTGGAGTGATTAGGGCAGGCGGTTGGATAGTATGGGCCCAATAAAGAAGGTGGTTGAGGTTGTAGGCCCTGGATTGGTTGGCATATAAAGGGCATACTCCTCTAGTCATTTACTGTCTCTAGAAATTTGCTGGCACTGGCACTGGGACAGGCAACCCTCCAGGATTAGCAAGGCTCCCTAATGTCAAAGCACTGGAATACAGAAAACAAAAGGCATAGCTAATACAACATGGTAGGTCTCATTGCCTAGGGCAGGAACACAAAATCACGACCCTCAATTTATAGCAGGGGTATTTCACACTAAAACAATATTTGGCGTTGATTCTGAATTGTCCCTCGGTAACAAGATGGGAGACTCCTTGTTTGAGTGCACATTTTATTCTTTTTTTTATTTTTTATTTTTATTTTTGAGACAGAGTCTTGCTGTGTTACCCAGGCTGGAATGCAATGGTGTGATCTTGGCTTACTGCAACCTCTGCCTCCCAGGTTCAAGCCATTCTCCTGACTCAGCCTCCTGAGTAGCTGGAATTATAGGCATGCACCACTGCACCTGGCTAATTTTTTATATTTTTAGTAGAGACGGGGTTTCACCATGTTGGCCAGGCTGGTCTTGGACTCCTGACCTTAGGTAATCTGCCTGCCTTGGCCTCCCAAAGTGCTAGGATTACAGGCGTGAGCCACTGCGCCCAGCTGAGTGTATATTTTAATCAAGCACTTTGTTTTTTATGTGCCAAATTTCTTCTAAAAATATATCAGGTTTTAAAGTGTATTAATTTTAAGATATTACATTAAAAGGTATTCCTTCTTGTGTATATGGCAATTGCTTAACCTATATGCTTAATTTTGGGTTTTAATGTTTGGTAAGCAGATCATTTTAGTCACCTAGCGCCATCTTGTGGTCATCTATTGGAAATAAAAATGTATCACCATCGTATATGTGTATCCTTCTTCAAGAAAGTACGCAGTATATGGCTAAAATCACATTGGTTGATCAGAATAGAGTCCAGAAATATATAATTGTAATATATGATATGATTAAGGCAACATTTAAAATCCTTGTAGCTTCAGAACTGAGATTGCTGAAAAGCACACCCAGAGTCTTATCCAGCAAGTGGCTGAATTACAGTGCAAATCAAATTCCCAACCTTTCAGGGCATCTGCTGTCAAAGTGAGGGCATTGACTGGGAAAGAAAAGAATGAGATCCTGAAAATTGGAATGGGGATATATGGGAAGATCCTGATAAGGGTGTGGACACTTAACCCCTAAATTCTGCTGAGTCTTCTGCCAGTAGAAGCAGCTATTCCATCCCATCTGAAGAGATGAATCCTGCTTTGCCTGAGGATATTATAATGTCCTCTCCTGAGGTAGTTAACTTACAAGACTCTGCTGAGTCTATTCAGGACACACCCTCATCACTTCTCTTTGCTTCTAAACCTATGACTAGACTCAAGTCCCCGCCGGCCACAAAAGGTGAAGTACAAAACATGACCCTTGAAGAGGTAAGTAAGCTGCATTCTAAAAGGAGTACATAGTTTTTCCAATTTACACATGCAGAAATCCAGGGCGAAATGTGTGGGAATGGATATTAAGACCGTGGGATAATGGTGAAAGAAAAATAAAGTTGGATCAAGCCAAATTTGCTGACATGGGCCCACTAAACAGAGACTGTCAATTTAATGGTTTGTTTTTTGTTTGAGATAGAGTCTTGCTCTGTTACCTAGATTAGAGTGCAGTGGTGCAGTCTTGGCTCACTGCAACCTATAGCTCCAAGGTTCAAGGAATTCTCCTGCCTCAGCCTCCCAAGTAGCTGGGATTACAGGTGCCTGCCACCATGCCGAGCTAATTTTTGTATTTTTAGTAGAGAAGGGGTTTTACTATGTTGTCCAGTCTGATCTTGAACTCCTGACCTCAAGTGATCCACCAATTTAATGTTACAGCTTAGAAGGTTAGAAAGGGCTCTAAAAGTTTGTTTGGCTAAAACATGGAAGAAGGCCAGGCATGGTGGCTCATACCTATAATCCCAGCAGTTTGGGAGGCCAAGGCTGGGGGGATCACCTGAGGTCAGGAGTTCAAGACCAGCCTGGTCAACATGGCAAAACCCTGTCTCTACTAAAAATACAAAAATTAGCTGGGTAAGGTGGCATGCACCTATAATCCCAGCTACTTGGGAGGCCGACGCGGGTGGATCATGAGGTCAGGAGATCGAGCCCATCCTGGCCAACATGGTGAAACCCCGTCTCTACTAAAATAGAAAAAATTAGCTGGGTGTGGTGGCGTGCGTCTGTAGGCCCAGCTACTCAGGAGGCTGAGGCAGGGGAATCGCTTGAACCCAGTAGGCAGAGGTTGCAGTGAGCTGAGATCACGCCACTACACTCCAGCCTGGTGACAGAGCAAGACTCTGTCTCGGAAAAAAAAAAAAAAAATGCCAGTATTGCCTTGGTATACACTAGAGAAAAAGATCTAAAGCCTTAAGGAGTATTATTCTCAACAGCAAAAAGATGGACTCTATCTAAATGTCCTTCAACAGATGAATGGATAAAGAAAATGTGGCATATACATACAATGGAATACTATGCAACCATAAAAAAGAGTGAAATTCTGTCATTTGCAACAACATAGATGTAACTGGTGTTCATTATCATAAGTAAAACAAACCAGGGACAAAAAGACAAGTACCGTATGTTCCCACTTATATAAGAGAGCTAAAAAATTTGATCACTTGGAGCTAGAGAGTGGACAGAGAAAACAGAGACTGGGAAGGGTGAGGGTGGAGGAGGGGGAAGGATAAAGAGAGGCGGGTTAAAGAATACAAACATGCATTTAGATAGAAGGAATAAATTCAATGTTTGACAGCAGAGTAGGGTGACTATAGTATAACAAAAATGTATTGTTCTCAATTGATGGACCCCCTAAATATCCTGACTGGATCAGTACACGTTATATACATTTAACAAAATTTCGCATGTATCCCATATATTTGTACTAACTGAAAGAGTGGATTTGTCATGTAAGATTCACTCACCCGCCCCAGGAATACCCAGAGGACATACCCTTCACCATGACTGTGAGAAATAAATTTGTGAAGGGAGCCCCAGCATTCCTGAAGTATTCAGTGGTTGTTGTTCTTAGTAAGTCAGAAGTTACAGAGGGAACTGCTGTCACTGAATTGGAAAACCTAAATGCAGTGGCAGTAGTTGAATCTGAAGGTGGCAGGGACCGAGTGGTGCGTGCCACCACACCCAGCTAATTTTTGTATTTTTAGTGGAGACAGGGTTTCACCACATTGGCCAGGCTGGTCTCAAACTCCCCACCTCAGGTGATCCATCTGCCTTGGCCTCCCAAAGTGCTGGGATTACAGGCATGAGCCACCGCACCCGGCCAATCCATGCAGTTTTAGCATTGATCCATCTCACAGTGGGCTTAGGGGATCCCTGAACCCATCCTGTGGTTATTTCTGCAGCTCAGGAGTGCATAATCAGAATAGACATGCTCAGCAGCTGGCAGAATCTCCAGTGCTTCCCTGGCCTGTGGAGTGAGGGCTATTATGGTGGGAAAGGCAAAGTGGAAGCCATAAGAACTGCCTCTACCTAGAAAAATAGAAAACGAAAAGCAATACCACATCCCTGGAGGGACTGCAGAGATTAGTGCCACCATCAAGGACGTCATTCCACTAGGTAAAGAGCCATGTGACCAGTTATAGAAACGAGGATTGTAATTGCCATGATTATGTGTGTGTGTGTGTGTGTGTGTGTGTGTGTGTGTGTATAAAGTATCTTTGTTTTCTTCCCTCTCTTTTTCCTGTATCATATAACCTAAGATGTATTGACTTGATATTGTAGTATTTAAGAATTGTTTAAAAAGTTATGAGGTTTCCCAAAAGAAAAAGAAAGCATTACATTGAAAACATACTTACACTCGTTATGTTTATCACCGCACTATAAACAAAAACAAGGATATGGAATCAACCTAAGTATCCATCAGTGGGTGACTGGATAAAGAAAATGTGGTAGGCCAGGCGCGGTGGCTCATGCCTGTAATCCCAACACTTTGGGAGGCCGAGGTGGGCGGATCACATGGTCAGGAGATCGAGGCCATCCTGGCCAACATGGTGAAACCCCGTCTCTACTAAAATACAAAAAATTAGCCGGGCATGGTGGTGCACACTTGTAGTCCTAGCTATTGGGGAGGCTGAGGCAGAGGAACCACTTGAACCTGAGAGGCGGAGATTGCAGTGAGCCGAGATCGCGCCACTGCACTCCAGCCTGGTCTGTCTCAAAAAAAAAAAAAAAAGAAGAAAGAAAGAAAGAAAATGTGTGTGTGTGTGTGTTGTGTGTATTAGAGTACTATTCAGCCATAAAAAAATGAAATCATGTCTTTTGCAGCAACATGGATGGAACCGAAGGCTATTATCTTAAGTGAAACAACCCAGAAAGTCAAATGCCATGTGTTCTTATGTATAAATGGGATCTAAATAATGTGTCCACATGGACCTAGAGTGTGTAGAGTGTGAAAGAACAGGCATTGAAACTTGAAAGGGTGGGAGGGTGGGAGGGCGATGAGGGATGAGAGATTGCCTAATAGGTGCAATGTACACTGTTGGGGTGATGCTTACCCAAAAGCCCAGACTTCCCCCCTATGCAAAATATCCGTGTGACAAAACTGTACTTGTACCCCTTACTTTTTTTTTTTTTTGAGACGGAGTCTTGCTCTGTCACCCAGGATGGAGTGCAGTGGCGCGATCTCGGCTCACTGCAAGCTCCGCCTCCCGGGTTCACGCCATTCTCCTGCCTCAGCCTCCCGAGTAGCTGGGACTACAGGCGCCTGCCACCACGCCCGGCTAATTTTTTGTATTGTTAGTAGAGACGGGATTTCACCATGTTAGCCAGGATGGTCTTGATCTCCTGACCTCGTGATCCGCCCACCTCGGCCTCCCCAAAGTGCTGGGATTACAGGTGTGAGCCACTGTGCCTGGCCGTACCCCTTAAATTTATACAAGGAAAAAAAAATGTTACGGCATTTCAAAGAGAAAACATGACCCAAGGCCTTTACCTTCTCTTCTGGGAAAGGGGTTAGTGTGTTTTTGTTTGTATGCAGGATAGCGGGATCATGGTGGGTGGAATTATGACCGTGTTATTGTCTTTATTTGGTTATTAAGTATGGTTTAAGTAGATGTGTCTGGGTGCCAAGTTGCCATGGTTAAGTTTACTTGTCAACTTGACTGAGCCACAGGGTTCCCAGACATTTGGTCAAGCAGTATTCTTGGTGTGTCTGTGAGGGTGTTTCTGGATGAGATGAACATTCTCCTGAACATTTATTTATTTAATTTATTTTTTGAGATTCAGTTTCACTCTGTCACCCAGGCTGGAGTGCAGTGGCGCAATCTCGGCTCACTGCAACCTCTGCCTCCTGGATTCAAGTGATTCTCCTGCCTCAGCCACCCGAACAGCTGGGAGTATAGGTACCCACCACCACAGCCACCTAATTTTTGCGTTATTAGTAGAGACGGGATTTCACCATGTTGACCAGGCTGGTCTCGAACTCCTGACCTCAGGTGATCCACCCGCCTCAGCCTCCCAAAGTGCTGAGATTACAGGTGTGAGCCACTGCAACTGGCCAAAGTGAACATTTAAACTGGCAGATGTATCAAGCAGATTCCCCTCCCTAATGTGACAAGGCCCCATCCAATCAGTTGAATGCCTGAATGGGACAGAAAAGCTGACCCTCCCATGAACAAGAGGAATGCTCCTCCTGCCTGACTGTCTAGAGCTAGGATAGCAGTTTATTTTCTGCCTTTGAACTAGAACTGAAACAGTGGCTCTTCCTGTTTTGAGCCTGCATGGCTTTGAACTGGAAGGACATCTTCAGTCATCTGTGCCTCCAGGTTGGCTGCACATCTTGGGACTTGTCAGCCTCCATAATTATATGAGAAATCCCTCTCTGGCTGGGCGCAGTGGCTCACGCCTGTAATTGCAGCACTTTGGGAGGCCAAGGTGGGCAGATCACTTGAGGTCAGGAGTTCAAGACCAGCCTGGCCAACATGGTGAAACCCCTTCTCTACTAAAAATACAAAAATTAGCCAGGTGTGGTGGTGCATGCCTATAATTCCAGCTACTCAGTAGGCTGAGGCAGGAGAATTGCTTGAACCTGTGAGGTAGAGGTTGCAGAGAGCTGAGAACATGCTATTGCACTCTAGTCTGGGTGACAGAGTGAGACTGTGTCTTAAATGATAAATAAATACATCCCTCTCTAACTCTGTCTCTCTCTATTTCTTTTTTTTTCCTCTCTCAGTCTCTCTCTCCTCCTGTCTACACACATGCACACACACATATCCTATTTGCTATTTCTCTGGAGAACTCTAATACACTGATGTAGCAAAAATCATGAATTATGTAAATGTTATGAGAGATTATTTTCTTTATTATGATAATTGTTATGGATGTTGATCATAAACACCTAGTATTGCATGCTAAGTTATGACGGTTATCAAAGAGAAAACTTGAAAGAAAGTTTGAATTATGGAATGACTTCTTACTGTTTCCGCAAGGTGAGAAGCTAGTTTGGTCCCGACTTTTTAAAGATGTGAGTTCACTCTTTGCTCACTCATGTGTTCGAGGTAGGCTACTCCCTCCCCATCTCCAGAAAGGTGAATCAAAATTTGTTTCAGGTTGTCATGGTAGTTTCTTTCCCTTTCATGGGGGTTGATTGGTTTAGACGAGGTATGTGACTCCATCCTGGTCAGCAACTACCTGGGGAAAGTCTACATATGTGTGTGTGTGTGTGTGTGTGAGAGAGAGAGAGAGAGAGTGTGTGTGTGTGTGTGTGTGTATGTGCAGCGATGGGGTTTGGCTCTCTGGTAAAGGTTTTTTGCTTTCTTTTTTGAGATGGAGTCTTGCTCTGTCACCCAGGCTGGAGTGTAGTGGCGCGATCTCGGCTCACTGCAACCTCTGCCTCCCAAGTTGAAGCAATTCTCCTGCCTCAGCCTCCCGAGTAGCTGGGATTACAAGTGCCCGCCACCATGCCTGGCTAATTTTTTTGTATTTTTAGTAGTTACAGGGTTTCACTGTCTTGGCCAGGCTGGTCTTGAACTCTGGACCCCATGATCCACCCGCCTCGGCCTCCCAAAGTGCTGGGATTATAGGCGTGAGCCACTCCACCCGGCCTAGCCACAGAGCTTCTATCTCACGCATACTATGTGTCTATTGTAGATGGGCCACAGCATTATTCCAGGTTATCTTTGCTCCAGGATCAAGTGCCCCAGTCTGGAATATTGCAGAGTCTTATGGGTGAGGGACAAGCAAGACAGTGAATCTCAAGCGAGTTCTTTATTTATTTTATTTCATTTTATTTTTGACATAGAGTCTCACTCTGTTGCCCAGGCTGGAGTGCAGTGGTGCGATCTCAGCTCACTGCAACCTCCACTTCCTGGGTTCAAGTGATTCTCCTGCCTCAGCCTCTGAGTAGCTGGGAATACAGGCACATGCCACTATGCCTAGCTAATTTTTATATTTTTAGTAGAAACAGTGTTTCATCATGTTGGCTAGGCTGGTCTTGAACTCCTTACCTCAGGTGATCCGCCTGCTTCGGCCTCCTGAAGTATTGTGATTACAGGCGTGAGCCACTGCACCTGGCTTGGCTAGTTCTTACATCAAAGCTTCTCCTTGGATGCCATATGTGTCCTGTTCATATTTTATTAGCCAAAGCAAGTCACATGCCACTCCTGTGTTCCACGGGGTGGGAGGTATAATCCTGCTTCAGGAAGAGGAAATGAATAATTAAGAGCAATTATACAACCTGCCACAGAGGCCACTGGATTTGGCAATTGGGAAATCACTGGTGACCTTTGAAAAAGAGTTTAACCTGGGCTGGGTGAGGTGGCTTATGCCTGTAATCCCAGCACTTTGGGAGGCCAAGGTGAGAGGAACACTTGAGGCTAGGAGTTTGAGACCAGCCTGGGTAACATAGTGAGAACTCCCTTCTCTGAAGAAAATTGAAAAAAATTAGCCAGGTGTGGTGGCAGTTGCCTATAGTCCCAGCTACTTGGGAGGCTGAGGTGGGAGGATTGCTTGAGCTCAGGAGTTTGGGGTTATAATGAGCTATGAGTGCAACCCATCTCTAAAAAAAGAAAAGCAAAAGTTTAACTGGAGAGTTGGGTTCTAATAATAACAACACAGGTTCAGCATCCCTAATCTGAGAATTCAAAATTTGAAATTCTCCAAAATCTGAAACTTTTTGAGCACCAACATGATACCACAAGTAAAAAATTCCACACATAGGCCGGGTGCGATGGCTTACCCCTGTAATTCCAGCACTTTGGGAGGCCAAGGTGGGTGGATCACCTGAGGTCAGGAGTTCTAGACCAGCCTGGCTAACATGGCAAAACCCCGTCTCTACTAAAAAAATACAAAATTAGCCGGGCGTGGTGGCGCATGTCTATAATCCCGGTTACTCGGGAGGCTAAGGCAGGAGAATCGCTTGAACCCTGGAGGTGGAGGTTGCAGTGAGCCGAGATTGCGACACTGCACTCCAGCCTGGGCAACAAGAATGAAACTCCATCTCTAAGAAAAATTAACAAAATTAAAAATAAAAATAAATTGGCCGGGCGCGGTGGCTCACGCCTGTAATCCCAGCACTTTGGGAGGCAGAGGCGGGTGGATCATGAGGTTGGGAGATCAAGACCATCCTGGCTAACACAGTGAAACCCTGTCTCTACTAAAAATACAAAAAATTAGGCGGGCGTGTTGGTGGGCGCCTGTAGTCCCAGCTACTCCGGAGGCTGAGGTAGGAGAATGGCGTGAACCTGGGAGGCGGAACTTGCAGTGAGCTGAGATGATGCCACTGCACTCCAGCCTGGGCGACAGAGCAAGACTCTGTCTCAAATGAATAAATAAATAAATAAATAAAATTCCACACATGACCTCAAGTGACAGGTTGCAGTCAGTTATCCTAAATACATTGTTTTTTTTTTCACAGTATTAATGCTATGTCCTATTTTTTTTTTAACTGTTAAGTACTATGTGGGAATAAATATAAGAAAATGGCCGGGCATGGTGGCTCACGCCTATAATCCCAACACTTTGGGAGGCTGAGGCAGGTGGATTACGACCAGCCTGGCCAACATGGTGAAACCCCATCTCTACCAAAAAATACAAAAATTAGCTGGGTGTGGTGGTGTGCACCTGTAATCTCAGCTACTCAGGAGACTGAGGCTCAAGAATCACCTGAACCTGGGAGGTGGAGGTTGCAGTGAGCCGAGATTGCGCCGCTGCAGTACAGCCTGGGTGACTGAGTGAGACCCTGTCTCCAAAAAAGAAAAGAAAAAAAGGAAAAAGAAAATTATTTCTTATCAGAAGCATATAAATTCAGAGCCAGGAATGATGATGACGCCAAACAAACAACCAAAGTTTGTCCACATGGGTAGCTGAGTGACACCTTTGCTTTCTGATGGTTCAATGTACATGAACTTTGTTCCATGCACAGAATTATGAAAAATACTGTATAGGTCTGGCACAGTGGCTCATGCCTGTAATCTCAGCACTCTGGGAGGCTGAGGCGGGTAGATCACTTGAACTCAGGAGTTCAAGACCAGCCTGGCCAGCATGGTTAAACCTCGACTCCACTAAAAACACAAAATTAGCTGGGTATGGTGGCGTGCGTCTGTAATCTCAGCTACTTAGGATGCTGAGGCAGGAGAATTGCTTGAACCAGGGAGGTGGAGGTTGCAGTGAGCTGAGATTGTGCCACTGCACTCCAGCCTGGGAGACAGAGTGAGACTCTGTCTCAAAAAATAAAAAAAAAAAAGAAAATTATATAAAGTTACTTTTAGGCTATGTATATATAGGGCATACAAAACAACCTTCTGGCTGTGTGTATAAGGTGTATATGAAACATAAATGAACTCATGTTTAGACCTGGGTCCTATCCCCAAGGCATTTTATTATGTAAAATATTCCTAAATCCAAAAATTTCTGAAATCTGAAACACTTCTGGTCCCAGGCACTTAGGTTAAGGGATATTCAACCTGTAACTATGATTTACTGACTACTTTAGTCCACACTGTTTTCAGTACTTTCCATTTTTTATCTCATTTCTAAGCCTCAGGCTTAGAAAGGTTGAATATTGGCTCCAGGTCATAAGACCAGTAGAGGTGAAGTAGAAATTCAAGTTAGTTCTGTTTGGCTCCAAGACCAGTATTTTAACACCTGAAGACTGAAAGTTACTAAGTGGAGGCAAAAGCAAATGTTGGAGGCTGGGCGCGGTGGCTCATGCCTGTAATCCCAGCACTTGGGAGGCTGAAGTGGGCGGATCACCTGAGATCAGGAGTTCGAGATCGGCCTGACTAACATGGAGAAACCCTGTCTTTACTAAAAATACAAAATTAGCGGGGAGTGATGGCGCATGCCTGTAATCCCAGCTACTCAGGAGGCTGAGGCAGGAGAATCGCTTGAACCCGGGAGGCGGAGGTTGTGGTGAGCCAAGATAGTGCCATTGCACTCCAGCCTGGGCAACAAGAGTGAAACTCCGTCCAAAAAAAAAAAAAAAAAGAGAGAATGTTGACCCTTTGGAGAAAGTTTGATAGAGGATGAATGCTTGAGAAGGAATCAGGGTCTTGGGAAGATATTTTCAGGATTGGGCAAGTTGAATTAGAAGGTGGGGAAAAGGTTCTTAGGGGACAAAGACTGTTTGTTTTTTTTTTGTTGTTTTTTATTTTTTCTGAGATGAGGTCTTGCTGTGTTGCCCAGGCTGGCTCGAACTCTTGGGCTCAAGCAATCTGCCTGCCTCGGCCTGTAGGGGGTGCACGGCAACATATTCAAGCTTATGTACATGGCGTTTGAGGTCGGGGCATGGAAAAATACTGAGGCACTGTGTGTATGCTATTTGTGCATAAGAATGTAATTCCTTGACCCTGAAAACAGGACAAGGAGTGGAGTGTGTGATAAGGAACGCTGAAAACAGCCTCCTGAGAATGCGGTTTGAGTGCTTTTACGAGGTCATACGTGCCTAAAGTATCCAACCTCAAATGGCTATCTGGTGGATGTTTGTAGTTTAACAAGCCCTTTCAATAAATACTTGGTGGATGGATTCTGGGGCGGCACTCTTTCAGAAGAGTTGCTTTCCCACCCTGCTCAGCTGGAATTGTCTGAGAACTCATTCTTGGCGTTCACTGCAAGCTATAAGCTTGCACGGCCTTCCAAGGTGCTAGGATTATAGGCATGAGCCACTGGGCCTGGCAGAGAGACTGTTAATGCTAGAGAAACCCAGAACAGGTGAAGGATAATATATGCACTTACTTTAACTCTTAGTTCGTGTGGATGTGGACTGATTTGCTTTGTTGGGTATTTTGAGAATTTAGGTATCTATTTAGTTGGTTGAGATTATTAACAGGTGAGGGGAGTCAAGGGCAGTTATCACTTGATGGCGGAATGAAGTAAATTTGTTACTGGTGGTGAAGCCTTACAGGTCTGCAGCAACCTCAATTCTTGCCTCCTCAGAAGAAAGAATTCGACTGAGGGGCATAAGGCAGAAAGAGACTTAGGCAATTTTTATAGCAGCAGTGAAAGTTTATTTAAATGTTTAGATCAGGAATGAAAGGAAGGAAAGTACACTTGCAAGAGGGCCAAGCAGGTGACTTGAGATATCAAGTGTGCCATTTGACCTTTGACTTAGGGTGTAATACGTTGGAATATTTCCAGGGTCTTGTGTCCCTTCTCCCCTGATTCTTCCCTTGGGGTGGTCCGTCCGCATGCACAGTGGCCTACCAGCGCTTGGGAGGTGAGCATGTGCAGTGTGTTTACTGGAACTGTACCCATGCTCCCTTGAGGCATTCTTCCCTTACCAGTTGGATGTCTCTGGAAGGTCATATACCAGTTAAACTCCGCCAGTGTGCCTCTTAATGCGCATGCTTGAGCCCTCTTGCCTAACTCCTGAGATCTTATGGGGAAGCTGCTGATCACCAGTTTCAGGTGTTTCTATTGGGAGACTGCCTTTCCCTGGCACTGGTTGTGACCAGTTATTATTTTGGAGATAGTCTGACAACTGACAGTCACCTGAGATTCCTGGTGGGGTGGGAGGAACTCTCCTGCTCTGCTCATGCCTGACTAGCTACCTGCTGTAACAACTTTATTTGCTTTCCCTAAGTTTTCTTCTTCCAAACAATGAATATAATGTAAAAAATTAAAATAGGCCATGCACAGTGGCTTATGCCTTGTAATCCCAGCACTTTGGGAGGCCAAGGTGGGAGGATGGCTTGGGGTCAAGAGTTTGAGACCAGCCTGGGCAACACAGCAAGATCCCATCTATATTAGTCTATTCTCACACTGTTATAAAGAGCTACCTGAGACTGGGTAATTTATAGAGAAAAGAGGTTTAATTGGCTCATGGTTCCACAGGCTGTACAGGAAGCATGGGTGGGGAGGCCTCAGGAAACTTACAAACATGGCGGAAGGCAAAGGGAAAGCAGGCATATCTTACGTGGCCAGATCAGGAGGAAGAGAGAAGGGGGAGGTGCTGCACACTTTTATTTTATTTTTATTTTTTGAAACAGAGTCTTGCTGTGTCACCCAGGCTGGAGTGCAGTGGCACAATTTCAGCTCACTGCAACCTTTGCCTCCCAGGCTCAAGCAATTCTTATGCCTCAGCCACCCAAGTAGCTGGGATTATATAGGTGCTATACACTTTTAAACTGCGAGTGAGAACTGACTATCATGAGAACAGCAAGGGAGAAATATGCCCCATGATCCAATCACCTCCCACCAGGTCCCTCCTCCAACACTGGAGATTACAATTCAACATGAGGTTTGGGTGGGGAAGCAAATCCAAACCATATCACCATCTCTTCTAAAATTAGAAATAAAAAAATGAGCGAGACACGGTGATGTACACTTGTAGTCTTGGCTACTCAGAAGGCTGAGGTAGAAGGATTGCTTGAGCCTTTTAGGCTGCAGTGAGCTGTGATCACACCACTGCATTCCAGCCTGGGCAACACAGCAAGGCCCTGTCTCTCAAAAAATAAGAAAACATTAAAATGTAAAATTAAGCCGCTACATAAAAAGGAATGAAGTTCTGATGCATGCTGCAACACCGATGAACCTTGAAAACATTGTGCCAAGTGAAACAAGCCAGACACCAAAGTTCAAATATTGTATTATTCCACTTATATACGATATCTAGCAAATTTGTCTAGACAGAAAGTAGTTTAGAGGTTACCAGGGTTTGGGAGGAGGAGAGAATAGGGTGTTATTGTTCAATGGGTACAGGGTTTCTGATCAGGGTGATGAAAAGTTTTGGAAATAGTGGTGGTGATTGCACAATATTGTGAATGTATTAATGCCCTCAAATTGTACACTTTAAAATGGTAAACCATCTTATGATGGCAAATTTTATGTTATATATATATATTTTACCACAAGCAAATACAACAGTAAATTAACCTACCAAATTGGAATTAAACCTATGGTTATATTGAGTTACTTTTTGGAGGTGGGGGTGAGAAGGATTAGATAGGTCTGAACAGAATAACATTTTGTAGGATATATAAATTATATTTCCCTAAAGGTATCGGGGGAAATTCAGCCAGATATTGGGCAAAATTCACCCCTGGTATTTCACGTAGGTTCTTTTCTATTTTCCCTAAGCGTCGGCCAGTTTGAGAAATAAAGGGACAGAGTACAAATAGAGAAATTTTAAAGTTGGGTGTCTAGGGGAGACATCACATGTCGGTAGGTTCCGTGATGCCCCACAAGCCATGAAACCAGCACGTTTTTATTAGTGATTTTCAAAAGGGGAGGGAGTGTAGGAATAGGGTGTGGGTCACAGAGCTCACGTGCTTCACAAGGTAACAGAATATCACAAGGCAAATGGAGGCAGGGCGAGATCACAGGACCACAGGACCGGGGCGAAATTAAAATTGCTAATGAAGTTTTGGGCACCATTGTCATTGATAACATCTTATCAGGAGACAGGGTTTGAGAGCAACCGGTCTGACCAGAATTTATTAGGTGGCAATTTCCTCGTCCTAATAAGCCTGGGAGCACTATGGGAGACTGGGGCTTATTTCATCCCTACAGCTCGACCATAGAAGATGGCCACATCCAAGGGGGCCATTTTAGAGGCCCACTCTCAGGGGCACATTCTCTTTCTCAGGGATGTTGCTTGCTGACAAAAAGAATTCAGTGATATTTCTCCCATTTGCTTTTGAAATAAGAGAAATATGGCTTTGTTCTGCCTGGCTCACCGGCGGTCAGAGTTTAAAGTTATCTCTCTTATTCCCTGAACATTGCTGTTACCCTGTTCTTTTTTCAAGGTGCCCAGATTTCATATTGTTCAAACACACATGCTCTACAATTTGTGCAGTTAATGCAATTATCACAGGGTCCTGAGACGACATACATCCTCCTCAGCTGACAGGATTAAGAGATTAAAGTAAAGACAGGCATAGGAAATCACAAGGGTATTGATTGGTGAAGTGTAAGTGTCCATGAAATCTTCCCAATTTATGTTTAGAGATTGCAGTAAAGACAGGCATAAGAAATTACAAAATTATTAATTTGGGGAACTAATAAATGTCCATGAAATCTTCACAATCCACGTTCTTCTGCCATGGCTTCATCAGGTCCCTCCGTTTGGGGTCCCTGACTTCCTGCAACATAAAGGAGCCACCAGGCTTTCTACCAAAGAGTATGCAGGATATTACAAGCATTCATGAGGTAAGAAACAAATTGCTATTGCATTATTGCTTAGTTCTTCATGTACTTTGACATTAGCCACACCATTCTGGCCTGTAAATACTTAGACTGCCAACATGTAGGTGGTTTTAATTATGATGGAGGTTTATTTAAACATCAGTGGTGGAGACTGTGTGTATTATAGAACATATAAACACCTGTATTTCTCACCTCAGAGTGGGATATTTTCCTCTCCTTAAGCCTTGGCTAGAGGGTGCCTCAGAAGGAACCCAGGTGATGTCTAGGTTACATAAGAAGAAAGAGAAGGCAGGATGCACACTTTATGTTTAATTCCTAATATTGAACTCTCTGAAATCAAGCCAATTTGGGGTGATGTTTGGACAGTATTAAGTTGGTCATTGTAGTCTACACTACCAGCAGACAAAAGGAATTATGTTTTAGTTCATTTGTAGTGTGGTGTCCATGTACGAGTACCCCTGACATAATTACAAGCCATACAGTGATCCCATTTTTGTCTTAAGGAGTACCTTCAGGGTACAGGATATTACCCCAAAGTGTTTAGAATTGTTACCGATGGTGGGTGTCCAGGTTCTTGACATCTTGAACAAAGAATTGGACAAAATGCACAAATAAAACAAGGAAAGGATGAAGCAACAACAGGAGAGATTTATTGAAAACGAAAGTACACTACACACGGTGGGAATGGGCCAAGCATAGGGGCTCAAGATCCTAGTTACAGAATTTTCTGGGGTTTAAATACTCTCTAGAGGTTTCCCATTGGTTACTTGGTGTACACCTTATGTAAACAAAGCAGTGGCCTATTATCAGTCTTATTGGTTGCAGGAGGGGACCAATCAGAGGCTGAAGTGAAGTTACAAAGTTACACCCTATGCAAGTATCTGATTGGTTGCAGAAAGTGACCAATCAGAGGCTAAAGTGAAGTTACAAAACTATACTGCTATGCAAATGAAGACTTGGTCTACAACCAACCTGATTGGTTGCAAGAGGGGACCAATCAGAGGTACCTTATTTTTTATTTTAATTTTTTGAGATGGAATTTCACTCTGTCACCCAGGCTGGAGTGCAGTGGCATGTCTTGGTTCATTGCAACCTCTGACTCCCCAGTTCAAGTGATTCTCCTGCCTCAGCCTCTGAGTAGCTGGGATTACTGGCACCCGCCACCACACACTAATTTTTGTATTTTTTAGTAGAGACGGAGTTTCACCATGTTGGCCAGCCTGGTCTTGAACTCCTGACCTCAAGTGATCCGCCTGCCTCGGCCTCCCGAAGTGCTGGGATTACAGGCATGAGCCACCGCGGCCGGCCAGAGGTACTTTCAATTTCTCATCTGCCAGGCAGAAAAATGGGGGTGAGGGGTTGCAAAGGGAGCAACCTCTGGTCCTTTTGTTACTTGGGTGTGGAAAATTAGTGTTTTCCTTTTGATTTAGTTCTTTCTAGGGAGTCAGCGTGAATTGGCCTTAGGTTCTCTGCCTCCAGACCCTATTCTCCTGCCTCAGAATGAATGAAGCCATTGCTTTCAGGTTAAGACCTAGACACATGCAACAGGCAGTATAAGCAGGAGTTTGTATTGTAATAGGGTTTTCTGGGGTTGGTATGAGAGGGTTTCAATGATATTAATAACAAGAGCTAAATTCTGGGTAAAGGGGATGCAATTGAGATTTGACAGTCTGGATTATAGATAGTACATTCTGATATTATCAGTAGCTTATCTGTTTCAACTGGCTGAAATGAGTCAAGATATTGACATGAAATTACTCACTGTAAGCATTTATTGAGCACCTTCTTTGTGGCAGATTTAATTTGTAAAGATTCTCTAATTGTTAGATTTCTAAGTCTCAAGGTAAGAGATAGTGAATATGTGTCAAAGTTTTATTTAACGCAAGAAATGTAGACCTGCCAAGTGAGAACAGAGACTATTCAGATCTTGCTATAGCAATGGAGGCAGCGACCACACTTGAGTTTGGCAGAGACTCAAAAGGAATCGGGAAGAGGGGAAGCTTTATAGTGGAGGAGAAAAGGGATGCTTCTGATGTGTTCTGATTTAGGATTGTTGGCAGGGGAAGCTGGAGGTGGTCTAACTTGAAGCAGAAAACTTAACAGGGTTGGTTTGGGAAGAATATTTGGATTTCTCTGGCTGATACTGGTGTCTGAGGACAGAGAAGTTAAAATAGAAAAGTTGGCAGCCTTCTTGAGAAAATCCTGACCATTTTGAGCTGATTGCTGTAGAGGTTGTGGTTTGGCTTATGTGAGTTAGAGTGTTATTATCATATGCGGTTTAGCCATTGTCCATATGTGTAAGTCTCTCACTCATTAATAAGGGAGCCAGCAGAATCATAAAATGGATTTCTACCAGTTGTGAAAAATGAAATTTATATAATCATTGGGGAAAGGAATGCTGAAATAATACTGCTCAGTTGATACAAAACTGGTTAATTTTTCTCAGAACAATGCAACCTTAACCTTTGGAATTTTATATATCTATATATTTATATATATATATATATATACACTGAATTCCCTGCCCCCTCTTCCCCTTACACCTCATCAGTTTCCTACCAATTAATCTTTGATTTCATCCTTTTGTAAATCTTCTGGGCCTTAAT